>NC_090727.1:47202037-47242037 GCF_036898095.1 Palaemon carinicauda
GCTCAAACAGGCTCTCCCCCAGAAGGGAAGCATGTCGGAGCCTACACACATCTACGGCGGGGACCTTCGGATGGAATCTCTCGGACACAGCATCGCGACGCTTCAACACCGAGTTGGCCCACAGGGTGGTAACCTGGTGCGCCAAAAACTCGATGGAGCGGGTGCCCGAGAGCAAGAAGGTCTCTAGGGCCTTCCTATTGGTCTCCTTGGACAAGTCCTCCGATCGCAATAGGATGCCCAGAGATCCTAGCCAGAAGTCCAGCCACGAAGTGGCCTGCATGGCACACTTAGCGACCTTCTCGTGGTTAAGGATCTCTGCCGCCGAGAACGACACCTGCCGGGCAGAGAGTTTCTCAAGGGGAACTCCCTTCGCCAGCTCCTCCACAGTGATGGAGAGGAAGAGCGAGGTTGTGCTCACCCAGGATCTCAAAATACCTCCTCTGCTGAAGGTGAGGAGGAGGGATGAGCTTGTTCCCGGCAGTGGAACGACTGGAGGAGGCAAGAAGTGCGAGCTGAGCGTTGGCCCTAGCCCTGGCACTCTTCAGCCCCCGAGACCAGGGCAGAGCTGCACTGGTCTTAGGGGCCTTCCGAACGTCAAACACTTCATCCAGAATCGTGTCTTTGCCTTCACGGGGGGCGATGACTGGATCCGTAAGTCTGTTAAGTTGCCTTATCAGGCTTAGGACCTGCCAGAAGGCATGTTCGGACTCTTGCTGTTCTCCTCCCTGCGGGCTGGCAGCTAAGTCTCCTGCCCCAGGAATCTCTTCCTGGGGTGATACGTGGACATTCCCCTGGGTAGCCGTGGGGTCCTGACAAATCCTTGCAGAGGATTTAGGGACGGTCTTGGAATCCTTGGGTTCCCTCCTGGGAGGGATACAGGATCCCAACAACGAGGTTCGAGGGGCCCCTTCCTCACGAGACGATTCTCCTGCCTGAAGCGAAGTCTCCCCCCCTGGTGCCGAGGGGAAGACTACCGCCCCACTGGACTCACCTGAGGACGGAAAGGCCTCGTCCACGGGAGAAGGAGAGAGTACTCGTGCAGGAGAAGGGACCTTCGAGACCGACCTCTTGGGAACCAACTTTGCCCTGGGGGAAGTCACCACGAAGTCCACTCCTCTCTTTCTCTTCAGCGTAGGAGAGACAGCCGATGGTTTGTTACCCTGGCCGGCGAGTGCTGGTTTCATAACCCTCACTAACGCCCGTGCCAGCGGACCAAACCAAGTCTGCTGCTCCAAGGACACAGAGTCCGAAATCCTCGCTAAAGGGAAAGGGATCGGGCGATCCTTTGGAGTGGACACGACGGTACCTGCCTGAAAAGGTGGGGAAGAATGCTGTACTGACCTCTCTTCGTCCTGCACTACCAACCTGTGCTTGGATGGAGGTGATCCCGAGTGCCGTCTAGGAGCACGCGTCCCTGCTGCTACCACCGGCTGTGGAATTCGCCGCGAACGATGGTCGCGCGAGGGCGAATGGTCGCGCGGGAGCGCGGGCGAGCGATCGCGCGGGCGCGCGGGCGCGCGGGCGAGCGGTCGCGCGGGCGCGCCGGCGAGTGGGCGCGAGGGTGGGCAGGTAAATGAACACGTGTCCGAGGCGACAAACGCAAGCGTTGGCGCGACGGCGAGGGATCGTGCTGCCGCGTAGGTGAGGAAGAACGCTGGCGATGTAGATCCACAGGCGATCGATGACGAGCTGGTGAGTGCAGTCGCTCAAGTTGGCGATGGCGCGATGTGGTATGTCGACGCACTGGTGTGCGATGGTGAGCAGCATGCGCAGGTGAATGACCGCGTAATGGTAAGCGATGGCGAGCAGCATGCGCAGGTGAATGATCGCGTGATGGGGTGCGAATGGGGTGCGATGGTGATCAGCATCCGCAGGAGGGCGATCGTTCAGGGTCGTGCGATGAGGAGCAGCATGCGTAAGAGGGCGATCGTGCAGGGGCGAGCGATGGCGAGCAGCATGCGCAGGTGGTCGATCGCGTGATGGGGTGCGATGGTGATCAGCATCCACAGGAGGGCGATCGTGCAGGGTCGTGCGATGGCGAGCAGCATGCGCAGGAGGGCGAACGTGCAATGGCGAGCGATGGCGAGCAGCATGTGCAGGCGGGCGATCGCGAGCTAGGAGCTGGCGAACCATGTTCCTTCAGGAGCGTTGGAGAACGTCGGCGTGCTAGTTGTCGCTGTTGAATAGGCGATACTAAGATCGCCTGTGCGCGCTGGCAAGCAGGTGAACGCTGGCGAGTAGGTAATCGCTGGCGCGTAGGTGATCGCTGGCGAGCAGAAGGTCGACGCGTGTCCTGTGAGAGGATAGGTTCACGAGCAGGAACGGGAAGATCGCTGGCGCGTTGGCGAACATGTGTTTCTGACACACGTGCAGCACGATGTTGCGTAGCCACAGGACCAGGCAGATGGTGAGCAGGGAGTTCAGCAGGAACTAAAGGGTGGTCAGACACCGCAGGGCGAGGGTCCTCAAATGAGCGCTGACGCTCGGAAGAGAGCTGACGAGCAGGAGAGAGCTGGCGAGGGGAGCGAATATCAGGAGAGAGCCGACGAGCAGGTGAGCGTCGGCGAGCAGGAGAGTCTTGGCGAGCAGGAGATCGTCGACGAGCAGGAGAGCGCTTGTGCACTAGCACTGCTCGCGTAAGGGAAGAATCCCTTAGCCCCGAAGGGACCGTTGCCCATCGGGTGACGAGTTCTCCAGAAGGCGAAGATCCGGCAGGAGATGGTGAGCGGTCTGCAGAGAGGTTCAAGGAGGGCGGAGCAGTAGGTTGAGGCTGACGAGGAGAGTCCCCCCCGGAGGACGAAGACCCAAAAAGGCGCCTCTTAGTCCCCCTGTAAGGGGAAGGGAGGCCCTTGTGGCGTAGAGGACGGTGAGCCTTACGGCGGAGGCGGCCTCGGGGGAGATCGTCGGGACCATCGGTCCTCCGAAGGGGAGTCTCCGGCAAAACCCTTCCCTCAGAAGGAAGCTGAGCAGCAGTCGAGACCGAAGGACTCACTTCCCCCTTCGAAGGATGTACGGAAGGAGGAGGAGAGCCTTTAGCACCATCACCAGCAACAGCACCTGCGGCGGAAGGCCCAGCCACGTCGGAGGCCTCTGTCACCACGACGTCGACAATAGACAGAGGGTCTACCTCTGCTACCACCGGCGACTGCTCAACAGCGGCCCCCAACGAGACAAGGTCAATAAGAGCGACCCTGGAGGGCAAGCCCTTAAGCCCCAGGGACGACCAAATCTGTAAAAGATCATCACTGGATAAGGCATTATCAATAACCTCCCCCGGAGGAGGAGGGGGAACCGCCTCGCTATGGGAGGCGACGCCCTCCCCCCCCACCAAAGGTCGGGAAACAGAACAAGGGCCTGCGCTCCCACTCGGCCGACTCTCCTTAGGAGGCGGACGAGGGGGAGCTTCAGAGGAGGTTTGGGCGGCGGAATTAGAGTCCCGAGAACCTTCCTCCTTCAAGGCTAACCCCGGAGGAGAACGGTCTCTCTTGGACTTCTTCTTACGCCGACGGCCAAACCTCTCCCACTGGGAGGCAGACCATTCCCTGCACTCACGGCACATGTTCTCCTGGTCACACCGTCGGCCCCGACATTGAGGGCAGAGGGTGTGTGGATCCGTATTAACGTCCGACATGAAAGTCCCACAAGGACGGCCGGCAACTCCAGGGCATGTACGCATAGTAAAGAAAATAACTGAAGGTCAACTTCCAACCAACACACACGCTGAAAAGAAAAAGCAGAAAATTAAAGGCTGTCACGAAGGCGATGAGCAGACACGTCTGATCACCGCCGAGCTAAAAGTGAAGTGAAGCAAGTCACCGGTGTGTGGAGGGGGGAGGGGTAGCAAGCTACCCTTCCCCACCCCCCGCTAACTAGCGCGGGGGTAATTAACCCTCGTTAAAAACTATTGGCTCGTCATTTCAGCTGCGCTAAAAGTAAACCCTTTGTAAATAGCGTGGTTTGTATTTCGGTTACAAAACAAATAAAGATTACACACAGCTCTGTTCAGGCAAGCATTACATGGTTATGCTGCACATGCTATCCACGGAGTCACTACTAAAGTATCATAAGTACTGTAGTCATACAGTAATCTTTACCCCAAATTTATGAGGTAGATGGTTGAGGATCCTCTATAGATGGTGGGAGCACTGGGTCAGTATACAAAATGGTAGCTTGAGGCAGTAAATGATGTAAATGCTCGGACCTCCTGACTCTTGGAGAAGTTACCACGACTTCTACTCCTCTCTTCCTCTTCAGTGGGGTCGGAGCCGCCATTGATTTGAGGCCCATCTCAGCGAAGGCAGGTTTGACAGCCTACACGACAGCTCTGATGAGGGACCCGAACCATGGCTGCTTACTGAAAGCTATGCTGTCAGAGACTCCCTCTGGAGGGAAGGGGATCGGGTGATCCTTCGGAGTAGAAACGACAACTGGGCCTGCCTGAAAAGAAAGGGAAGAAGAAGGTTGGTTCCTGGACCTATCTGGAGACTTTCCTCCCTCCTGCGAGCGCGCTGGTCTGCGTGACCAGCGCGTGAGGATAACGACCGGGCAGCTCTCGTTCCTGTAGGCTCGCGCGGTGGCTCGCGTTGTGCCTCGCTATGGGAATAGTGTTGGGGTTCGCCCTGGCGCTGGCACGATAAGATATTGCCTGGTTCGCGCGGGCGAGCGATGGCACGTAGGCGAGCGACTGTGCACAGGCGAGGGGGCGCGTGGGCGATCTATGAGAGGGCTAGCGAAGGCGCACAGGCGATGGAGCGCGCGGGCGATCAGGAGATCGGTGGCGCGATCTGGTATAGGAAGAGGAAGCGCAGAAGGGTGTGCAAGTGCTTGCGCGCGCAGGACCTCAACGGGCTCTAGGAGAATGCGCACGCTCAGGGGAGTTACCCCTAGCGCGTGGGCATGCAGGAACTGGTGACTGCGCGCGATGGCTGACGAGCAGGCGAGGTCCGACGGCGTGTAGGAGATCGCTGAAGGGAAGGAGAAGCAAGGTTCTTCCCTCCTGCGCCAAGATCCGGAGATCGTGGGCGCGCAGGCGAACGTTGGCGAGCAGGTGAAGAGCGCTGGCGAGCAGGAGATCGTGGGCGCGAGTGGTGCGCATCCAGATGAGGGCGCGCAGTTGTGCGCTAGCGAGGAGAAGATCGCTGGCATACAGGAGAACGGTGGCGCTCAGGTGAGCGCTGGCGAGCAGGAGAGCGCTGGCGCTAGTCTCAGTTGCAGGAGGTCGCTGGGACGTTGTCTCTGAAGGTGAAGGTCTACGGAGAGAAGACTTCACAGCAGGCGAGCGCTTGTGCGCAATTGCACGCAGGGGATACCTGGCGCTTAAAGGACTTACTCACAATGTGAGAAAGTCCCTATTGCCCCGAAGGGACCGAAGCCCATTGGATAACGGGGTGCATGGGCGCCCACAGCGCGTCAGCAGCCAGGAACGGAGATGGCAGGTCCGAAGGTCTGGCAGGCGAAGGAGATCGTGAATGATCAGCAGAGAGGTCCTGGGATGCAACTGCAATGGTAGGTGTACGGCAGGGAGGATCCTCTGCGGGGGACTGCGAAGGTGAAGAACCGAAGAGGTGCCTCCTAACTCCCTTGTGGGGAAAAGGAAGGCCTCTACGGCGAAGAGGAAGGCGAGCCTTCCGTCTGATACGTCCTCTGGGGGCTGCAGGCAGACCATCATCGGTCCTCCGAAGAGGAGTCTCAGTCAGTGAACTCTCCCGAGGGGGAAAATCACCTGCAGGAGAGACCGTTGGACTTAGCTCCTCCCTCGAAGGATGTTCGGAGGGGGGAACTAAGCCTTCAGCTGCACCAGGAACCAAAGCAGGGGTTTGACCTAACTCGTCAGAAGCCCCTGCCACAACAACGTCGACAGCAGACAAGAGGATCAACCTCTGCTACCGCCGGCGACTGTTTGACAGCAGCCCCCAACCTGATTATGTCAAACAGGGCTTCCTTAGAGGGCAAACCCTTAAGCCCCAAGGAAGCCCAAAGCTGTAACAAATTATCATTTGCAACATTGTTATCAGAAATATCCTCCCCCGGGGGAGGAGGAGGAGCTGCCTCGCTATGGGAGGCAATTCCCTCTCTACCTCTCCCCGAGGTCGGTCAACATACGTACGGCCTACGCTACCACTCGACGGCCTCTCGGGAGAGACCGATCGAGTGGGAGCTTCGGAGGAGGTTCGGGCTACGGAAGAAGAGTACTGGGAAATTTCCTTCTTCACGGAAACCCTTGAAGGAGAAATATCCCGTTTGGACTTCTTCCGGCGCCGGGAAAACCTCTCCCACTGGGAGGTAGACCACTCCCTACACTCACTACACACTTTATCTCTGTCACACCGTTGGCCCCTGCAATAAGGACATAAGGTGTGAGGGTCCGTTTCGACCGCCGACATATATGTACCACAAGGGCGGTCCGGTAGTCTGGGACACTTCCGCATAGTAGAATCCAACTTCCAAGCACACTGAAAAGAAAAAGCAAAACAAGATCAAGGCTGTCAATAAGCGAGGGTGGGAGCTGACACGTCTGTTCATCACCCGAGCCAAAAGCAAAGTGAGCTAGTCACAGGTGTGAGGGGGGGAGGGGTAGCTAGCTACCCCTCCCTACCCTAGTAAACCCTCGTTAAAATTCTAATGGCTCGTCATTTCAGCTACGCCGAAAGTAATACCCATATTAAATAGCGTGGTTTGTATTTCGGTTATGGAGCAACAAGAATTTTGGATATAAGGCTCAAGCAATGGGGCCTGGGAGTCCATTCATCACCCATATATAGGTGAAGATTAAAAAGAAAGCGCAGCTAGTGGCCAAAAAAGATACTGTACACCACCAAGTAATGCACTGATGGTGCTACTCCATTTATGAGAGATTCAATTATTTGGATATCCTTTCATTTTCATATGGAGTTTCAAATCCCAATTAAAAAATACTAATACCATGCAAAACTAGGGTATATTTTCCATATTACCTTTTATCACATTGATAAGTTAATTTCCAGTGTCAATTCTGACTTGAGAATGCTCTGTTCTAGCCAAGAGTCATACACCATTGCGTTGTTGCTATAAAGGTCACCTAGAAGAAAACAAATACATTATCAATAACGTTTACTTAGTTATGGATAAACTAATTAAAAATTTACTTGTGTAAATAAATGATGCAAACAGATTTACTTAGGCGTTGATATACCATGACAGGAGTAGCCTACACTGTGCAACATGTATAGATCTTTATTGTGCCTTAAAATGATTGCCAATTCTGCTGGGTGTTATAGTACAGATGATGAATTTAAAACTAGTATAGACCTCTATTAGTGTCACCTACTTTTGGAGATTTTTTTTGTGCTCTAGAATGTTTTATACGTTTGGAACTGCAGAGTGGATCAGTTAGAAATTTGACAGATATTTTCTTAGCTGGGTAAAATTAATTTGTAAATTTTACATTAAAAGTGTCTTGAATAGTATTAGGTAATACCAAATTGATATGAAGTTGGTTATGTGCCCTATCAAAAGTAGTCACTCTTCATTATTGTGTTTGTTACCATGGATTACATACCCTATACACACCAAGGTCTCATTTAGCGTAAGGCTATAAAAAATAAAATCAAAATATAAACTTGACCCAGGTCTGCAAAAAAAAAAAAAAAACCCATGAAGGGAAAATCAGATGTACGATAAAAGATTAACATCAAAGGTCTCTATCTGTGATACTTGCCTTCTAACATATTGGATGCAAGTAGAAAGGTATTTTCTTTTCTCTCATCAGGTGTGCCTTCTCAAAATGTTTCTCTCTCTCATTGGATAAGCCATTAGGTAGGTCGAATGGTGCTCAAATTCTTTAGACATTTTTCCTTTCGAAGCGACAATATATGCCATTATCTGCAAAAAGATATTCCATTAAGTACACACAATGCAATAGCTACATTATCTAAATTCTTTGCTTAATACTGTACCCACAGACATAACTACTGAAGGCCATACAAATACAAATATGAAAAATTCGTAGATAATTTGTATTTTTCCTAACTATACAAACCTTAGCTATTTACACGGGATAATTACTTCGGCGTAGCTGAATGATGAGCCATTAGAATTTAACGAGGGTTTACTACCCAACCGCTAGTTAGCGGGGGGTAGGGAGGGGTAGCTTGCTACCCCCCCCCCCCTTTACACACACTAGTGAATGCTTCACTTTGCTTAGAGGTAGGACTTATCCCGGGGGACAGGGCTGGCGGGCACATAATTGTAAATAGCTAAGGTTTGTATAGTTAGGAAAATTACAAATTATCTACGAATTTGTCATTTGTTCCGTAACTGAAATACAAACCACGCTATTTACATAGGGTGACTCAACCCTTAGGAAGGGCGGTAAGTCCCTGCCATACTGGCATTGGCTTTGCCCGGGGACTGCATATTCGAGTGTGTAAGTACTCAGAAAATAAGGAGTCCCTGCGCCTCGCTAGCATGCTGTGAAACTGCTGCGGCCTACATAAGCTGTGTGTGAAGGTGAAGAAGTGACTCGTCCTAGGAAGTTGACCTGGAGTTCTTCAGATGGAATTCTAGGCTAGGACTCACCCAATACCACCTCGTCAGGGTATGGGGACATGACAGTATTACACTTAATACTAGGAACACAAGGAAGCATGGTTTACCTGCAGTGGTTTGAGGTCAGCTGTGCAGAGAACCCAGGATGCTGCTCTCTCCAAGGGAGGAGAGGATGAAGAAAAGAATAAGGGCCAGACAAATCTTTTCATTCACGCAGACTAAAACCGGGTAACAATGTCCTCAACCTTCTGCTACTTGTCCATTAAGGAGCCTGAGGTTAGACTAGCTATTGTGCAGCCACCACAGGGCCGATAGAGAACGTATCGAGCCTCCTGTGTGTCACGTCTTGCAGGTAGTGGGTGTGAAGGTGGTCTGACGCTTCCACACCCCTGCTTGCAGGACCTGCGTCACTGAATAATTTTTCTTGAAGGCCAGGGACGTAGCTATGCCCCTGACATCATGTGCTCTAGGGCGACGTGACAGAGAAGAGTCAGGATTCAAGGCCAGGTGTATTACCTTGCGAATCCAGGCCAAGATGGTATTCCTGGTGACCCTCCTCTTTGTTTTCCCAGATTTTGTCGTCTAGGCAAAATGTTAAGTACTTCCTTGAAGACGGATGGACTGGGATCTGGAAGTACGCGTCCTTAAGGTCCAGTGTACACATGAAGTCTTGTGGTCTCACTGCAAGTCTGACCGTGTCTGCCGTCTCCATGCTGAACGGAGTCTGTTTGACATATCCGTTCAGGGTTGAAAGGTCGATGACTGGTCTCCAGCCTCCAGACGCCTTCTTTAAAAGAAAGAGTCGACTGTAGAAGCCTGGGGACCCGTCCACTACCTCTTGGAGAGCGTCCTTCTTCAACATGGTCTGGACTTCTGCCCGGAGGGCCTGCCCCTTACCGATCCCATGGTAAGGGAGCTCAATGACACTGGATTCGTTGTCAGGGGAGGTAGAGATGTTATGAACGTGACGCGATAACCCTGACCGATCACGGAAATCGTCCAGGTATCTGCCCCGAGTTGCTGCCACCTTGTCGCGCAACTTTGTAGGCATCCCCCCACTGGTGGACATGCAGGGTGACTGCCAATACTAGCGTTTACGGCCTCGGCCGTTTCCTCTAGGATTTTTACCTCCCCTGGAGGACTTTTTGCCCCTCCTGCCCTTGGCAGGAAAGGGCTTAGACACCTTTGGCTTTGCTGCTGTCGTCTTCTTTGTGTCCTTAGCTGGACGGGGCTGTTGGGCTGCTGGAGGTTTGTAGGGCCTCGATGTCAGGGCCCTATGGATGAGGGAGTCCTGGTTGGACTTCCTCCACCTCTCAGCGGTTAGCTCCACGTCCTTAGGCTAAAACAAACTCTTACTGAGAACGGAAGAGTGTCTGAGCCTGCTAACGTCGGAACTGGGGACCTTCTGGTGAAATCTTTCAGCCACTGCGTCCCGTCGTTTGAGAATCGTGTTGGCCCACAAGCTCGAGACTTGGTGGGCCAGAAACTCAATGGTCCGCGTGCCTGAGAGCAAGAATGTCTCCAGTGCCTTCCTGGTGCTTTCTTTGGACAGATCCTCAGAGCGCACCAGGATGCCCAGAGACCCCAGCCAGATGTCAAGCCACGAAGTTGCCTGCATGGCACACGTCGCCACCTTCTCCTGGCTTAGGATCTCAGTAGCAGAATAGGACACATACCGGTTGGAGTCTCTCTCTAGAGGGACTCCCCCAGTGAGTTCTTCCACGGAGTGATGAACCGGAAGACCCAAACAAGTCTCCTCTAGGATCTCGAAATACCTCCTCTGATGGACTCTAGGAGGAGGGAGGAGCTTGTTACCGGCGCTGGATCTATTGGAGGAGGCAAGCTCAGAGAGCTGGCCCTCGACCTTGTCTCTGGCACTCTTCATCCCTTGCGACCAGGGCAAAGCTGCACTGGCCCTAGAGGGTTTCTGGATGCCGTAGACTCGGTCCAAGACCGTGTCCTTACACTCACGAGGAGGAATCTCTGGGTCTGGAATCCCGTTGAGGTTCCTCATGAGGGTCAGAACTTGCCAGAATGCATGTTCTGACTCTTGGTGCTCTCCTCCTGAAGGACTGGCAGCAAAGTCTCCCGTCCCCAGTGGCTCTTCCTGGGGGGACTCGTGGACATTCTCCAAAGGTCTAGCTGGCTCCTGTCTGATCCTTGCCGAAGACTTAGGAACAGTCTTCGAGTCCTTCGGTTCCCTCCTGGGAGGGATACAGGACTTTAGTAACGATGGATGCAAGCTCTTCTCCACCCCTGTGCGAGAAGACTTCTCAGGAAGAGGCGCAGTTTCCCCCATTGGTGCAATGGGGGAACGGACCAGCACGTCCGACTCTCCTGAGGATGGGTAATACTCATCCGCAGGGGAGGGAGAGAAAGTCTGGGGGGGGGGAGAAGGAGCCTTGCGCAAGGATTTGCGAGGAGACAGGATAGCCCTCGGAGAAGTCACCACGGAGGGGATTCCTCTCTTCCTCTTCAGGGGAGAGGAAGCTGCCACTGATTTGTGACCTAGGTCAGAGAGCACAGGCTTCATAGCCTGCATAAGAGCTCTGACTATGGTCCCAAACCAGGGATGCTGGCTGACAGTCGCCCTGTCAGACACTCCCTCTGGAGGGAAGGGGATCGTTCGATCCCTTGGAGGAGTCGACAAACGAGGGTTCGCCTGAAGAGAAGCTGAAATAAGAGAATCCTTAGACCTGTCCGGAAACCTCCCCTCCTCCGGCGAGCGAGCTATTCTGCGCTTGCGGGGAGGGGAACGAGACTATGACCTGTCCACCTGAAGCCCCGTGAAACCTTGTGCGTGATCGCATTGGCGATCGGGGCACCGATCGCGCTGGTGGTCGCGCGATAAGCCCTGTTCTGGGTCGCGCGCGAAAGGATCGTGCGCAGCATGAATTTTGCGGTCGCGTGGGCGTGCGAGGTTGATGGCGTGGGCGCGTAGGAGATGGCGAGGGCGTGTGGCGAGCAGGAGCTGGATCGTGAGGCGGGGTTAAAGGCTGGATGGGCGCAATCAATAGATCGCGTGGGCGCGCATCAACCTGATGCGGTACTGTCGGGCGCGAGTGCGCAGTAGCGCGTATCTGGGAAGACTGGGCGAGGGCGCGATTGCGCGATTGCGCAGCCTCGTGATAGCGCGCAGGTGAGCGCTGCGCAGTCCGTGCAGGCATATTAACCTGAGGGGATCGTGGGCGCGCATCAGGGTGCGGGCGTACAGGTGAGCGCTGCTGCGATGGGCGCGCAACAGGATTCGGGCGCACAGGTGAGCGCTATTGAGTTGGGCGCGCGAACAGGATTGCGCAGTCTGGATGTTGAGACCAGGGGTACCTGTGACTGCCCATGCGCTAACTTAGGCACCTCCTGGACTGCGTGCTGAATTGTAGAAGCGTGCTGGAGAGCGCGTGTGCGCTGTATCAGGAACTGCGCGCGATGGGCGCGCCTAACTCCAGAAGTGCGCTGAGGGTCTAGAGGCACCTGTGAGCACCTGTGCGCTAACCTAGGTGCCTCTTGGACTGCGCGCGACGTAACAGGAACTGGTGGGCACGCTAAATCAGGAACTGCTGGTGGGCGCTGGCGCGCAGTAGGTTATGGACGGGCAGGGGAACCCTGGCGTGTAACAGGAACAAGTGCGCAGGTGAGCGCTGTGGCGCCAAGTCAGGAATAGCAGCAGCAGCATGATGGCGCGCAGGTTTAACCTGGCGCTTAAGGGTTTGAGGCACAGTTTTGCGTTCAAGTCCCTTATGCCCCGAAGGGACCAATGCCTGCGCAATGATAGGTTGGGTTGGCGCGTAAAGCGCGTCAGCATCTTTGAAAGGTGACGGCAGGTCAGCAGGTCTGGAGGGAGACTGGTCACAGTGCCCCGAATGACGACCTTCCTCCGAAGGGGATCGCGAACGATCTTTGGAGAGGTCTAAGGTGGTAGCTGGCAGGAACGGTGAACGGTGAGTCGTCTCCTCCGCAGAGGGCTGCGGGTATGACGAGCCGAAGAGGCGCCTCCTAACTCCCTTGTGAGAAGGAAGACCTCTACGGCGAAGGGGAGGACGAGCCTTCCGCCTTATATGCCCACGAGGGGCCGTGGGATCAGCAAGCTGACCATCGCAAGACCTCCGCAGACGAGTCTCTGTAAGTGAACTGAGTCACCGGCAGAAGAGACCGTAGGACAGTTCCTCCCTTGAAGGATGTTCGGAGGGGGAACCTAAGCCTTCACCTACCTCAGCAACAACAGGCACAGGAGTTTGAGCAGACACACCCGATGCCTCCGTTACAACAACGTCAACGACAGACAGAGGATCTATCCCTGCTGTCGTCAGCGATTGCTTAACAGCTGCACCTAGTTTGATCATGTCAAACAAGGCTTCCCTGGAGGGGGAACCCTGAAGCCCCAAGGAAGCCCAGAGCTGCAATAAATCATTGTTATTAACAGAAAAATCAATATTCGGGCAGCTGCCTCGCTATGGGAGGCAACTACCTCTCCCGCACCCGAGGATCGGTCAACAGCAATACAGTCTACACTACCACTCGCCAGCCTCTCGGAAGAGACCGATCGAGTGGGAGCTTCAGAGGAGGAAAGGGCTACGGAATAAGTCCTAGAATTCTCTCTCTTCAAAGAAGCCTCTGAAGGAGAAATATCCCTTTTAGACTGTTTCTTCCAGCGGCGGGCAAACCTCTCCCACTGGGAGGTAGACCACTCCCTACATTCAATACATACATTACCGCTATCACACCGTTTGCCCCTACAACGAGGACACAAGGTGTGGGGATCAGTGTCGACCGCCGACATAAAAGTCCCACAAGGGCGGCCAGGTAATCCAGGACACGTACGCATTATTAAATAATAGAGGCCAACTTCATACACACAATGTAGGAAAGAGAAAGCAAAACAGATTAATGGCAGTCAAGAGAGGGTGAGAGCAGACACGTCTGATCACCACCCAAGCCAAAAGCAAGGTGAAGCATTCACTAGTGTGTGTGAGGGAGGGATAGCAAGCTACCACTCCCTAACCCCCGCTAGTTTAGCGGTGGGGTAGTAAACCCTCGTTAAAATTCTAATGGCTCGTCATTCAGCTACGCCGAAGTAATTACCCCATGTAAATAGTGTGGTTTGTATTTCAGTTACAGAACAAATATAGAATGGAAACCAACCCATTTTCTTTGATCCAAAAGTCTCTTATACAGCAACATTAAAATTATCTACATAAAAGATTTGAACCCAATCAATCGTACTATCCTGAAACATGTTTATCTTCAACTGATTTATGTTTAGACAGATTTTCTATACCCGCTATCCCCCTAGTGCCTCCCCTCAAAGAATTTAGATCACATGGCCCACCACAGAGTAATTTAGATATCAAAAGCTAGTCTCCATAAATTACAATAAAATGGAGTTTTTATGATAAAACAAAGTTTTATGAATACTTACCTGGCAGTTATATATATATAGCTGATATCTCTCTAAATCGGCAGAATTTTTCAAAACGAGGCAACCGCCTTGTGGTGGTTGGGAGGTAGGTGGTAACACTCGTCACAGGGTGGTCCAAGGAATCATTCCCATGTCTAAGACTTCAGTTCATCTATGCCCGACCTGTCTCCTGAGGGGAGGTGGGTGAGCCTTAGAATATATATATAACTGCCAGGTAAGTATTCATAAAACTTTGTTTTATCATAAAAACTCCATTTTCATGAATTACCTGGCAGTTTTATATATATAGCTGATTCACACATTTGGAGGAGGGAAACAGACAGTAAACATCGTTGGGGAAACAACAAAAGAGTTGTAGGAGATAAAAACACCTTGATTCCTTGCCTGCTAAGGTAGATGATTCAAAGGTACAGCCTTTAGGGTGGCTTTCCCTTAGGAGATATCCAGGAGTAAGCCTGCAAAGCTGCAAAAAACTCAATCGAGTCTGTCAAAGGGATAAGACCAACAACTTGACTAGACTTCAGAAACTACCTTCGCCCCATATAATAAAAACTGCAACCTTACTCAAACTAACCACCTAACCCTGCAACATAGACATAAACTATCTATCTAGACTGAGGGAACCGCACCAAAAGACGAAGTCCACAGACCATCATAAAAACACAAACCCTCATACATGCATATAAACCAAGGTTGAGTGGGGTTATTAACTCCTTTGCCTAATACAGAAACCGCAGCTATGTATGGGCCCAAGGTATAGCACTTGCCAAAGTCTACTCTCACCTCTCTAAGTTAATGAGAAGCGAAAACAGAGTTGCTCCTCCAGAAAATAGCATCCATGAATAGCCTAACTAACATATATTCCTGATATGCCAGAGAGGTAGCAATGGCTCTCACTTCGTGAGCCCGTAATTTCAACAGGGCGAAGTGTTCCTCCTCACATAAGAGGTGGGTTTCCCTAATTTTCTCCCTCAGGAAAAAGGACAAAGCATACTTAGACGGGTTTTGGCGGACCTTTCATTGAACACCAAAACAAGTTGGATGCACAGCTCACGTTCATAGTGTGAGCCAAAAAAAAAAAAAAAAAAAAAACTTGAGGGACCTAATTGGGCAGAGGAGTCTTTCCTTCTCTCGACCCACTAGGTTCGTGAGGTTAATGACATCAAACGTCGTAGGACAGGGTTACGAAGGGTTCTCGCTCTTTACGAGAAAGATGAACCTTAAGCCACAAACTGCCCTATCCTAATTGAAGTTCACCCTCTTCTCAATCGCCTGGACTTCGCTGACCTCTTGGCATTCGCTAGTCATAAGGGAGAGGGTTTTCTTTGTTACAACCCGAAGAGAGGCTAGCGAGATAGGTTCAAATTTCTTGGAGCACAGAAACTTAAACACCACATCCAGGTTTAAGAGTACCTATTACGTCGTCTGAAAAGACCCAATGAGGTCCTGCAAACCTTGATTTTGGGACAACTCTAGGCCTCTATGCCTAAAGATGGCGGAGAGCATACTGCTGTATCCATTGATGGTAGATACAGCCAGCTTAGCATCCTGTCTGAGGTACAAGAAGAAGTCTGCAATCTGGCTCAGAAAGGTAGTGGATGAGGAAACCTGTGCCGCCTGCACCAAGCTCTAAAGGTCTCCCACCTAGATCGGTAGACTCTTTGTGAAGAGATCCTCCTTGCTCTGGCGATAGATTTCGTCGCTTGTGCCGAAAAGCCTCGAGATCTGACAAGCTTCTAGTCAGTCTGAAGGAAGTCAGTTGAAAGCAAGGGGGGTAAGATGATACCTCTCGAAGTGGGGCTGTTTGAGAAGATCTGGACTTGCCGAAGTCTTCTTGGGAAGTCCATCAACATGCCCATCACTTCCGAAAACCATTCCCTAGCAGGCCAGAATGGAGCCGCTATGATCATTCGCCCCGAATCGAGGAGAGCGAATTTCCTGAAGACCAGATTGATGATCTCGAACGGGGGCAACGCAAACATGTCCACCCCCGTCCAATCCATCAGGAAGGAGTCCACTGCCAGAACTTCCTCATCCGGGACTAGGGAGCAGCAGTAGGGGGTCCTCTTCTTCCAGTTGGAGGCAAAAAGGTCTGATACAGGTCTGCCCCACAACATCCAGAGACTGACAGACATGCGGGTTGAGAGACCATTCTGAGGGAAAAACAAGTCTCTTCCTGCTGAGCATGTTTATCCCGATGATTCTTGCCCTAGAACAAACCTCCTTTCTAGATCCAAGAAATCAGAACGAAGGCGTCCTTGATCTCGACACACGATTCGACTAGTGTCATCAAAAAGTCCTAGATTCTCATGTTCAAAGTCATGCCCCATGCTAGAACTTTGACATCGAGCGTCCCGTAAGACGTGGCGCCGATAGTCCTGTAAGATGTGGTGCCAAAAGTCCTGTAAGACATGGAGCCGAGAGGTTAACAGAGCGAGACGCTGAACGTTCTAAAAGACAAGGTGCTGAGCGTCCTGGTGTCAGAAGAGACTCTTCTTGCTGACAGGAAGACCTAATTATTCGATAGGCTCAACATTATCTAAAAATCAAGATACAGGGACGCTCTGATTTCTCCAGAGAGCAGCATTCCGCTACATAAAGCAAAAGTTACGTGAACATGAGAGGGGCGGAGCTGAGATCAAAACACACGCCCAAAACTGACCCATTCTTCCTTGTAAACAAACCCCAGATAAAGTTTGATTGCATAGCCTGCCACTTAGACTCCTCTCTAGAACTGGGAGAGAGAATCGTTGTAGCTAAAAACTAAAGGAGGTTTCCCTATAAAAGGAAAAAGTAATCCTCCTTCAGAAGAAGTACTGACCAAAGGTCTGCTCCCCTCTTCTCCAAAGATTTTGATGTCTCCGTGGAGGACTTTGACTTCTGAACGAAGGCGTAAAGAGCATTTACGTCCAGGACCGGACAAAAGACTCCCTCTCCCAAAAGAGAGACATTGAAGTTGCAAAGTCGGTTAGGCAGAAAAGTCTTATCGGAGTAACTAACAAAGGAGGATTCACTAGGAAAAAGATTTCGCATCCATCCCAGAAAAAACACTGACCAAAGGTCTGCTCCTCTCTCCCAGGCTCGCCAGAAGTAGCAAAGTCTGGATCCTACTGTTGTTAGTCATCAAAGGTTTCTGTTTTAAGAAACAAAAATTAATATATTCTTAAAGCTCCATTAATGACCACGTGAAAACTAAGAGGGTGGGGAACATGGAGCAACAGAACTAGGATCCTCTCCTTCTGTTAACCTCAAACAATTCAACAGGAGAAAAGTGATCACTAAAGTCATCCTTGACAGAGAGCTTATAAGACGTGGCGTCGCCCTGAAAGGACAAGGCGGCGATTGTCCTATCATCCTGAAAGACGAGGCTGCCCCCGTCCCGAAAGACGAGGCTGCCCCCGTCCCGAAAGACGAGGCTGCCCCCGTCCCGAAAGACGAGGCTGCCCCCGTCCCGAAAGACGAGGCTGCCCCCGTCCCGAAAGACGAGGCTGCCCCCGTCCCGAAAGACGAGGCTGCCCCCGTCCCGAAAGACGAGGCTGCCCCCGTCCCGAAAGACGAGGCTGCCCCCGTCCCGAAAGACGAGGCTGCCCCCGTCCCGAAAGACGAGGCTGCCCCCGTCCCGAAAGACGAGGCTGCCCCCGTCCCGAAAGACGAGGCTGCCCCCGTCCCGAAAGACGAGGCTGCCCCCGTCCCGAAAGACGAGGCTGCCCCCGTCCCGAAAGACGAGGCTGCCCCCGTCCCGAAAGACGAGGCTGCCCCCGTCCCGAAAGACGAGGCTGCCCCCGTCCCGAAAGACGAGGCTGCCCCCGTCCCGAAAGACGAGGCTGCCCCCGTCCCGAAAGACGAGGCTGCCCCCGTCCCGAAAGACGAGGCTGCCCCCGTCCCGAAAGACGAGGCTGCCCCCGTCCCGAAAGACGAGGCTGCCCCCGTCCCGAAAGACGAGGCTGCCCCCGTCCCGAAAGACGAGGCTGCCCCCGTCCCGAAAGACGAGGCTGCCCCCGTCCCGAAAGACGAGGCTGCCCCCGTCCCGAAAGACGAGGCTGCCCCCGTCCCGAAAGACGAGGCTGCCCCCGTCCCGAAAGACGAGGCTGCCCCCGTCCCGAAAGACGAGGCTGCCCCCGTCCCGAAAGACGAGGCTGCCCCCGTCCCGAAAGACGAGGCTGCCCCCGTCCCGAAAGACGAGGCTGCCCCCGTCCCGAAAGACGAGGCTGCCCCCGTCCCGAAAGACGAGGCTGCCCCCGTCCCGAAAGACGAGGCTGCCCCCGTCCCGAAAGACGAGGCTGCCCCCGTCCCGAAAGACGAGGCTGCCCCCGTCCCGAAAGACGAGGCTGCCCCCGTCCCGAAAGACGAGGCTGCCCCCGTCCCGAAAGACGAGGCTGCCCCCGTCCCGAAAGACGAGGCTGCCCCCGTCCCGAAAGACGAGGCTGCCCCCGTCCCGAAAGACGAGGCTGCCCCCGTCCCGAAAGACGAGGCTGCCCCCGTCCCGAAAGACGAGGCTGCCCCCGTCCCGAAAGACGAGGCTGCCCCCGTCCCGAAAGACGAGGCTGCCCCCGTCCCGAAAGACGAGGCTGCCCCCGTCCCGAAAGACGAGGCTGCCCCCGTCCCGAAAGACGAGGCTGCCCCCGTCCCGAAAGACGAGGCTGCCCCCGTCCCGAAAGACGAGGCTGCCCCCGTCCCGAAAGACGAGGCTGCCCCCGTCCCGAAAGACGAGGCTGCCCCCGTCCCGAAAGACGAGGCTGCCCCCGTCCCGAAAGACGAGGCTGCCCCCGTCCCGAAAGACGAGGCTGCCCCCGTCCCGAAAGACGAGGCTGCCCCCGTCCCGAAAGACGAGGCTGCCCCCGTCCCGAAAGACGAGGCTGCCCCCGTCCCGAAAGTCGAGGCTGCCCCCGTCCCGAAAGACGAGGCTGCCCCCGTCCCGAAAGACGAGGCTGCCCCCGTCCCGAAAGACGAGGCTGCCCACGCCCCGAAAGACGAGGCTGCCCACGCCCCGAAAGACGAGGCTGCCCTCGCCCCGAAAGACGAGGCTGCCCTCGCCCCGAAAGACGAGGCTGCCCTCGCCCCGAAAGACGAGGCTGCCCTCGCCCCGAAAGACGAGGCTGCCCTCGCCCCGAAAGACGAGGCTGCCCTCGCCCCGAAAGACGAGGCTGCCCTCGCCCCGAAAGACGAGGCTGCCCTCGCCCCGAAAGACGAGGCTGCCCTCGCCCCGAAAGACGAGGCTGCACTCGCCCCGAAAGACGAGGCTGCACTCGCCCCGAAAGACGAGGCTGCATTCGCCGTGAAAGACGAGGCTGCATAAGTCCTGAAAGACGAGGCAGCATTAGTCCTGAAAGACGAGGCAGCATTAGCCCTGAAAGACGAGGCTGCATTCGCCCTGAAAGACGAGGCAGCATTCGCCCTGAAAGACGAGGCTGCATTCGTCCTGAAAGACGAGGCTGCATTCGTCCTGAAAGACGAGGCAGCATTCGCCCTGAAAGACGAGGCTGCATTCGCCCTGAAAGACGAGGCTGCATTCGTCCTGAAAGACGAGGCAGCATTCGTCCTGAAAGACGAGGCAGCATTCGTCCTGAAAGACGAGGCAGCATTCGTCCTGAAAGTCGAGGCAGCATTCGTCCTGAAAGACGAGGCAGCATTCGCCCTGAAAGACGAGGCAGCATTCGCCCTGAAAGACGAGGCAGCATTCGCCCTGAAAGACGAGGCAGCATTCGCCCTGAAAGACGAGGCTGCATTCGTCCTGAAAGACGAGGCTGCATTCGTCCTGAAAGACGAGGCTGCATTAGCCCTGAAAGACGAGGCAGCATTTGCTCTGAAAGACGAGGCTGCATTTGCTCTGAAAGACGAGGCTGCATTTGCTCTGAAAGACGAGGCTGCATTTGCTCTGAAAGACGAGGCTGCATTCGTCCTGAAAGACGAGGCAGCATTCGTCCTGAAAGACGAGGCAGCATTAGTCCTGAAAGACGAGGCTGCATTCGTCCTGAAAGACGAGGCTGCATTCGTCCTGAAAGACGAGGCTGCATTAGTCCTGAAAGACGAGGCAGCATTCGTCCTGAAAGACGAGGCAGCATTCGCCCTGAAAGACGAGGCAGCATTCGCCCTGAAAGACGAGGCTGCATTCGCCCTGAAAGACGAGGCTGCATTCGTCCTGAAAGACGAGGCAGCATTCGCCCTGAAAGACGAGGCTGCATTAGTCCTGAAAGACGAGGCAGCATTCGTCCTGAAAGACGAGGCAGCATTCGCCCTGAAAGACGAGGCTGCATTCGTCCTGAAAGACGAGGCTGCATTCGTCCTGAAAGACGAGGCTGCATTCGTCCTGAAAGACGAGGCAGCATTCGCCCTGAAAGACGAGGCTGCATTCGTCCTGAAAGACGAGGCAGCATTCGCCCTGAAAGACGAGGCTGCATTAGTCCTGAAAGACGAGGCAGCATTCGCCCTGAAAGACGAGGCAGCATTCGCCCTGAAAGACGAGGCTGCATTTGCTCTGAAAGACGAGGCTGCATTTGCTCTGAAAGACGAGGCTGCATTTGCTCTGAAAGACGAGGCAGCATTCGCCCTGAAAGACGAGGCTGCATTAGTCCTGAAAGACGAGGCAGCATTCGCCCTGAAAGACGAGGCAGCATTCGCCCTGAAAGACGAGGCTGCATTTGCTCTGAAAGACGAGGCAGCAATTGCTCTGAAAGACGAGGCTGCATTTGCTCTGAAAGACGAGGCTGCATTTGCTCTGAAAGACGAGGCTGCATTTGCTCTGAAAGACGAGGCTGCATTTGCTCTGAAAGACGAGGCTGCATTCGTCCTGAAAGACGAGGCTGCATTCGTCCTGAAAGACGAGGCAGCATTCGTCCTGAAAGACGAGGCAGCATTCGTCCTGAAAGACGAGGCAGCATTCGTCCTGAAAGACGAGGCAGCATTCGTCCTGAAAGACGAGGCAGCATTCGTCCTGAAAGACGAGGCAGCATTCGTCCTGAAAGACGAGGCAGAATTCGTCCTGAAAGACGAGGCAGCATTCGTCCTGAAAGACGAGGCAGCATTCGTCCTGAAAGACGAGGCTGCATTCGTCCTGAAAGACGAGGCTGCATTAGCCCTGAAAGACGAGGCAGCATTCGTCCTGAAAGACGAGGCAGCATTCGTCCTGAAAGACGAGGCAGCATTCGTCCTGAAAGATGAGGCTGCATACGCCCTGAAAGACGAGGCTGCATTCGTCCTGTCTTGAAAGACTTAGCGCCGAGCGTTAAGGCAAAATGATATTCACTATGCCGCTCGGCGCGTTCGGTTCCGACCAGAGGGTTCATAAGGCCGACTGGCGCTCTGGGACAAAAACCGAGTCAATGATGGTTTGTAAGCATTGATATTAGCAGAGAATATCTATGACTTAAGAATTGCCATTAAAATCAAAAGTGATGCAATGCAAAATTCTAAAAGCAGTGTAAGAATCTTAAGTTCAATGCTCTTTGCTTTACCATGCCAAGGGCGAGCATTCTGGGAACGTTAACAGGAACGCTCGCGAGGGCGTTTGCTCGTGAGCTAACACCTCTCGTTTCCTTTCGCGATCGACGTTCCTTCTCCCATGGGCCGGGGAGCTTGGAAGAGGTCTAAGGCTAGGAAAACAACGTCCCTGTGCTGAAAGAATCCAATGCCTAATTTAGCACTGAAAACTTGCACTATTAAACTCTTACACAAAAAACCATAATTAGTCCTGCCCGTTGTGAGAGAACTTATTCTTCTGCCACGGGCTTGAATGAGAAAGCAAAGTCGTCTCTAGTACTTGCTATATAAACTAACAAAATATTTTTTATAGAATATAAAACTGACATTTCCATAATAAAATAAACTTTCAAACATACTTTAAAGATTAAAATGAACAGAAAAAAGGGAAAACAAATGTAATCCACGATTAATTCAAAGGGAATTAAAAAACAAGCGAGTTGTAATGATAAAAAGAACAGATATAGCAATAACGTATCTATATATATAAATGTAAACAATAGGAACATATAAATGAAAAAGCTACTAAAACTAGAATTTCCATATAAATTAGTTGTTGTTGGAGAATAATAGCCAACACTTTAATTCCCATATCGAAAAGAACGCTACCAAGGCATGTTGGGACTGCACCGATAGCAACGAGAAACAGCGCAAATTAACCATACGCTAGTTCTATTTAATTTATGAAATTAGATCGATGATTTAAAGAACGAACACCAAATGGACAAACATTTCTTTAAAATTTTACATTAAAAGTTAAGAAACTTATATAAGTGGAATTCCTCCCATTCTTTGCATAAAACAAATAAAGAGAATTGCAAGACATACATGAAGATTACATCACACGACTGTGACGTGAGTTGCCTGAACGTATTTCCGCGAAAGACGAGGCTGAACTTGCACTATTAAACTCTTCATCAGGATTAAAAACTTCGCAACTAAAATATAGTGCACAAACAAAACCTCTGCATACAAACTGTGAGGATCAACTGACATTTTCGGTAACCTCATGTTGCATACATCACTCGCACAAACACGAAAATTAAGTTATCACTCACGATAAACAAAGTAAATAATAATAATAAAACACGATTGCCAAAACCCTAAATCAGTTTACTTCACCAAACGAAGTCCAAAAAAGCGAAGAAGGGAAAATGATTCGAAAAACTCTCAATGGTGGACCGACGATGTTTTCGATCCAGCCGGCAGAGATGAACTGAAGTCTTAGACATGGGAATGATTCCTTGGACCACCCTGTGACGAGTGTTACTACCTACCTCCCAACCACCACAAGGCGGTTGCCTCGTTTTGAAAAATTCTGCCGATTTAGAGAGATATCAGCTATATATATATAACTGCCAGGTAAGTACTATTCATAAAATAAAAATTTCAATAAAGTAATTTGTTCTTTTCCTAAGCAAACACGAGTCCTTTAAAATAAGGGATGCCTTTAGGGTACTCTAACAACTATTGAATTCATTAAAAAGGTAATTAACGACATGCGGACCTCGTTAACAAAGTGGTGAGTGCAGATGAATAGCTCTGCCCACCTACCAGGCAGACTCGACTTCTGACCTTAAACTCAGGACTGTGAGGGTTGGTTGAGGTAGAAAGTTAAAACTTAAAAGACAACTTTTTATAGCTAGAAAAAATACTGCTTGCTTCTAAAATATCTTTGTTCCTATGCATATACAAACCATTTGTCTTTTAAACAAGACATTTTGGTAATTGGTGGACAGGAAGTTCCTCCTAGAACTGAACTGGCTGGTTCTTTTTCTTCCCTTGGAGTGTTAGTGTTTGTCTGTTACAGTATGGGAGAAAAGGAGAGGACTGAAACTCCCTATCAGTCCATCACAAAGAATCCCTTCCCCTGAAGGGGATAGCAGTCTGGGATGATATACCTGGCGTATGATGTTCAATGGGTTGGTATACAATCAGTCACCCTCCTCCTCGTCAAGGAGGGACGGGGAAGATACTTCATTAGATTCTAAAGAATGGAGCTCGGAAGGAAGCATAGCACACCAGCATTGTCAGACCTAGCGAGTAACGGTTTGACCGTTTCATGACCAAGGTAGGGGAAGGAGAGATTAAGACCAGACGGTCATTTTACTTTAGATCTCAGATTCACGTCTATGCAATACCACAGAAAACATGCTTCCTGTCTCGTGAGGGACCTAGAGACCGCTCTGGTTACTCCAACATGAACTACAAGACTAGGGAATAATGTTACAGAGGAAGTTAAGACACTCACTGGGGATTACAACAAAGATGCTGGGTTTACAGCAGGAAGGAACCATGAAACCGGTCACACTTAGGAAGCACTGCACAGGGGGATTACCACTGGGGTCATTGGTATCAGGGTCAAAGTCACCAATTTAAAATTACTAGTGTCAACACTGTGCTCACTGGGGCGAAGTAGCCTTAGCTACCCACTCCTTCAGAAGACATTGAGGGCTTACCTACAAGACTTAACTAAGCAGGGTGAGATTAGATTGGGGAGGATCCTGTCACTCGGTAGAGCAAGAGAATATCTGTGGACTCTTGTTTGTCTCTAGCAGATTTTATTCATTGTGAGCATGGTAATTATGTCACCAAATCGTCTTGGAAACAGCCCAAGGCATGTAAGGACGAAGGTAGCTGGCTACTTCCTGACATACAGTACATGTAATTGGTCATACTCTTGCACGAGACCTTGAACGGGCAGAGCACTTCATTTCTGCCTGCAGTGCATACACTCATTCTCTTAAAGAACAAGAGCGGCGGTACCTTGAACAGAAGTGTATACTTAAAGATATGAATGTTCCTGGTACTGTACGTACCCAGCGAATGAATCGAGACCGTACTGGGATTATCTCCCCGAGTAGAATGTACCTAGTACTGTATTCAGAGAAAATGATTAAAACAGCCAGACGTGGATGCCGAGAAATACTTCTGTACTGTCTGGCAGCTGAAGACAAAGCGAGTGTTTCTTCATCTGACCGGCAACTATGCTTACCTAATTAAAAGTTCAAGTGGCTGTCCCTGGTTCACTTACGTTAGTGGAATTATTGATGGACTATAATTTGTATTTGTGTAGGAATGAACTACGGCAAAGACTAACAAGCAAAGAAATAAATGAGAGGGTTAAGTAAATAAACAATGAAATGGGACCTATCCTTGCCTGATTAATCATAATCTTATGATATGCATATAATTGTCCAAATTTCTAGTATAAATAAATTTTAACTGACAACCTTCGAACATATGTCCTCAAATCAATTTTTTTTTTTTCAAATATTCACTAAAACTCTAATTTCTCACCTAATCGAAAAATAACTACGCTGGTGACGAAACCTTAGTGGAACTTTATCCTTATGATTCTGGAATAATGAATCGACCACTGTTTTCACACAAAACTTCTTCTTTGACAACCTTTTCCATAACATGAGAAATTTTATTTGGATCACATTGGAAAACTATATATGTACCCTCTTTACGCAAAATTCAAGTAAAATGTTATTTTCATTAGTAAAATAAATTTTTGAATATACTTACCCGATAATCATGTAGCTGTCAACTCTGTTGCCGACAGAAATCTACGGTCGGGATACGCCAGCGATCGCTATACAGGTGGGGGTGAACACCACAGCGCCATCTGTGGTCAGGTACTCCAGTACTTCTTGTCAACACCACCTCAATTTTTTCCTCGGTCCACTGGTTCTCTATGGGGAGGAAGGGTGGGTCAATTAAATCATGATTATCGGGTAAGTATATTCAAAAATTTATTTTACTAATGAAAATAACATTTTTCAATATTAATCTTACCCGATAATCATGTAGCTGATTCACACCCAGGGTGGTGGGTGGAGACCAGCATACATGTTAACAAAGAAGCTAAGTATCCCGTATTTTATTTTATTAGTTATTCAAAAATAACATAAAATAAATAAGTACCTGGTAAGGAAGATGACTTGAACCATTACTCTGCCTTTATTAAGTACGTCTTCCTTACTGAGCGTAGCGGTCCTCTTAGGATGCTGAACGACTCTTAGGTGCTGAAGTATAAAGGGCTGCAACCCATACTAAAGGACCTCATCACAACCTTTAACCTCGGCGCTTCTCAAGAAAGAATTGACCACCCGCCAAATCAACAAGGATGTGGAAGGCTTCTTAGCCGACCGTACAACCCATAAAAAGTATTCAAGAGAAAGGTTAAAAAGGTTATGGGATTATGGGAATGTAGTGGCTGAGCCCCCGCCTACTACTGCATTCGTTGCTACGAATGGTCCCAGGGTGTAGCAGTTCTCGTAAAGAGACTGGACATCTTTGAGATAGAATGATGCGAACACTGACTTGCTTCTCCAATAGGTTGCATCCATAACACTCTGCAGAGAACGGTTCTGTTTGAGGGCCACTGAAGTAGCCACAGCTCTCACTTCATGTGTCCTTACCTTCAGCAAAGCAAGGTCTTCTTCCTTCAGATGAGAATGTGCTTCCCTAATCAGGAGCCTGAATAGGTAAGAAACTGAGTTCTTAGACCTTGGAAGAGAAGGCTTCTTGATAGCACACCATAAGGCTTCTGATTGTCCTCGTAAAGGTTATGACCTTTTTAGATAGTACCTAAGAGCTCTAACTGGGCAAAGTACTCTCTCCAGTTCGTCCCCCACCAAGTTGGATAGGCTTGGGATCTCGAACGACTTAGGCCAAGGACGTGAAGGAAGCTCGTTTTAGCAAAAAATCGAGCTGCAAGGAACATGTAGCCGTTTCAGATGTGAAAACTATGTTCCTGCTGAAGGCGTGGATCTCACTTACTCTTTTAGCTGTTGTCAAGCACACGAGGAAAAGAGTTTTTAATGTGAGGTCCTTAAAAGAGGCTGATTGGAGAGGTTCAAATCTTGATGACATAAGGAACCTTAGGACCACGTCTAGATTCCAGCCTGGAGTGGACAACCGACGTTCCTTTGAGGTCTCAAAAGACCTAAGGAGGTCCTGTAGATCTTTGTTGGTGGAAAGATCCAAGCCTCTGTGGCGGAAAACCGCTGCCAACATACTTCTGTAACCCTTAATCGTAGGAGCTGAAAGGGATCTTACGTTCCTTAGATGTAACAGGAAGTCAGCAATCTGGGTTACAGTGGTACTGGATGAGGAAACTGCATTGGCCTTGTACCAACTTCGGAAGACTTCCCCTTTAGACTGATAGACTCTGAGAGTGGATGTCCTCCTTGCTCTGGCAATCGCTCTGGCTGCCTCCTTCGAAAAGCCCCTAGCTCTTGAGAGTCTTTCGAAAGTCTGAAGGCAGTCAGACGAAGAGCGTGGAGGTTTGGATGTACCTTCTTTACGTGAGGTAGACGTAGAAGGTCCACTCCTAGAGGAAGAGTCCTGGGAATGTCGACCAGCCATTGCAGTACCTCTATGAACCATTCTCTCGCGGGCCAGAGCGGAGCCAACCAACGTCAGCCGTGTCCCTTTGCGAGAGGCGAACTTCTGAAGTACCCTGTTGACAATCTTGAACGGCGGGAATGCATACAGGTCGAGATGGGACCAATCCAGCAGAAAAGCATCCACGTGAACTGCTGCTGGGTCTGGAATCGGAGAACAATACAACGGGAGTCTCTAGGTTATCGAGGTAGCGAACAGATCTATGGTTGGCTGACCCCACAGGGCCCAAAGTCTGCTGCAAACATTCTTGTGAAGGGTCCACTCTGTGGGGATGACCTGACCCTTCCGGCTAAGGCGATCTGCCATGACATTCATATCGCCCTGAATGAACCTCGTTACCAGCGTGAGCTTTCGATCTTTTAACCAGATGAGGAGGTCCCTTGCGATCTAGAACAACTTCCACGAATGAGTCCCTCCCTGCTTGGAGATGTAAGCCAAGGCTGTGGTGTTGTCAGAGTCCACCTCCACCACCTTGTTAAGCTGGAGGGACTTGAAGTTTATCAAGGCCAGATGAACCGCCAACAGCTCCTTGCAATAGATGTGAAGTGTCCTTAGCTCCTGATTCCATGTTCCCGAGCATTCCTGTCCGTCCAAAGTCGCACCCCAGCCCGTGTCTGATGCGTCAGAGAAGAGACGGCGGTCGGGTTTCTGAACAGCCAAAGGTAGACTTCCTTGAGAAGAAAGCTGTTCTTTCACCACGTGAGAGTAGACCTCCTCTTCGGAAACAGGAACTGAGATCGTCTCTAGCGTCATGTCCTTTATCCAGTGAGCCGCTAGATGACACTGAAGGGGGCGGAGGTGGCGTCTCCCTAACTCGATGAACAGGGCCAGCGATGAAAGTGTCCCTGTTAGACTCATCCACTACCTGACTGAGCATCGGTTCCTTCTCAGCATGCTCTGGATGCAATCTAGGGCTTAGTAGATCCTTGGGGCCGACGGAAAAGCCCGAAAAGCTCGACTCTGAAGATCCATACCCAGGTAGACAATGGTCTGGGATGGGACGAGCTGGGACTCCTCAAAATTGACCAGGAGGCCCAGTTCCTTGGTCAGATCCCTAGTCCATCTGAGAATCTCCAGACAGCGACGACTTGTGGGAGCTCTTAAAAGCTAGTCGTCTGACGGAGCCGGACACAAGATCATGGTACTGCTGCACAGTCTGTGAACTGTCAACCATGGGGAAGCGAGGAAGTACAGCGACAACCCGAAGCTGTCTAGACTGTCTGGGTCGTACAGACAACTCCTTATCGGGTTGCTGAGGTTGCCGCACTGCGTCACAACAAGTCACTTCTGCTGGTTGTTGAACGTCTTCCCAGTGACACACTGACTCCGTAAACAAAAAATCCTCTAACAAGGACTAAGCTTGGACTGCATGTCTTGCAACAAAGCTCAAGGTCTATGGGAGCAGGTGTGGTAACAGACGGGGTTAGCGACTGAAGTGGAACCATTACCCTCCCTGGAAGCATGTTATGCTTAAATAAAAGTCCATAGGAGGCTAAGCAGCTAAAGGCTCCTCTCCAAATGACAGAGTCCTCAAGGGAATATCAGAAGGAGGGAGAATAGCACTTTCTCATCTACAGGAACCATATCCGAGAAAAGCTAAGTTCTCTCAGTGAGGGTTTCACTGGTGCAAAAGCAGCAGACTAGAAGGCAACGTTATGAAACTGCTTGACAGTCTAGTGAGTTGGCAACAACCAAAGATGTGTGACTGAGGAGCATGCGGTAAGGTATGCAGAGCATGCTGTATGCAGAGCATGCTGTATGTAGAGCATGCTGTAAGGTAAGCAGAGCATGTTGCATGGCGTGCGGCTTATGCTGCATGGGATGAGGCTCATGCTGCATGGGATGAGGCTCATGCTGCATGGTATGAGGCTCATGCTGCATGGGATGAGGCTCATGCTGCAAGGGATGAGGCTCATGCAGCATGCGTTGAGGAGGATGCCGCATAGTATGAGGCTCCTGCCTCATGGGTTGAGGCGGTTGCCGCATAGCATGAGGCTCCTGCCTCATGGTTTGAGGAGGATGCCGCATAGCATGAGGCTCCTCATAGCATGAGACTCCTGCCTCATGGGTTGAGGAGGATGCCACATGGCATGAGGCTCCTGCCTCATGGGTTGAGGAGGATGCCGCATAGCATGAGGCTGCCTCATGGGTAGAGGAGGTTGCCGCATAGCATGAGGCTCCTGCCTCATGGGTTGAGGAGGATGCCGCATAGCATGAGGTTCCTGCCTCATGGTTTGAGGAGGATGCTGCATAGCATGAGGCTCCTGTGAGGTTCCTGCCTCAAGAGTTGCGTCTGCCTCAAGGGTTGAGGAGGTAGCTGCGCAGAGAGAGGCTCATGCTGTGAAGAATGCGGTTGCTGCATGCGTTGAGGCGGCTGCGTCATAGCATGAGGTTCCTGCCTCAAGAGTTGCGTCTGCCTCAAGGGTTGAGGAGGTGGCTGCGCAGAGAGAGGCTCTTGCCTCAAGAGTTGAGGCTCTTGCCTCAAGAGTTGAGGTTCTTGCCTCAAGAGTTGAGGCTCTTGCCTCAAGAGTTGAGGCTCTTGCCTCAAGAGTTGAGGCTCTTGCCTCAAGAGTTGAGGCTCTTGCCTCAAGAGTTGAGGCTCTTGCCTCAAGAGTTGAGGCTCTTGCCTCAAGAGTTGAGGCTCTTGCCTCAAGAGTTGAGGCTCTTGCCTCAAGAGTTGAGGCTCTTGCCTCAAGAGTTGAGGCTCTTGCCTCAAGAGTTGAGGCTCTTGCCTCAAGAGTTGAGGTTCTTGCCTCAAGAGTTGAGGCTCTTGCCTCAAGAGTTGAGGTTCTTGCCTCAAGAGTTGAGGTTCTTGCCTCAAGAGTTGAGGTTCTTGCCTCAAGAGTTGAGGCTCTTGCCTCAAGAGTTGAGGCGGTTGCCACATAGCATGAGGCTCCTGCCTCAAGGAAAGTGGAGGTTGCTGCATAGCGCTGGTACCTGGCAACTCCCAATGCGGCAGCTCACGCATGGAGGCAGGAGGAGCCTCAACATCATACGTCTGGCAGGGTGGACTGCGCAGAGGTGGAGGAGCGCTCGCAGGAGGAGGTGTGCTAACCTTCTCTGCCTGAAACTCCTGCATCAACACCGCAAGCTGAGACTGCATTGTCTGCAGCATAGACCACTAGAGTTTAAGAAAGACAACAACAAACGGAGCTACTGTCCGTTGAGACTGAGGGTCTAAAACAGCTGGTGCGGCAACAGACGGAGTTACTGCCTGTTGCGATACCACCTTGCCTCTCTGTGAGGTGTGCAGTTGTCGTACTGCAGCAAGTCCGAACTGACCCAGTGCTAATGGCACCACCTAGGAGTTGGACTTGCGCGGAAGGGACCGACTTGCACTTAAAAGCTGCAAGATTTGGTCCATGGTTTCTGCGAGAAACCTCTTCCGCAGACGAGGAATAAAAGGGCTCTCTCGTCTTTGTGTGGGTGGGGTGATCACGTCGGCTACGTGAGTTGGTTACACCCGAAACCACGGAGGGAAACGTCTGTTCGTCGATCAAGGCCTGATGAACCCATAAGTCCTTCGACGTTACTTCTCCCCTGCTTGGGAGCTTGTAAGAGGTCCCAGACTAGGCGAACAACTGGCACGAACAGACGAACCCTCGAACGCAACACTGTAACACTTTGCGCTTAACACTTTATCACTTTTGATTTTCTGTTTGCACTTATTTCACTGAACTCGAAACTTTAAGTGGTTTGTACCTGAAACACGCAATTCTATCCTTCATTAAAAGTTAGTAATTGCGAAAACAGTATTACAATGTAACAGAAAAACATAATGAAAGATAAATAATTCAGTGGCTGGAAAAGAGACTAAACACTAGATCAAATAAACTACGTTTAAAATCTCTCACCGCATAAAGCCTGAGAACAAGAATAAAACTCTAGAAACGTTTACCTTCTTCCCCTAAAGAGACTAGGGAGAAGAGCAAAAACGATAACAACGTTACCCGCTTGAACGAAACGTTTATCCTCCTCTCTCTCCCTCCGTCTCTATCTCTCTCTCTCTCTCTCTTGACTTAGAACCTGAGAGATGAGCCCAATTATATATATCGTTAAAACATATTATTGTTAAAGGAAAAAAACTGAAAGATTTCCCAAATAAAAAGTTCCTTTATTAGAATTAAAACCATTTAAGCTAAGAAAGAATGAACAAAACGATAGAATCGTTCTACTCTTACTGCAACGTGACACCGTGAATACTCTCTCTCTATCGTAACGATAGAGCGCAAGTTGAACGTTCTGAACGTCAACAACTGCAGAGACAAAACAAAACGTTAGTTCAACTTTGAAAACAGTACAAGACTATCAAAGAAATTCTTTCAAAAACATTAAAATAGCATAATATGTTAACAGGTAAAAACGAAATGACGGGCTCAATGTTAATTAACTTCGGTTCCAAGAAAAGACCGCCTACTATTAGGAAAGGTCGAATATAAACAAATATAAAAATTAATTTTAATAAGTTTATAATAAAAGGAAGTTAATCGAAGAGGCCTATAAAAGGCGGAGCGATATAAAATAAATCTATAACTTTTGTTAAGCAAAATTAAGAAAGAGAGTCTATACTCTCTTCGACACCAACACTTCCGTCTAAGGGAAGGGTCGGCCATTAAAAGTGAAAGAGAGTTCATACTCTCTTCGTCACCAAAATTAAATAAAAAATTAAATCAAATTAATTCCAAAAACTTGCTAAGCTAATGATAAAGCTTCCTGAATAGCGAAGGCTAAACTCTAGAGCAAATACATCACCAAATCGTGAGCAATAACTCCAGAATCAACAGCGTATCCATGTAGGTCTAGCCGGAGGCACGACAGAGGAAAAATTGAGGTGGTGTTGACAAGAAGTACTGGAGTACCTGACCACAGATGGCGCTGTGGTGTTCACCCCCACCTGTATAGCGATCGCTGGCGTATCCCGACCGTAGATTTCTGTCGGCAACAGAGTTGACAGCTACATGATTATCGGGTAAGATTAATATTGAAAAAAATTAAACAATTATCAATTCATTACCAAATATAAACAAGTTTTACTTATATTTTATTTTAGGGAAAATACTAAAACAAAGGTCAGAAATGCATTAATAACAAAACCTAACGAATTGGAAAAACAAAAATACATACGGTTAATGTGATTGGTGTGAAATTAATGTACCATAATTATCAATAATCTACAAGTCAGTCAAAAGGGCTTTACTGCCATGTAGCTCGCTTCACTTGCAAATATACATCCTAACGGGAACGTACCAATCTGGCAAGATGATATGGATGTGCTGCGCACACCAACTTTGTGGGTCGCTAATATTTTTTTGGTTAGTATTCAATAGAGTATATTAGCTTCTAGCAAAACTGGAATTAGCTATAAGAAATGGATGTGTGCTGGCTAGTTTGACATTTTTTCTTAGTACATTATGATTAACGAGAGCAGCGACATAACTTGCTTGTTGATCGATTGAAATGTGAACGCTATTTTGGAGTCTAAGTCAATTGCTTTCGTCTGGAAGACCGATTGTGGGTTACTTTGCACGCGTTATTATTATTATTATTAAATGCTAAGTTACAACCCTAGTTGGAAAAGCAGGATGCTATAAGCCCAGAGGCTCCAACAGGGAAAACAGCTCAGTGAGGAAAGGAAATAAAGAAAAATAAAATATTCTAAATATAGTAACATTAAAATAAATCTTTCATATACAAACTTTAAAAACTTTAATAGAACAAGAGGAAGAGAAATAAGATAGAATAGTGTGCCCGAGTTTACCCCCAAGCAAGATAACTCTAACCCAAGACAGTGGAAGAACATGGTACAGAGGCTATGGCACTACCCAAGACTAGAGAACAATGGTTTGAATTTGGATTGTCCTTGTATTTGCTTTTGACAGCTTGTTTTTTATATATATGTTTTTGCCTTTTTGAACCACTTAAAGAGCAACAAAATATTTATGCTCAAGTTACCAGAGGTAATTTTACAAGAGCCTTTTATCCCCTTCTGCTTCAGACCCTATTATGACTATAGTCAATTTATTTTAACGAGGCATATTTGCACCGAATCGCAAGGGTGCCCTTTTAGCTCTGAAAAGTTTCCTGATAGCCGATTGGTCGGATGTATTCGGACAAAAATAGTTCCGACCAATCAGCTATTAAGAAAATTTTCCGGGCCAAATGTTGGTGCAACTCTGCCTCATTAAAAAAAATTTACTATACAGTAGTCAGAAGATATAGCATAGTGGAGTTCAATCAATTTATAAATTTAATGTAAATTCACCTACTCTGGTCATTGATTTTATCAAAAACGGTCTATGCTCAGCGAGCAATAGAGGAGCATAAACCATTTTAGAAATGAGTGCTCAGGGAAAAAAGATACTTCACAAAACGCTGCTCGAGAGAAAACGGTGTACGAGAGAGGTACTGTACTTCTGCCGTCATTAGTCTGTAGGCGTTTCACTAATTTTGGCATTAAATTTTGATTTTTCTGTTATTTTGGTTGTATTTTTGTTGAGTTTCGCTATTATCATCTTTAAAACATTGGTTTTTATTTGAATCCACCAAAAACCCGGATTCCCACCTGGGAAACCTGATTGAAGGTGGTCCTCAGAAAACAACAATTTCCAATAATATAATAACACACTAACAGAAAAAATGGGATTTTTCATGCAAAAAAAAAAGCTGGGTGTAGTCCACTGAAATGTTACCAAAATAATAGAGCAGCCAAACCGCAGACATCTGATAGGACGCATGAAAAATTAAGCGGTGGGCATCACTAATATGGAGAGTGGCAAGTATGGATGCTGCAATCTGAGTCAGGTTAGGTTGAAGTACCTTAGAGTAGGTCATATCCCTTTAATTTCCTTTCAAGTCATGTCCAACAAAATATATCGGTAAAGAGCGTAATTTTTTCTATAAGAAAAAAGTAGTTTTTATACTAGGTTACATTGCCCTGTAATACACTACAATAATACCATATTTTTTAACACTACAATTTCAGGGGCACAATATATCTGTCCCAACTAAAGGATTTATTACTGTACCTTTAAGCCTGAAGTACACTGTAGAATGAGTCTTTAGGCATGACAGGAAAATAGCTAACATTATATATAAATTATTCTCCACAACCATAAATACAACCTAAGGTTATAAACCTTCATATTCGTTACTAAATAATCACGAGGTTATAACCAAGAATTTCACGAAGAAAATGACAACCTTCGAGGTAAGAATCAACAAAGAATCTTCTCCTTTCTTCTATAATCGAAAACGTTTAGTGCAAAATATGAATTATAATAATACAGAAATTTCATGTACACATACCATTGTATTCGGTCTTGAATAAATAGCAATGAACCTTAATCATCATCAGAAAATATATATGAAAATTGTCTACCATGATGGCCGCCATTGGCCAGGACAAAACACTGGTCTGACAAACAATAATTTTGCGATTTATTTATAAGTAATCAACAGCAAATATGTCATATTTTGAGTGCAATGCATGAACAAAAGTAATGATGTTCATTAACAGAACTGCAGAAACAACTGAACTTACGTGGAAAAACGTATGAAATATGGAAAATGCCGCAAGTCAACGAACGTTCACCAAAGAATGGACAAGAAACAAATGTCGACTGACACAAGCTGATTCGCTGAAGCGATATTACTGAAGGAATAATGTCTGCCAGATGTACAAGAATAGCATTGTTGTTTTATTCATCATCTTAATATGCACAACTTTGAATATAAATACTTCATTTAATTATGTTATCAATATATTTTAGATTAAAACAAGCATAAACATTTCTCTCTGCATTAGGTTTAAAGCGTGATAATTAAGTAAAAGTGGTCAAGAGTACTAGGAACTTGTGGCAGCTTTTTCAAAGTTGAATTTTCCGGTGAATAATAAAGTTTTATTCATATTTTCAAAGAAACTACGGAATTAATTTTAATTTTTATATGTAATTTGGATAAATGAATAATTAGACACAATTTTCACAGAATATTAAGAGTAACAGCGCCTAAAATAGACATATAAAAATCGATTTAAAATATCTTTTAGTAAAACTATACGTCGACATATTTTTCAATAAAGAATATATTGTCTTAAGATTATATTTGCTATTAACAAATAATATTATTGGTAGATATAAAGTATATGTGAACAAAACTATTTTTTCTATTAAACAATATAAGATATAACTTGATATATTACATAAAATTAAGAAATCTTGAAGGGGTTTTTGTAAATAAGATTTGGTAATACAAAAAGGTGTGCCATTTAAAATGGAATACTTTAAAACCACGAAACAAGATATTGAAATAAATAAAGGCTTTTGGATTATACAATAACTTTATTTTATGAATAGAATGTTTATTGTTCATTATAATAAGCAGATAGCTATTCGGAAAAGGCCTTAAATCGTAGATGACAGAAAAGGGGGCGTGCCCCATCCAGTGACTGACAGCCATAGAGAAGCTGACACATATATAAACAATACATTCAAATGTTTCTTTGCTTTTAAACCTTCATTTGTCTACATTTATGCATCAAAATATTCATATATACCAAGTTGCTCTTACATATGCTAAAAGTGTATTAAAGTGGGAAAATATGGAATAGTATCTATTCGGGAAAATGAAACTAGGGAGAGTATAGACATCTGGTAACAAAGGAAAGAACTAAAATTGAGTAAAAAAATGGGGTTTGCTACAGTATCGCCTCCTACTGGCTGATAACATAACTAAATTATCATTAGAAAAGTATTAACTGAAAACTTTAAATGTAAACAATGAAGGAAATCGAAAAATCTAACCAAATTGTGGATATTTTTATAGTTTGAATGTATCAAAAGAAAGAAGATAAATCTATATATAATTTCCACATAAAAGTAGTTGCCAATATCAGCTAAAACTGATAAAAATAATCTAGGTAAAAACCTTTACTAGCAACGTAGTTAGGAGGTTTATCTTAGAATAAAACTATTGTTATAATTTCAATCAAAACTTTAAAAATTAATAAACTTGTGCAAAGTCGAAATAACTTATATATATAATAGATAAACAAAATTTTATTGAATTTAATACCCTATTTAACTAGAAAAAAATGACTTTTGATAGGGTTTTGGGTAAATATTATTGGTAAAACAAAAGGGCGGACAATACAAATATAGAGATTTTCGAAGCTGTGGAATGCAGACAGAATAAATAAAAGAAATTTATTAAAAAAAAGGGCTATATTTCTATTATTTCAATCAATGAAAGCTAGGAAATATAGTTATTTATTCGAGAAAGCCATAAACTATAACTGAAAATATAAGAGAAACGGCCTTTCTAATGGAGAAGACACTATTTTAAATGCCAACTGCAAAATTACTGATTTACTATTATTATCATCATTACTAGCTAAACTACATCCTTAATTGAAAAAGGATGCTATAACCCCAAGGGCTCCAACAGGGAAAATAGTCCTATGAGGAAAGGAGATTAGGAAGCGGATAGAATAGTGTGCTAGAGTATACTTGTATGTCCGAGTTTGTTTTATTTTATGTCTCTCATTTCTTTTAATTTCGATACTCTGTCACTTTTAATGACTAAAATGGTAAGAAATGATATCTTAGAATAAAAATTTAAAGAATAATGATACCTATTCTTTTTTTCCACCATTATCCATACATTAAAAGGTCGGTTGTCAGATGCGCCTTCTCCAATGCCTTCCATCAAAGGCATCCTACTCTACGAAACCTTTTCTCTCCATATCATCCTTCACCTTATCACCCCATCTAATCCTCTCCTCCCTCTTGATCTTCTTCCCATAACAGACTCCTCCCAAGCCCTCCTCACTCCCTCCCCACCATCAACAATGCCCACATCAGTAACTGGACAAAATCCCACAGGACATAATCCCCAAAGAGAAAATCCCACAAGATACAGTCCCACAGGACATAATTCCACAATGTGAAAAGTGGACAATATCATACGGCATGGCAAGGTAATTTTTTTAGTATTTTATTTATTTATAATTTAACAGTTCCTATCAATGAGTCACTCAATGTTGACGTAATAATTGCACAACCTATCTGCCATTCACATGATTTATTCCAGTTATTTTATCCATATTTGACAACTAGAACATTATTTTTTGTTTTTGCTCACTTTTCATGATCTTGCACTTCACAAAGCTGAACTATTCTTCCTGCTTGTTCATAGGCTGTTTATTTTTATATTTTACCTCTATAAACCACTTGAGACATAAAAAAAAAACTATTTCGAAACATTATATGATAACAAGACTTCGATAATATCGATTTAACAATAAACACAAACTATGCAGCGTGATACGCAAAATACATAAGAATGTATATGACAAACTTATGTTGTAGGTCCTGTAGTGAGTAGGGTTCCCCTGCGTGATAGGACAAGGAAAGCATCCTTTAAAGTTGAGTAATATGCTGCAAAGAGCACCGAAATAAAAACATTGACGTAATCGAATCTTTGATGGAAAACCCTTTCATGATGAACAGACACCACAATTTGCCAAAAGTGCAACTAAGTAATTGCAAAACATAATAAACAGAGGAACAAGACTAATAAAACGTGTCCCACATAGAGAAAGGATCACTCCTATACTAATTGAATTACACTGGTTACTTGCTTTACTTTACTTTGATGGCTGCTTTTCCGGTGCCATACAGCAGGGGAACCCCAGTCTCTACTGGACCTCCACTGTCGTTTTACTTTGTTCGTTCAGAGTATTTTAACGTTTCATATCGCGTATTGTTCATTTACTGTTAAAGCAAGAATTGAGTTTAGAATATGTACAATAACCCATCAAATTACCAGAACCTCGCGTCCAATATATCTAAGAGAATTACTACATATTGTGTAGCCAACAATTCATGTTGACACGAGAATAGTCACAAATGGTTTCAAATTATTGGAACCTGGATATATGTCTACTCTAGGCTCTTGAGCCTTTAAATATGCGGCCCCGGGACTATACAATAAGCTCCCACTAGTCATCTGAAAGACTGAATTTATTAAGGCTTTCAAGAGGAAACTGAAGACTTTCTTGTTCTCCAAGTGCTTCGATAATGTGGATTTGACAATAAACGAGCGAGATGCGGTGTGAAATGCTGAATGCCTTGGAACGCATATGATAAAATGACTATGAAGGTTAGGTAGAGAGTAAGGTTCCCCTACTGTATAGGGCCAGAGAAGCAGCCCTTAAAGTAAGTCAAGTGAATGATATAAAATGATATAACTTCTAGCTAGCTAACATTTTCATCAATATAGGATTTACCTTTTTTATATTTAGGTCGAAACTGGTGAATAAGGCAATATACCTATTGAAAAACCTATCAAATTTTGAGTTATAAATGATTATATGAATATCGGGCATTATAATGTATTGAGTGTCTATTCAAAATTCAAATCACACTGAACAACATCTTCGTAAATTATAATGAATAAAGACACACCCAGAAAACCTTCAAAGTGTAGGGTTCTCCTGCTATATATGACCTGAAACGCAGCCATTAAAGTAAAAGTAAAGTATCTTGAAATATATAGCTCGATACGTAAGCTTTTCGAAACAACACAATCAAATGCTTTTAAGATATTGATTATCAAACTTGACTTTTGAATTAAAATTGTATCCCCGAGATTGTAAGAATACCAAACTTAAAATAGCCGGTAATTACCTTAAATGTTTCTTCTTTAAAGAGGCACTAGCTACACAACACGTCTTCTCGAAATGGTGTCTATAGCTTCACTGACTCTACAGTAGCTCAAGCAAAGAAGACCTTCAACCAACCAGAGACCTCCACCACATCTAACAATTGTATCACCTCTTTTCATTGGCGTTTTCAGGTACCAGCTTTGTAAAAAGATCTCCCATTGGTTGGTTGGACTCTAAGGCATTTAAAAAAAAGCATTCTCAAAAGTACAGGTATAGGATAGAAACAAATGTTTTTACGTTGCCAAACGTCACTTCATGAACACAACTGACAAAGTTATGCTTACATTAGTTTATACTCTTTAAAAGAAGAAAACGTTATTATGTATGTTAAAAGAAAACGTTACATTTTAAATGGGAGACATAGATATAATACTTAACAATTCAATGATTATCGCAAGACAATTTAATTTTACGATTATCTTAGCAAGTATTTTTAATCTATTTCTTTAGAAATATTATTTTGATATATTTATAAAGCTTTAAGATATGATTTTAACTAGAAATAACTCAGAATAAAAGGAAAATATCGACATAAACGATTTCATATAGTCTACTTGGATTGATTTTTTTCCTTTTTCGGATTTGGGTCATATAACACAGCGCTGGGCGGCCATTCAGAGTCAAGATGCAACCAAGGGTGTCATTCAAATACGTACTGTATGCCATCAGAGGTGTACTATTGGCAATAGCTCCGTAAGGAGAGTAATATTTTCTAGCTCTACTTGTATTCTTATCAGCCCTTGCCTAGTGTGTCTTACGAATTAAGTTTATTTTATATACCAGGAATAATTGTTTATATATTGCATTCTTTATTGTACCTATGATCATTAATTTAATTAGATTATTAAAGCTAGCAATAATTTTGTTCCTAATGCAATGTATATTAAAGTCATAGTCAATTATAGGAATTAAAAGCCTGAATTCTTTATAAAATTTCATTCATATAAATAATGGTACACAAGTATTGTAACGATGGATGTTTTGTAGATAATTTGAACCATTCTTTATGAAAGTCTGTCATCAAAACCCATACTAGGCTACATTATGCCTGAAATATTTTAAAAGACAGACCACAGTAAACATGCTAGAAAAAAAGGAGTAAGTTTTCTTAGATTAATGTAAACTTTAATTCTTCATCCAATTTAATTTTGCAAGTTACTTATAAGGATCTACATTATACATTAATTCAGATCCAAACATCTAATATGACACTAATAAAGACTTTAATCTCTGCTCTCAGAGTTTTTAAATAAATACACAGCTTATCGTAGCATGGAACAGTGTCTAAGCTACGGTTTTAAAACCAAGTTTAGCATCATTCTTGGTTGAATAAGATTTACATATATATCGCTAACCCACGTGATTTTAATTAATGTAAATATCACCTAAACGGCATTTAATATCGAATGTATATGCACTTAATTCATTTATGATAAAAT
>NC_090727.1:47247037-47277037 GCF_036898095.1 Palaemon carinicauda
CTAGGCACCTGTAACATTTGCCATAGTAAACTGAAACTGAAACAAGCCACCTTTTAACATTTGCCAGATTAAACTGCAACTGGAACTCAAACTAGGCACCTGTAACATTTGCCATAGTAAACAGCAACTGAAACTAGGCACATTCAACATTTGCCAGATTAAACTGCAACTGGAACTCTAACTAGGCATCTTTAACATTTGCCATAGTAAACTGAAACTAGGCACATTCAACATTTGCCAGATTAAACTGCAACTGGAACTCACACTAGGCACCTTTAACATTTGCCATAGTAAACTGAAACTGGGCACATTCAACATTTGCCAGATTAAACTGCAACTGGAACTCAAACTAGGCACCTTTAACATTTGCCATAGTAAACTGAAACAAGCCACCTTTTAACATTTGCCAGATTAAACTGCAACTGGAACTCAAACTAGGCACCTGTAACCTTTGCCAAAGTAAACTGAAACTGAAACTAGCCACCTTTTAACATTTGCCAGATTAAACTACAACTGGAACTCTGAAACTAGGCACCTTTTAACATTTGCCAAGATTAAACTGCAACTGAAACTAGGCACATTCAACATTTTCCAGATTAAACTGCAACTGGAACTCAAACTAGGCACCTTTTAACATTTGCCAAGATTAAGATTAAACTGCAACTAGGCACATTGAACATTTGCCAGTTTAAACTGCAACTGAAACTAGGCACTTTTTAACATTTGCCAGATTAAACTGTATCTGATACTAGGCACCTTAATCATTTGCCAGATTAAACTGAAACTAAGCCCCTTTTAACATTTGCCAGATTAAACTGCAACTGAAACTAGGCACCTTTATCATTTGCCAGATTAAACTGGAACTGAAACTAGGCACCTTTTAACATTTGCCAGATTAAACTGCAACTGAAACTAGGCACCTTTATAATTTGCCAGATTAAACTGGAACTGAAACTAGGCACCTTTTAACATTTGCCAGATTAAACTGCAACTGGAACTCAAATTAGGCACCTGTAACCTTTGCCATAGTAAACTGAAACTGAAACTAGCCACCTTTTAACATTTGCCAGATTAAACTACAACTGGAACTCTGAAACTAGGCACCTTTTAACATTTGCCAAGATTAAACTGCAACTAAAACTAGGCACATTCAACATTTTCCAGATTAAACTGCAACTGAAACTAGGCACCTTTATCATTTGCCAGATTAAACTAGAACTGAAACTAGGCACCTTTTAACATTTGCCAGATTAAACTGAAACTGAAACTAAGCACCTTTTAACATTTGCCAGATTAAACTGCAACTGAAACTAGGCACCTTTATCATTTGGAACTGAAACTAGCCATCTTTATCATTTGCCAGATTAAACTGGAACTGAAACTAGCCACCTTTTAACATTTGCCAGATTAACCTGAAACTGAAACTAGGCACCTTTAACATTTGCAGAGTTAAAAGCTTCAATAACCAGCTTGGCAAGTCAACACTCTGCAGTGTTTGGTAGGCCCAGTGCCTCCTAACGAAAGATTTCACAGATGTTGACTTGAAGTTGCTATATTTGATGTTTGTCGTGAAAGGTTTTCACAGGAGTTTGACTCTGAAAAACTTCCATTTATCCAGAGGCTAAACAAAAATTCCAGGCTGGTAGCTCTGCTCCACACCAGACACCACCTGGAAGAAATTTAAAGTTTTAATATCTCCAAGAAACTTACTTTAACAGGAACTTAAAGGGTTAGCGAATAAAAATTCTAAATATTTAAACTTCAATGTAATATATATTAAAACTAAAAGGTCGTACAAATAAAAAAAATTCAATAGTTAGCCTGAACTTCAGTGATGTATATTAAAAACTAAAATGTAAAAATAAAGGCATTTCAAAAGTTACTGAACTTCAATGAACTTTTTATCAAAAGAACTAGAAGGTCATACGATTAAAAATTTAATAATTATTACTGAACTTAAATGAACTAAGTCGGCAAAGCATAAAATTCAGTATAATATAAGGAATACAAATCCAAAATAGAGACACGTGAGCAAAAGCAAGAATTTTTTAATACTTACAATGATTATGGAGAAAGCTGTCCAAGATAAGTTCTCAAAGAGTTTCAAATAAATGTCCAAATCAACACCAAACTGAGGACCACCAGCACCTGAGAATATGGAAAAGATTTTAGGTTGCAGTGGTGAAGGTGTGTCAGATCTATGAATTTAAAAAAGAATATTAAAAAGTTAAAAAAAATTCTTAAACCAGTGATACACAAACTACAGTAAACAAATTTCTGGGAACTCTTTAGTCTTTAGCAACTTGCTAACTTTCATTTTATGTCTGTGCTTAGCATTATGATAAATTTGCAAGTAAATAGCTAGAGAAAGAATGCATGAATAAGCATTACAAAGCATGACAAAATATGACAAAGAAGGCACGACGTGGCATGACACACAGGCACTTTCTTCCTGGCATAGTTTCTTATTTTTGTTGACGCTGAACATCTTAAAATTTCAAATTCTCGAACTCATGATACGAACGAACAACCTGGTTATAATTTTCGTAATCACTGTTTGATATGATGCTAAAATCCACAGTAGTGCTCAAAGTTATCGGCTAATAGTAGAACTCTATACACTACAGCCTCTTTAACAGACCACATTGAGGATAAATTTTCTCCTAAATTCTACAGATATTAATTTTTAAATTAAAAGTAGCCCAAACCACACTTCAGCTCTGATTAATACCGAACTATTCACCTTTAAATCTATCTTAATTTTGTGTACTTGAATGTTTAACACTTAAAAATAGTTATTTAATTATACCTGTGTGAAAACAATCAGTCCTCATTACCTTCATGTAACCAACTGAAATTATGATAATTTACATATGTTTGTTGCTCTAAAATCTAAGTTAGATTTTCACTAAGACTCTTAATCTCATTAAACGCACCAAAACTAATTGCCATTTCTATTTGCTAATTCGGTGCTTTAAAGGAATTGAAGGTTTAAAATTAACAAGAGTAAATTCTACATACAAATTAATTTAGATAACACCTAGGCAAATTGATTTCCCACATCTCTAACTTTGCAACTGCATTCTATATAATAAGATATTTATTTAGATAATATATGAAATATAAGCTTTCAACTAGGCTCCATAACGCCACAGAAGAGTTGGAAGACCCAGGCCTACATGGCTGAGGACTGAAGCGTGAAGTGAGACTAGAGAAATATCGAATTAAAGGGTCAAGATATTAAGATCAGTGGCGAAATCTAACCGAGGCCATTTACGTCAATAGGAGATTATGAAGATTAAACTAATCATAAGTAAAAATAGTTTTTAAAAGAATCTTGAATGAACACTAAAGACTTTTTATCAATTTTTTAAACAGTTTTAAATAGAGTTTCACAGTATATTCTAGTAGCGAAATTTAGGAAATTATTTCAAAGTTATAAAACTATACACAAAACTACGGAATTTTAATAAAATTATCCGTAAAATTACTGTTCTCAACCATATATCAGTAAAATACAGGCGACCGTAACTTTACTTAGTTACCTTAGAGTTGGTGAGAGTAATACAACTCCTTAACGTCAATCTATCCATTTATAAAACCAAATAGCAGGCAATATTTATGCCAGCGTTTTTAGTCTTTACGGGAAATTATGAAATTTAGAATGATCACACACTGACTTAAACTTATTAAATCAATGTAACGTTGCATGACTATAGTCAATTATTTTTAGCGAGGCAGATTTTCACGGACTCGCAGGGGTGCCCTTTTAGCTCTAAAAAGTTTCCTGTTCACTGATTGGTTGGACAAGATAATTTAGCCAATTTGATAGTAGAAAACTTATGAGCTAAAAGGGCAACGAGGCGAGTCAGTGCAAATGTAACTTATTAAAAAAAATGATTACACTAATCCTTTATACTATGCATTAAAGCCATTCACACTGGCGAATAAATAAGGATAAAGCACTTAATAATCTTGACATATCTGAATAACTTGGTATAGCACTGATAATCCACTAACACTATGTTAGCATAATCAACACTAGGAGATACACAGTAAAATATACTTGGATTTCATTGCACTGTTCGAATCACTGCTTACATACACAAAGGCTAACTTGCCTCCCATAATTAAAACCAAAATTAAAGGGAGAATGTTCTAACTTGGGAGTTTAAGCGAAGCTGTTTAAGATTTGTACCGTACAAAGTTGCAACTCCTTTTCAAAACCTTCCAATAATGGAATCCAGTGTCCTTAACCACAGTAGTATTAATATCAAATTTAATAACGTAAAGGATTAATCGACTTTTTTTATAACCCAAAATATGACACCACCACAAAAATGAAACCTTTTTACTCACCAACATAAAATTTTGAAGGCACTCCACCACCACTGACAAAATACACTGAATTTCACGGAAAAAATTCCTTAGTCTTCCTTCAACACTGACAGAACAAGGATAAAAAAATCCGAAACAGATATCTAGAACTGTTACTTCCACTTTAGTGTCCTAGATTTGAAAGTGTCTCCATCTACTGCTTAGTTTCCGAACTACTGGTCTCCTTGATAATTTACTAGGTTATCTTTCAGTTAACCGAATAAAAAGTTAATATTTTCTCTCATTTGTGATGAAAAGAACTGCAGTTATAGGCAATTATATTTATTATGTAGTTTGGACTTATGATTCACATACTTATAAAAATTTGCAGGAATGAACCGGTATTTTCATGAAATTTGTAACTTTTTGAGATCTTTTGATGTCACCTTTAAAGAAAATACTGAAAAAAAAACAAATATTTCTATAGAATTACTATTTAAAAAAAAAACTTAATGAGAGAGAGAGAGAGAGAGAGAGAGAGAGAGAGAGAGAGAGAGAGAGAGAGAGAGAGAGAGAGAGAGAGAGAGAGAGAATGGATTGTGTGCTGTATGTAGATGGGTTGACAAGTTGCTGAAGATCTTCGTGTGAAAGTTAATATTGTGGAAGTTTTCTGCACCTACATCATCATCCACTGCCTACTAACACTAACACTCGTGATTTTAATCAATGTAAATATCAACCACAATGGCATTTAATACCGAATTCTACCTTTGGGAATGTATAACCACAGGCAATTCACTCATGATAAATGCTTCTGGCTGGGGCAAGAATTCGAACCTATGCAATGAGCCCAAACATTGCCTAAGGGATGACTTTACCAATCAAGTAGGCATTGGTTTTGCTAAGGGCGTAGGTTCGAATCCTTGCCCAGCCAGAAGCATTTATAAAGGAACTCCCAGTGATATATATATATATATATATATATATATATATATATATATATATATATATATATATATATATATATATATATATATATATATATATACATATATATATAATAAAAGAACAACAAATGAAATAATCAAATCATTTAATGTAGAACCTAACTTCACAAGACACTATCTGCTTTCGACCAAATTCCTTCACTGATATTTCGAAATGATACGAGATAGGAGAGGATAACGCTGATAAGGATTACCCTGATAAGGATTTCAAGGATTACTCTGCGGACAGATGATGCTCTTTCATCTCCGACAAGTCCTGGTCTCAGGAGATGAGCAGAGGAGATTAATGGGTCATCTCTCAAATTTTGATTCATTTCTCGGAAATTCTAAAATTCGCGCTGACCGTATAAGGCGAATGTGGCCAGTTCTAAATTTTGGTTTAGAATATCTAAAAAATAGTATATTGTGATGGCCTGGTGGTAGCGTCCTTGCCTGATGATCGTCAGACTGGGGTTCGAGTCCTGCTCACAATCGTTAGTTCCTTTGTTCGCTGTAACCTCACCATTCTTGTGAGCTAGGGATGGAAGGTTTGGGGAGCCTATAGGTCTATCTTCTGAGTCATCAGCAGCCATTGCCTAGCCCTCCTTGGTCCTTGTTTGGGTGGAGAGGAGGTTTGGGTGCTAATCATATGTAATATGGTCAGCCTCTAGGAGTGGTTCTTAACCTTTTTCATCCCATGACCCCCCGAGACTAATCAGAGTATTATTATGACCCCCTATAATAGATTTGGAAATAATGAACCTTGTCAAAGGGTCAAGTAAAAATATTACAGGAAGACCATGGTTTACTCCTATACAATTTTATTGGAAACACCACAGAACAAAAACCTTGAAAAATTCCACTTTCCTAGCCTCTACAAATTCCATAAAATTATAAACTCCAAAGAACTATTCAACATCATACAAAATGGTTTACTCCTATACAATTTCATTAATGAAACAAGGTGAGGATAATGTAAATTTCGTTCACCTTGCAGCCCTCCCACCCATGGCCGCTGACCAATGGCAGGGTGTCAGAGATATCACGTTATTCACGTCACGTATCACGTGACTTGGAGGAGTATCCGATTGAGCTATAATGGAATTTAACGCTATTTTGGTAACACTGGCTATGGTTAATGTGCAGCAGACCACCCAACTTGTGACCAGTGTTGTACTCATCAAACTGATAAAAGCCCTACTGGCTATTTCAAATACGTGTATAATGTATATGAAAAATAAATTTTTCTCCAGAACCCTTTGTGACCCCTTAAGAAATCCCAAACGACCCCCAGGTTAAGAACCACTGCTCTAGGGCATTGTCCTGCTTGATAGGGCAATGTCACTGCCCCTTGCTTTTGCCATTCATGAGCAGTCTTTAAAAACCTTTAAACCTTTAATGGAAGTTTTAAACTAAATTAATTCATTTTGTGAAGAATTTTCTTCACTACTCTTCTTCTTCATAGTTCATACGTAGACTTTGTTATTGTTCGTGACGTCACGGCAGGGAAAAATGTGAGTAATGTGTCTTTCTTAAGCGAGTGTCCCAAGATTAATACTTTTGTGTTTTTTGTATACATTATTCTACCGTAAGTATTTAGGTACAGTATTTTAAATCTCTTAATTACAACTCAAGTCTGCTAGTCTAGGAGGTATGGTTGTCCACACACGTAAGCCCGACTTGCTAAATTACCTTTTAGTTTCCTTTTTATTCTGTATGCCAGTTGTTTAGAATTAGGATTATCTTTGCCCCCTGGAGTTGCAAGATTTCTCCTTGTATTCTAAATAAGTGTGTTGCTTGAAATTCACAAGGCACAAGGTTTTTGAGCCTGTCCTAAATGAGAGTTGGCACCTCAAGATCGTAGGCCCACGCACCAAGATACGCTTTTTTTTGGGAAGGAAGGAGGATGCAGCTGACCTGAACTCGACCTCACAAACATACAGGCCACGGTACGAAACGGAGCTGCCCAGTCAGGCTCCAATGTCAACCTCGTGCTCCCACTCTCCATCACTAGCCTGTCCCCTTACACAATAACTAACCAAGAATACGTAGAGGTCAAGCAGATGACCAGTGTTAGTGCATAGCTGCTAATTCTACAGCACGTCGGTTCCAGTCTTGGGGGCTAGTTGGAGAACTTGGAGGGGGCCGTTGACTCTGCAAATTAAGTGCTGTAGGCCTAGTGAGCAAACTGAAGACCGCCACATTTAGGACACGGGCGCCCACAACAGGAAAAAAAAAATCTTGTGAGTTCAACTAATGGCCATTCCCCCTTTAGATAAGTTTCAATTTCTCATAAGTTAAGTTTAGGTATTATTTTGGCATTACATCTTTCGGGCTGCGTGCATGGAAATTAATGTATTCATATTTTTTTGATCTTGGTAATTGCTTGAGGTCACTGACCACATGTTGGGACCTCACAGCATCCTACCGCACAAATTGTTGATCAGAATTTTTTGACTCTTATTTATTCTGTTTGAGGTTTAATCCACAAGTTAATTCCGTTTAACGTTTTCAATTTTTTTGTGTTGTAAATTCACTTATTCATTTTATCATATGTAAAACTTATAATTGAGTTACTGATATTTTTTCCAATTTTTAATTTTGTTGTGTTAAAATCATTGAGTTATTTCCATCCCTTTTTTCTGTAATAAAGCATTTGGAATAGATTACACATTTTGGTATCCTTAACCGCATATGAATTTTACCCATTTATGCTATGGGACGGGTCAGAAGTACCCAAGGTGTTGAGAGTAACCTACTCAGACAGAGGTAAGTTGGTATCGGCGAGTGTACGCTCTTTAACTTAGTGCTTTGAAGGTGAAGATCCCCATTTAACTTTACTTTATACTTTTATACTCCACTGTTCCCCCCTATTTTATTGTCTAATTGCATTAACGTAAGATACCTGTACAGCATCTCACTGGGGTCACTGGGACGGAGTCGAAACAGAGCCTTAGAGTGAGATGACTCTAGCCCTGACAAAGCTAGAGTAGGCCATAAATTATTTCCAAATTAACGTGTGGAGTTCTCCGGCCTCTGGACAGTAAAATTGCCTCCTTTTGTATTTAAGAGTGAAAGGTTAGTGAACTATGGCAGTAAAGTATTAGCAGGGCGTTTGTGTCCCGAGAGTAAGTGCTCATTATCCTCCCCTGTTGAGCTTTGGGCAATTGCCGTAGGGAGACTTTCCTGGACTAAGTTCCCACTCAACCATTCAGATAAAAATTCTCCACACGAGTGGTCCTTCGAACCGGATCTCTCACCTTTGACTTTTGGGTAATTAAATTAACGTAACCTAGCTTGATTAAGCAATAAATACCTCGCTATACCACACTTACCCACATGCACCAGCCACATTGTAGAAAGTGTAATGCCCAGACTTGAGTTGGAACGAGAGAAGAGTTTTGTAATTTTATAGTATTTGACACACGCTTAAGGAAGACAGTGTAACCAGGTTTATTTATGAGTTCTGAGACGACAGAACTATATATGTTCAGGTCATCGATTTAGGTTGCATGCTGCATGTTTTACTATTAACTTGCGAAGTTCTATGCCCGTCGGTTCATATGATCTGTTCACCTAATTTTGGCATTTAACCAGAAAGTTCCGAGACACTGGAACTATGGTATATCACTTTCGTTGTTTAGACTTCATTGTTTACTGCTCCAGGCGAGCACCGTTCATTTTGCTCTGTTCGACTTAATTTGCCAATCTACTTTTTTCCATAATTTTGTACCTCGGTTTACCATCCTTTGTGCAAGTGCTGTAATTTTCTTACTAACCCCTCTTGTAAGCTTAACCCCGTGTCCTTGGTCACAGAACTTTTAGCGCGATATTGCTAAGTCTACAATTTCACGTAGTCACTTAAAAATTTGTTAAAGGTCGTCTTACCCATGTGTAGCGTATCTTAGTTTACTTGTGATTACCACTTGACAAGTGCATCAATAATTTTACCCTTAACCTTAGTGTAATTTTGCACTTTTGTCCTTTTTGTGAGAAACTTTTATGTTTAACCTCTGTGTGAGGAAAGCTTTATGTAATGTCCTCTGTTGTGAGTGAGATTTAGTTATCCTTTGCATGAGGTAATTTCAAGTTTAGCCTTAGCGCGAGTGGTGTTTAAATTGTTTTGCGATTTCCATGTGCTACTAGTCACATTGAGTAATTTTTTGCGACTATCTAAGTTCTATTTACTTTTGTCATTTTGGTGCTAGCCTATACTGTATAGTTGTAAATTGTCATTGCCACTTACTACACTTTTTCATTGTGCATTTAACCAATCCATGGTCACTTCTTGTGCACACATAGCCGCACAAGTTTCCCAAACCTTTCGAGTAGGGTGAGTTTCCATTCCTCAGACATACCCATAAATCTTAAGAATTTATTTAACTTTGAATTTGCAAACTCCGCACATCCAAGGGTTTCATCCAAAATGTCTTTACAAATTCTTAATCTCGGTAACCCTCCACAACCTCAGGCTGAAGCTCTCAGCTTGGAGGAACTTAACTCACGGCTTGAGCAACAGGAGGTCGATTTCAAATTTCTATGTGAGGACGCAGATCTGGCCCTCCATAGCCTAAGTTCAGTAGATCTTTCACGCATGTTGTCCCCTGGGTTGGATCACTTTAGCGTTCACATCGGAGGCATCAGGGACAAACTCAATGAATACAAACAGTTTTGGCGGTCTCATTATAAACATCCAACCGTGGTGGCGAATTACCCAATGCTGGTTGACTGTGCAAAACGAATTGAAACGGCCTTCAGTAGCATTGTGTTCCATAAGTCCACTGGCAACCAAGCCCAGAATCAAACACCTGGCGCAAACCCGCAGACTATTTATGTGTCCGTTGCCTCTGAGCCTGATCCCCCCATTTTTGAAGGTCGTAGGGAACGTTGGACGGGTTGGTGGAGCCTTTTCCGTCAAACCATACACGAATCTGCCAAATATTCCCCAGCGGATAAGTACAAGATCCTTCTACGGTGCCTAAGAGGACCAGCCCGGTGTCTTGCTGGAAACAGGATCTGGACAGAGGGTTTGTACGAGAGGACCATCGCTAACCTCGTCCAGGAGTACGAATCCCCTGATCTTGACCGTCATTTGCTGCGTAAGAAGCTCTTTAGTATGAGCCCCCCAGCGGATGATGGCCCTGACCTCAGACGGTTTCTGATGGAGTGGAACAATGCTGAGGAAGAATACGTGCAAGTGACCAAAGCCCCCTTGTCCGAAGATCTGTTGGAGCATGCCATCCTGAGTAAGCTAAACCCCGCTCTCTTGGAGACAGTTTATCGCCGTTATAATAGTACATCCGTGTCCTTGCAAGAGTTGAAGGATGGACTATACAAACATGCACGCACAAAGGAGCTAGCCAAACTGTTGACGGAGCCAAGCAAAGACCGGCTTCCTGTTAAACCTTCTAACTCTGGAGTAAACGGCAATTCAATTACAAAATTGGCTAAGCCCTTCCATAGAGCAACCAGTGATGCCCTTAAGCCGAAGACACCATCCACACCAACCCAAAACCCAGCAAAACCCACTCAGAAGCGTGCACCGGAGCCGGCCAGAGCTCTCCCACCAACAGGTAACCCTGTTCGGTACAATTGTGTTTTCTGTGACCACAATGGTCACTCATCAACAAAATGCCCCCGGTTCCCCGATTCAAATAGTCGAATAACGCGGTTGAACCAACTAGGCTGTTGCACTAAATGTTTTTCGACGCAACATGTTACCCGTGATTGCACCGCCCATGTTACATGCCAGAACTGCCAACGTGGCCACAAATTGCCTCTCTGCCCTAACATCTTGACCGTGGGTCACCAACCTGATGGGCCAAGAACAGACCCACCTTCTGTTCAACTTAATCAGATAGCCTCGAGTGAGACTGAGCAAACCAACCAGGCGAACGAAATAAACCCTGCTGTTCTACCCACCTTCACTGGCGATCTAATTAATGGAAAACTTAAACACACCACCCGAGTTTTCCTGGATTGTGGTGCCCAACGCACGTTTGTTCATCCCAACGTAGTCAAGTCACTGAACCTTGCTCCTGTCGGAAAAATCGTGTTCCGACTCAACTCGTTCAACATGGACGAACCACCTCAGTGTTCAGACTTGGTGCAGTTCAATTTGAAAATTGGTCGCCGCAAGCATAAGGTCGTTGCCATTGTCAACCCGAACGTGGGGAAGAACATAAGGACGCCTGGATATACCCATGCAGTTCGCACTCTAGAGGCTAGTGGTCTACGTCTTGCAGACAGGCAGCCAGATGACAATGCCACTGGCATAGAGATCATCCTCGGAGCCGATTACCTTCCCCGACTCCTGAAACGCACTCACAACATCAAGGGTGTCAACTTGTTCAGTACACCAGGTGGATATGTGGTTTGGGGAGAGCTGCCAGATTGGTCACGAGAAGGGACAGAACCCCCAGAGGTTGATAGTCTGTCGCTCACACTAAACCGCATCAGCGTAACAGACCCTGTGGGAGTAGAGCCCCCCGTCGAGAATCTTTGGAAACTCGATGCTGTGGGCATAAGCAATGAACCCTTCAGCCATCTTGAGGCACAGGCCGTTGATCTCTTCAAGCGTACTACACGGTACGCAAACGGAAGATACACAGTGCAACTACCCTTCAAGAGTGATAGCCGACCAGAGATAAATTTTGGTAGGGCTTTTGCCCAGCTGATGTCCCTTAAAAAATGTAAGGACCCTCAGTTATTCATCAAGTACCAAGCCATCCTTGACGAGTACATAAAGGAGGGCTTTATCGAGCCGGTCGAGCTAGAACCTCATAATGACGGACAAATGCACTACCTACCCCATCATCCTGTCCTCAAAAATTCCACCTCCACACCAATGCGCATAGTATTCAATGCCTCGGCTAAATCGGGACCAAATTCAAGGTCTCTAAATGAATCCTTGTACACCGGCCCAAACTTGGCCTCAAAAATTCAGTCCATGATCCTCCGGTTTAGGGAAAAGCCATTTGGTTTGACGGCAGACATCTCTAATGCTTTCCTGCGGATTGAGATCGCTCAGGAACACCGTGATTACTGTTGGTTTCTTTTCTTTAAGGACTCCAGTATGTCCGAAGTTGTTGCGTACCGCTTCAAAGTGGTCCTGTTTGGGGCCACCTCGAGCCCATATTTGCTCAACCAGACAATCCAACACCACCTGGATGCTCAAACGAGTAGTCTTGCCTCACAGCTTAAAACAAGCTTCTACGTTGACAACTTTCAACGTTGCTACGACTCGCCCACAGACATCCTTAGCGAAAGACAGTCCATAGAAAAAATTATGCTGGAAGCCAACATGCCCCTTGCCAAATGGACCACTAATGCCCCCATCTCGGGAGACTTCACCGAAATGGGCCCCCAAGATTACCTCGGTCTGGACTGGAACACCGCGGATGACACATTAGCTGTCAAGCTCCCCCCAGGACTGATGTTAGAGGACTACTCACACGTCAACACCAAGAGGAAGGTTGTCTCTCTGTTTTCTTCCATCTACGACCCTATTGGCCTGATCTCGCCGGTCACTATCCTCGGCAAGCTCTTCATTCAGAAACTCTGGATGATGGATCAGAGTTGGGATTCCCGCCTTAGCGAAGAATTGATCTGCGAGCTCGGTGCCATTCTTAAAAAAATACAAGGGTCTCGAGAACATTAAGGTGCCACGAAATGCACATCAGGGTCACCAGGCTGCATTACATGTGTTTGCAGATGCCTCCAAGCAAGCCTTTGGAGTGGCTTGCTACGTGATCACAATTGAAGGTAAATGCCAGCTCCTCACAGCCAAGGCACGAGTTACCCCTAAACGTATGCTGGAATTGGACGAGAGTCAGTCCATTCCCAAGCTTGAGTTGACCGCACTCCTGTTTGGATGCCGACTAGCCCAGTATCTGATAGAATTACATCCAGAAACATACGTCTCTACGACAGTGTGGTCCGATGCCTCCACGGCCCTGCAGTGGGTACACAGCCGGCAGAGCACGTCCCCATATGTTCTCAATAGGGTTGAGGAGATAAACCGTATAAGGTTGAACTGTCGGTTGCTTCTCAAGCATGTCCCCACGTCCTGCAATCCCGCGGACCTGGCGTTGCGGGGAGTAGCCGCCAAAGTCGTCCTCAAGTCCAACTTATGGCTTCATGGACCAGCCTGGCTGATCGACGTCTCAGCTTACCCAGACCAAAGCAGATTCCCTACTGAATGGGAGATAAAAGCTTGTCCCATCAGACTTTTGCCACCGCAAACTCAAAGATTTGCTCATTTCTCATCTCTTGATGAGGCAGTTAGGAGCTATGCAGCCTTGCTGCGCCTGACGAGCGGATGGGCCGAGCACAAATTCCCCCATTTAGTCCAAAGGTTCCCACGAAGACCACTTACCGCCATCATTCGTGTGTCACAGGCGGCCAGTTACCCCCAAATATTACGACAATTGCAAGGTAAACCCGCCTTGTTGACGTCCGATGAACGAGCCTTTATCGGACAACGGAATCCCTATATTGACAATAACGGTGTTCTAAGAGGTCGATCCCGCCTCAGTGATGCACCCCCGGAGTCCGGCTACATGGACCCCATTCTCCTAGAGTCCCACTGTGCTCTCTGGAAACTTATTGTTGAGCATTGGCATGAAGTGCTGCTGCACTGTAACACCTCCACTCTTCTTGTCCACTTGCGCAAGGAATTTTGGGTTCCCCAAATGCGCCAGCAAGTAAAGAAGATTCTCAAACGGTGCATACATTGCAAAAGAGTACAAGGCCAGCCGTACCCAACCCCACCGTTAGCTCCAGTCCACCCTAACCGCCTCAATGCTGAGGTCCCTTTCAGAGTAACTGGACTGGACTACACTGGCAGCTTCAAGGTACATCATTCACATGTGGACATGGTGTACGTACTGCTGTTTACCTGCGCTGCCACGCGGGCAGTAGCTTTAGAAACTACTACTTCCTTGACAGTTGTGGAACTAGTCCAAGCGATACGAAGGTTCGCTGCCCGATTTGGGATGCCACAGTGCCTTGTGTCTGACAATGCCTCAACCTTTCAAGCTGGTCAGACACTCTTGACAGAACTCATGCAACACCCTGTTATCGACGGGTTCAAACGGGCCCACAACCTCACTTGGAAGTTCATCACTCCTCGAGCCCCGTGGCAAGGAGGGTTTTACGAGCGCTTGATTGGGTTTACCATACTCAACTTGCGCAAAGCCACGTACCGTTGCCACCCTACGTATGATGAGTTTGTGACCTTGGTCCGAGAAGTAGAATGTGTGGTGAATGATCGGCCTCTAACATATCTGGATGCTGACGACCCCACTGATACGCCTTTGACCCCAAGCCACCTACTCTATGGTCGAACCCTCTCATTAGCACCTCAAGTCCACCTGGCTGACTTGACTGATCCTACTTTTTGAGAAGGGGACATCCTCCGCAAAGATTACCAGAAGCTGACCAACATGCTGCAAACATTCCTGAAGAGGTGGAAGTACGACTATGTCAGTTCCCTTCGAGAACGACACCAGAAGTCTAGTCGCCTCCACCCGAACATCCCTAGAGTTGGAGATTTATGCTTGTTGATTCTGGACGAGGTCAATCGAGAGGAGTACCCTTTGACCCGTATACTCGAAGTATACCCAGGTCGAGATGGCCACATCAGAACAGTCAAGGTCCGCTCCGCAAATGGAGAGTATGTACGTCCAGTCAACCGACTCATACCTTTGGAGGTTAACGAAAATGGCCAAACACTATCCGAACCAAGTGAGGAGGAACCTCCTAACACCCCTCCCCTCGAAAATCTCGACAGTCCTCCTAGAGACCAACTGGCCGAGAGAAATGATGAGACCACAGCCGAAGCTAGGTCTCCTGTAGTCATTGCGGCACCCCGCCACGACAGACCTACACGGGCCTCTGCTGAACGTGCACGAGCCCTATTCCAGGAGATCTTGTAGTAGCTTTACATAGTCTTCATCAACCATGTGAAGGACTGCTGAAGTTTTTGATTTGTCCTTCCCTCCACTCTTATCTTGCAGTTGTAGTTACCCTTTTTGTACTAAGTCATAGTTAACTCCGTTTTACTTCCGCCTGTAATCGTACCACTTTTGTTTGACCCTCGCTTGTAAATCGTACTTCGCACTCATCTTGTACGCGGTTGCGGTTCAACTTAATGCCAATTGCTGACATAGCATAGCGCAACTAGTCACATTCATTCTTTATTCATTTAGTATACTCATCTCATATACTAACACCTAATCCACATTGCATTAGTCTACACTAACCCTTCTCCTTTTCCTCCCTTTATCCCCAGGGTGTGAAGAATTTTCTTCACTACTCTTCTTCTTCATAGTTCATACGTAGACTTTGTTATTGTTCGTGACGTCACGGCAGGGAAAAATGTGAGTAATGTGTCTTTCTTAAGCGAGTGTCCCAAGATTAATACTTTTGTGTTTTTTGTATACATTATTCTACAGTAAGTATTTAGGTACAGTATTTTAAATCTCTTAATTACAACTCAAGTCTGCTAGTCTAGGAGGTATGGTTGTCCACACACGTAAGCCCGACTTGCTAAATTACCTTTTAGTTTCCTTTTTATTCTGTATGCCAGTTGTTTAGAATTAGGATTATCTTTGCCCCCTGGAGTTGCAAGATTTCTCCTTGTATTCTAAATAAGTGTGTTGCTTGAAATTCACAAGGCACAAGGTTTTTTAGCCTGTCCTAAATGAGAGTTGGCACCTCAAGATCGTAGGCCCACGCACCAAGATACGCTTTTTTTGGGGGGAAGGAAGGAGGACGCAGCTGACCTGAACTCGACCTCACAAACATACAGGCCACGGTACGAAACGGAGCTGCCCAGTCAGGCTCCAATGTCAACCTCGTGCTCCCACTCTCCATCACTAGCCTGTCCCCTTACACAATAACTAACCAAGAATACGTAGAGGTCAAGCAGATGACCAGTGTTAGTGCATAGCTGCTAATTCTACAGCACGTCGGTTCCAGTCTTGGGGGCTAGTTGGAGAACTTGGAGGGGGCCGTTGACTCTGCAAATTAAGTGCTGTAGGCCTAGTGAGCAAACTGAAGACCGCCACATTTAGGACACAGGCGCCCACAACAGGAAAAAAAAAATCTTGTGAGTTCAACTAATGGCCATTCCCCCTTTAGATAAGTTTCAATTTCTCATAAGTTAAGTTTAGGTATTATTTTGGCATTACATCTTTCGGGCTGCGTGCATGGAAATTAATGTATTCATATTTTTTTGATCTTGGTAATTGCTTGAGGTCACTGACCACATGTTGGGACCTCACAGCATCCTACCGCACAAATTGTTGATCAGAATTTTTTGACTCTTATTTATTCTGTTTGAGGTTTAATCCACAAGTTAATTCCGTTTAACGTTTTCAATTTTTTTGTGTTGTAAATTCACTTATTCATTTTATCATATGTAAAACTTATAATTGAGTTACTGATATTTTTTCCAATTTTTAATTTTGTTGTGTTAAAATCATCGAGTTATTTCCATCCCTTTTTTCTGTAATAAATCATTTGGAATAGATTACACATTTTGGTATCCTTAACCGCATATGAATTTTACCCATTTATGCTATGGGACGGGTCAGAAGTACCCAAGGTGTTGAGAGTAACCTACTCAGACAGAGGTAAGTTGGTATCGGCGAGTGTACGCTCTTTAACTTAGTGCTTTGAAGGTGAAGATCCCTATTTAACTTTACTTTATACTTTTATACTCCACTGTTCCCCCCTATTTTATTGTCTAATTGCATTAACGTAAGATACCTGTACAGCATCTCACTGGGGTCACTGGGACGGAGTCGAAACAGAGCCTTAGAGTGAGATGACTCTAGCCCTGACAAAACTAGAGTAGGCCATAAATTATTTCCAAATTAACGTGTGGAGTTCTCCGGCCTCTGGACAGTAAAATTGCCTCCTTTTGTATTTAAGGGTGAAAGGTTAGTGAACTATGGCAGTAAAGTATTAGCAGGGCGTTTGTGTCCCGAGAGTAAGTGCTCATTATCCTCCCCTGTTGAGCTTTGGGTAATTGCCGTAGGGAGACTTTCCTGGACTAAGTTCCCACTCAACCATTCAGATAAAAATTCTCCACACATTCATAATAATTCTTATCGTTTATATATTATTGATGAATAAATATTTAAACTCTTTATATAGAAAAATCATACTTTTAGAGTACAATTACAATTAATGACACTAGAGTTGGAAGACTCAGGCCTACATGGCTGAGGATTATGAAGCCCGAAGTTGGAGATGAAGAATGGAGAAGTATTGAATTAAAAGCGCAAGATAGAGACGACTGGGGAAATCTAACCGAGGCCCTTTGTGTCAATAGGCGTGGGAGAAGGAACTGATATATTATTATTATTATTATTATTATTATTATTATTATTATTATTATTATTATTATTATTATTGACGCAAATTAAAAAAGTTACTTGTCAATCTTATTAACAAAACACAAACTTGGCGGTGCTACTATAGCGTGAGGTTTACCACACTATAGCGTGAGGTCTACCTCCCGTTAGTACTATAGCGTGAGGTCTACTGCTGAATTATTCGTCCTTCATAGATAAAACACATTTCATACATTTGTTTAAGCAATAAACACTTAACTTAATAGATAATTGGATTTCTAATTATTTTCAAAAAAAAGGAATAAAGGTAAAAATAAACATGTTATCATATATTTCCATACATTTATTCTAGCGATACACTCTTCGTACATCAAACATGTTATCATATATTTTCATACATTTATTCTAGCGATACACACTTCGTACATTATCTAAGAATGACACAAATAGATCTGCATCTTCAACTGTATCCAAGAGATTGTACTCTCTTAAAAAGGCGAGTGCTGCTTCTGTCAGAATGACTCTTCTATAAAACTCCTTCAACAACATTTTTAGTCCCCTCAATCGATGCTATCTCTTGTAGGCCGAGGGAAAAACTGATTTAGGACCTTCATTTGCTTCCTTTTATTTGGGCAGGTCCCGTGGACAGGTCACGTTTTTTATGAATTTGGGAAGTTCATATGTTCGATCGTTAGGTGCGTGGCTCTGGGACGCTGGTCACGCGGTAGACCTCACCCTCCACCTGGGTAGGCGACATTTGGCGGTAGACCTCACGCTATAGTAGCACCAACTTGGCATTCCAAACATTTCCAACTTTTACATAAGTGGAAATGCGCAGATTTGCCTCACTTGCAATTGGCTACTGCGCATTTAACGCTTCTGCGCATGTGCAAATGAAAGACTTACGGTCTCCATAGAAATTCAAGACCTTGGTCTTACAAATAACACCTTAAAACTACCATTGAATCTTTCAACCTTTAAGTAAACAGTTCAATACACTTAAATGATTTTCAATTGAACCCTTCAAGTTACTGCGCAGAACATGAGAGAGAGAGAGAGAGAGAGAGAGAGAGAGAGAGAGAGAGAGAGAGAGAGAGAGAGAGAGAGAGAGAGAGAGAGAGAGAGAGAGAGAATATTCCCGTTGAGTGTCGATTATTATTATTATTATTTTTATTATTATTATTATCAAAAGGTGAAAACTTCTATTTTTCAAAACATAACGATTTAAGAATGGATTTTTATGCACCAAATTCTCAGACAAGTTATAGTGTATTATTATTATTATTATTACCCAATAAATAAAAATATATATTAATATAAGCTTTATATATAAAATATATATATATATATATATATATATATATATATATATATATATATATATATATATATATATATATATAATGAAATAAATAAAAGAATTAAGGGACACTGAAACATAAGAACAAATATCTTTGATATATCTCGCTACATCAGGGCAATATTAAAAATATATTACTCGGAGGAAAGTTCAGATTTGCTGATGTCAGAAATATATGTTGGTATCATTGACTCTCTCTCTCTCTCTCTCTCTCTCTCTCTCTCTCTCTCTCTCTCTCTCTCTCTCTCTCTCTCTCTCTGTTTATTCAGAAGAATTGTGATCTAAGAATGTTTTTAACGAAACAGTTAGAATATCATTATTATTTTTTTTTACTAATAAAAGAAATTAATGTTTAAATAGACAAAAAATAGCAACATCAAACTCTGAACATCGAGAGAAGACAGCTGTAAACAGAGTGCAAGAGAACCCCCAAATGGTCAGTTCGAAAACAGTAAACTATTCGTTGGAGAGAGAGAGAGAGAGAGATAGAGAGAGAGAGAGAGAGAGAGAGAGAGAGAGAGACTAGCCCTGTTTAAAGTTACAGGGTCAAAGCTGTATTGCATTATTCTGTGCCTGGGAATGGCGTTGGAATGTGTAGGAAAATAGTGGCAGCGGTAGAGGACCTCCCATTGAAAAGAGTTGATTGCTAATCAACTCTGGGGGTTTGCAAATTCAACGTTGATCACAATGAGAGGGAATGGAATACCTTCTGTGTTTGGAGAGTAATTAATGCTGGGTGGTTGGAGTGAGTCTTCTGTTTAAACATTTATTCAGGTAGAATTGAGGTGTAAGGGGTTTATATCTCAATACCATGTTACTCTATAAAAGGAAAATATATTTTCATACATTTACTTATGAAATATTTCTTTTGTAAATAAGTGACATGAAATTTTCATCAATAAAAACGTATGTTGGCATAAATGAAAATAAATGGCATCTAGATAAAGAATCAAAAGTTGTCAGGCTTAGAAAACGCTTATAAAGCAAGTCGGTTGCTCATGCAGATGATGCTACTCTCGTTGCATCAATCCAATCTTTTGAACGTAAAACGTGTGTTTGTAGCACGCTCTCAAAAGAAGAAAGATTAAAACTAATGTGAAGAAAATGAAAATGGAGGACTTACTTAAACTGAATTGCCAATAATTGTTTGGCTTAGAAAACAAGTCGGTTTCTCATGCAGAGGATGCTAGTCTCATTGCATCAATCCAATCTTTTGAATGTAGACATGCTGTTGTAGCTCGCTCTCAAAAGAAGAAAGATTAAAACTAATGGGAAAATAGAAATGGTGGAAATTCTTAAACTGAATTGCAAATAATTATTTGGCTTTGAAAGAAAGTCGGTTTTTTTGCAGGTGATGCCACTCTTGTTGCAACAATCCAATCTTTTGAATGTAGGCGTGTGGATGTAACTCGCTTTTAGTAATAATATTAATAATAGTAATAATATAGTATACTTGCAAGACTCATTCGTCGTAACATTATGCATTATTTTATTTGCAATATAGTTATCTTAGTAAAATTCTCAATAAACACCGTTAAAAAAAAACTTGAATAAAACTAGAAACTAAAGAAATACGAAATACCTCCTTCTCTCATCCAAGTGATGAAAGACAGACAAGAGAAACTCCCCAAAAATATCCCAGCTTCGCCACAACCAGAGCAAACACCAAACACCCTTTCCTGAGAAATCCCGAGAGATACTGACTGCCTCGACTGTCAAAAAAGCGAAGTTGTTTCCCATTCGCTAATTTCTCTCTCAACTCTTTTTGTCAACTCCTGAAAGGGTAATCCATCATGCTGGTACCGCCAAGTGCTTGGGACTATAAACATCTTTGATTTCAAGGGATATAAAGTTAAAGTCTTGTCTAGAGTGGAAGTGTTAATATTAGAAGTGATATAAAACACTTCAGGAAATTTATAGTTATTTGAGGCAATTCACTTGTTATTTATTGATAACAGAAAATGGCCACAACTTTTTGAATAACCAACAAATTGAAATGATGGGATTTATAATTATTGCATAATTAACAAAACAGAATTAAGCTTATTGCATAATTAACAAAATGAAATTAGACTTATTGCATAATCAATAAATTGAAATTAGACTTATAGCAAAATTAACAAAATTGAATTAAGCTTATTGCATTACTAACAAAATGGAATTAAACTTATTACATAATAAACAAAATGAGATTATGCTTATTGCATAATTAACAAAATGGAATTATGCTTATTGCATAATTAAAGTTGAATTAGACTTTACATAATTAACAAAATGGAATTAAGCTTATTACATAATTAACAAAATGGAATTAAGCTTATTGTATAATTAACAAAATGAAATTAAGCCTATTGCATAATTAACAAGATAATCTAAGGCACCAGATAAACAAAATAGGCAATTTCAGGTCCAAGAGACAAACACACAAACACAGCAACCAAAGAGTCAATCATTGATGTGGAGAGGATCAGTGGACCATCTCCATCCAACTACTTCTTCTTCTTCTGAGTTTCAAACTTCATATTTTCTTCGTCCCCTTCTTCAAGGGCATCTCCCTGTGGGGGGGGGGGGGGTTTAACCCTATCTCCCCCCCCCCCAGGGGGGAATTAGGGTTTGTCGAGTCAGAAGGACTGGAAGTGGGCCAGTTCTAATATCCCAAAAGAAAGTTTTATCTCAAGACTTTGTCCCATGTTCTCCTCCTCCTCCTCCTCCTCCTCCTTCTTCTTCTTCTTCTTCCCACGAGCCAACAGAGAGAGAGAGAGAGAGAGAGAGAGAGAGAGAGAGAGAGAGAGAGAGAGAGAGAGAGAGAGAAGGGGGGGGGGGTCGAAGTGCCAAGCCCCTAGAGTTTTGCCCTTGCCAGCAAAAATAGACGATAAGGACACTATTAATTAGCAATATTGCATGGTCTGTGAACATGTGTTTAATATTATGTGGCCTATGCAAAGTAAATCACGTTACCAATAATACATTAACGGTAATTTATTGATATTTTTAACATATACAAAGTATTACAATTATTCAAATGAATAAAATTAAGATTAATAAAAACTTCATTTTTATTCACCAGATTGAATCTATTCAACAATCAACATTAAACCATTCTAATTTATGATTTATTTACTGAGTCAACCCACTAATGAAAACCAAAGAACCGTTCTATTCCCCCAAATATTACTACCTTAGATACATTGTTCTTTATCAGTTGTGAAATAAATTAACAAAATTTAGTTTTAGAGAAATTAAACTCTTCTCCATGGAAGGCAATTTTAGGTAGACTCTTATTTACAATTTGGTCTGAAATCTGATCCAATGAATATATATACTGATGCCCCAAGAATATGGTGAACTAATCAACATAACTTCTATAATTACCGTTTCAACAATCTCGTGGGATATCTAAGTTATTAAACTATGTTTCAGTAAGAGCAGATTGAATTATATCTTACTTATCAACACCAATTCACTCAAGATCGTCTGAAAGCTTTGAAGTTACGACTGAGATGGTTCTTATCAGCCTGGAACCTGTCTTCAATGTTCATATACATGCTAGTAACGTATACATTGTAGATAGATCTCTCTTGATGTAATAATTAAACCTCATTAATTACATAAGAAACCTGAATTTAATCTCCATATACATATATTGTATAGGTAGGCGTCTGACCCATGGCTTAAACTTCATTATCTATAAATAGCAGCATCCTAAAAACGCCAATACCAAATTAAATGATGACACTATCCTCACCTGACTTCGATCAATATGTCAAGAAATACTTTTGCCTCTTGTCAATGACACTGGCCTTTAAGAGTCGAGATTGCTGCCTGAGCATTCAAGATATCTATCTTCAAGGTGTTACCCCGAACTAATATATCAAAATCTGCCTATTCCAATTTAATAAACAGCATTTCATCTTGTAGTTTAATAGAATTTATGTGGGGGACATGCAAATGACTATGGATGAATGTATCAGGTATTAAGTGGCCTATGCAAGGTAAATAATATTCCTACCGACACATCTAACAACCTTTCCTTAATAGTTCTAGTAGTTACAACGAATAAATCTGGATATAAGTATTATTTAAATATTTGTTATTAACTTTCATTCACCAGATTTGAAACATACAACTATTAGCCTACTACTTGACAATTATAAGTTATATTAATTTCCAGTGACCTCACTAATGAAAACACAGGAAAACCTAATTAATTGCTATGTATTTTCTTAAGTAATTTAATAGGAATTATCCCCTTAATTAATCTACTATCTGCTGAGTCATTTACAACCTGATTAAATGAACATCCATGCTATTACACTATCAACATCGTTAACCAATAATACAACATCTCTATATAATATTTTAGCAATGCCGTAGGATATCTAAAACATTAAACCATAATTCAATGAAGCTAGATTGAAATAGTTATCATTTATCACAATCAATTCACTCTATATCATCTGAACGCATTCAACTTATGATTGAGCTGGTTCCTATCTGTAATAATTCCTTCTATTTCCCCTGAAGCCTGCAATTAATGACCTTCATTTGACAAGGCTGCATGAGTCTTGAAAATGTATGAACTGCCTTTAATAACCTTCATTTCTTTACAGACTGCTCATCAATTTCAAAATGTATGACGTCACTACACTCACCTCTCTTAGAATATGATGTCCAAAGATACCAAAATATCACTTAGTCTTTAAGATTCTACATTTCTCACTATTGTCCTAAACCACTTGTCTTCTCGGTGTCAACTACTCCATTATGTCTTCCAGTCTGCCAGAGTTTTGTCTTTAAGCCTTCCAAGTTTTAAAAAAGTATTTTTCTCAAAATTATACCTTCAATGCCTTCCACACATTGGAATCAAATAGTTTTTGTTCCCTTTCAGTTTATTTCACAGCACTATCACTAATGTTATAATAAATCTCAGGACTGCAGTAGACCCTGACTCAATTCGATGAAGGATATTGAGTCAATACTGTCGCGTCCCCCATACCCTGATGAGGTGGTATTGGGAACGTCCTAACCTAGAGTTCCTTCTGGAGCTCCAGGTCAACTGCCTAGGACGGGTCACACTTCTTCCATCACACACAAGCTTATGTAGGCCACACGGTCCCTTGCGGAGCAAGGAACTTGTGAGGTGCAGGGACTCCTTTTCTCGAGTGCGACTCACTCGGATTCTGAGTTCCCGGGTAAAGCCAAAGCAAGTATGGCTGGGGACTTTCCACCCTTCCTAAGGGGTAAGTCACCCAATGTAAATAGCGTGGTTTGTATTTCGGTTACGGAACAAATGACAAATTCGAAGATAATTTGTATTTTTCCTAACCATACAAACCTTAGCTATTTACATATATTTGCCCGCCAGCCTTGTCCTCCAAAACAAGTCCTACCTCTAAGTGAAAGTGGAGCATTCACTGGTGTGTGAAGGGGGAAGGGGTAGCTAGCTACCACTCCCCTACCCCCCGCTAACTAGCGCGAAGGTATTACACCCTCGTTAAATTCTAATGGCTCGCCATTTCAGCTACGCTAAAAGGTAAACCCAATGTAAATAGCGTGGTTTGTATTTCGGTTACGGAACAACTGTCAGTTCAGTAGACAAGTGCCGATAGAAATGTTGGGGGAGTGGTATCCAAAAAGAAGCAATGGGCTTTGAAGTGATCACTACTTTTCCCAAAATTGCTACGGAGAAAGGCTCCTGTAGAACAGAGAGAACAGATCCAAGGTTACATGTCCGTCAGGTCTACGGTAATGGAGTGGTCTTAATTCTTATGATGGGCTATACTCCATTAGTCGTGCCTGTCTTCAATGGTGTTTGGGGAACCATGCACACATCAATGAATAAAATCCAGTTCTCCGTCAAATACACCATTCGTAAGAGTAAACAGTATCAGTCCGTAAACCTTCTCAGCAGGCATAGTGTAACCTCCAAACAAGGTTACAATAAAAGAATCACAGCAATTCCTATTGCTTTCATCATGTCCCTCGATGATTTCCTAAAAATGTTAGACGAGGTTCACCTGACCTAGACATCAACGAGACTGCTTGAGTCTCGCTTGCCTCAAATGGGAAAAGAGTCTGCCTTTGGCCGTATTTCTTTCAGGAAACAGAAAACTGTCTGTTTTACATTACCAGGGAGATGTTCCACATGCAATTACTTGTCAATAAAGGTGCATGTAAATTGTTCGTCCCAGCCATCCCGAACAAACTAATAAAACCAGGCCCCAACACCTTCCCAGTGTCTACTGCAAACAACACCCCAAATAGGAATTATGGAACCTGCAAAAGTAGCGTTCAATGGCAAATGATTCAGACATTAATCTTTGCAGACGTCACTGTCGGACACGCTACTTGGAACAGATTTCCTGAGGGCACACGATATGTCGGTAGATAAATACTGTAAACATAGTCTTTATTCAAAGACATACACGTATAGTCCCCATCACTCCAAGGGCTATAGCAAGTTCTGCGCTAGACCTGAAATCTCTAGCCTACATTAGTAGAAAATACAATTATGACAAGGGAAGGGATGGAGGAGGTAATCCCTTACATCAATGTAATACAAAAACTGCAAAAAAAAAAAAAAAAAAAAGCCCAGTATCCTATATAACCTCTGCAGCCTGCGATTACATAAGAGGAGGAATGTATGGGAGCCGTTGGCCAACCGTATCCCTTGGCCATCACTGTACAGTACTGTACTGTTTAGTACACGCATAAAAAGCAGTATATTTATAATTGTGCTTCTGATAACCAACATCATCAACAAAGTTAATCATGGCCAAAAAAACAAAGAATTACTCTGCACAGCGATTGTATTATAACTTTAAATACGAACGGAAGATGAACACTTACCGAGAAAAGCAGCAAATATAGAAGTGGATATATCAGTGAGGGGCCGAACCCCCTTCTTGTCTTGCTCTGATAAGCTATGCTCCGAAGAAATAAATGCCAGCATCAATGAGTCTCATACTCGCTTTTGGAATCCCCTGGGAAGTGACCATTCAGAAGAGGGGCATCGAAGTCATTGGCTTGACAGGCGACCATCAGCTGAAAGAGGTGGAAGCAAACTATGCATACCCTCAGCCTGCTGAGAAAACTCAGGCTGAGGGCAGGCATAGAAAGCAAAAGGTTGCAAAACTTGGCCGCAGCAAGTTTCTGACTTCACCCCGAAGGGATCTCCTGACGGGAAACCCTGAGGGGTACCAGTCAGTAACTGCTCTCATTTAACCAACGTAGCAGCATGAACGAGAAAAGCAAAAGGAGCTGAGACTACTGTACTGCGGGCACTATGGGCAGAGACATGGGAAGTTCCTTAGACCTACGACCTTCGGAAACTCTAATAGGGAAACCAAAGTCTTCCCCTGGGAAGGCAGGTATGCAGGCCCAATGTGTCCCTGTCCGCAGAGCCTCAACAAGCCGTTCCTTAGAGGATGAACCTGAAACCCCCAAAGAAGGCAACACCTGTCGCAAAACGTCAAGAGACTCCCATACCTTTATGGTCATTATGAAAAATGGGTTGCATACATTTGGTCATACCTCTCCCCCTCGGAGGATGGAGAAACTTCTAAACAAAACCTTTTTGTAAGAAAAGTAGCTAGATCACATGGCTCCACTACATCTAGCGTAAGATCCAACACATAACGAAGCAACTGCTGCACCCCAAGGAAGGGGACAAAAGAATGGATGTGGCTGTGCAGGACTAACTTTGTCAACTAAGGAAGTCTAGCTTGATGCTGAAGAGATTTCCCTGTAGGATGACAGAAAGGAGCTATCGCCGAAACCTGTCAGTTCAGTAGACGAGTGCCGATAGAAACGTTGGGGGAGTGGTATCCAAAAAGGAGCAATGGGCTTTGAAGTGATCACTACTTTTCCCAAAAATGCTACAGAGAAAGGCTTCTGTAGAACAGAGAGAACAGATCCAAGGTTACATGTCCGTCAGGTCTACGGTAATAGAGTGGTCTTACCGTAATTCTTATGATGGGCTATACTCCATTAGTTGTGTCCGTCTTTCAATGGTGCTTGGGGAACTATGCACACACATCAATGAATAATATCCAGTTCTCTGTCAAATACACCATTCGTAAGAGTAAAGAGTATCAGTCCATAAACATTCTCAGCATGCATAGTGTAACCTCCAAACAAAGTTACAACAAAAGGCTCACAGCAATTCCTGTTGCTTTCATCATGTCCCTCAATGATTTCCTAAAAATGTTAGACGAGGTTCACCTGACCTAGACATCAGCAAGACTGCTTGAGTCTCGCTTGCCTCAAATGGGAAAAGAGTCTGCCTTTGGCCGTATTTCTTTCAGGAAACAGAAAACTGTGTGTTTTACATTACCAGGGAGATGTTCCACAGGCAATTACTTGTCAATAAAGGTGCATGTAAATTGTTCGTCCCAGCCATCCCGAACAAACGAATAAAACCAGGCTCCAACACCTTCCAAGTGTCTACTGCAAACAACACCCCAAATAGGAATTAGGGAACCTGCAAAAGAAACGTTCAATGGCAAATGATTCAGACATTAATCTCTGCAGACGTCACTGTCGGACACGCTACATGGAACAGATTTCGTTAGGGCACATGATATGTCGGTAGATAAATACTGTACACACAGTCTTTATTCAAAGACATACACCTATAGTCCCCATCACTCCAAGGGCTATAGCAAGTTTTGCGCTAGACCTGAAATCTCTAGTCTACATTCGTAGAAAATACAATTATGACAAGGGAAGGGATGGAGGAGGTAATCCCTTACATCAATGTAATAAAAAAAAAAAAAAAAAAAAAAAAAAAAAAAAAAAAAAAAAAAAAAACGCCCAGAATCCTATATAACCTCTGCAACCTGCGATTACATAAGAGGAGGATTGTATGGGAGCCGTTGGCCAACCGTATCCCTTGGCCATCACTGTACAGTACTGTACTGTTTAGTACACACATAAAAAGCAGCATATTTATAATTGTGCTTCTGATAACCAACATCATCAACAAAGTTAATCATGGCTAAAAAAACAAAGAATTACTCTATACAGTGATTGTATTATAACTTTAAATGCGAACGGAGGATGAACAGTTACCGAGAAAAGCAGCAAATATAGAAGTGGATATATCAGTGAGGGGCCGAACCCCCTTCTTGTCTTGCTCTGATAAGCTATGCTCCGAAGAAATAAATGCCAGCATCAATGAGTCTCATACTCGCTTTTGGAATCCCCTGGGAAGTGACCATTCAGAAGAGGGGCATCGAAGTCATTGGCTTGACAGGCGACCATCAGCTGAAAGAGGTGGAAGCAAACTATGCATACCCTCAGCCTGCTGAGAAAACTCAGGCTGAGGGCAGGCATAGAAAGCAAAAGGTTGCAAAACTTGGCCGCAGCAAGTTTCTGACTTCACCCCGAAAGGATCCCCTGACGGGAAACCCTGAGGGGTACCAGTCAGTAACTGCTCTCATTTAACCAACGTAGCAGCATGAACGAGAAAAGCAAAAGGAGCTGAGACTACTGTACTGCGGGCACTATGGGCAGAGACATGGGAGGTTCCTTAGACCTACGACCTTCGGAAACTCTAATAGGGAAACCAAAGTCTTCCCCTGGGAAGGCAGGTATGCAGGCCCAATGTGTCCCTGTCCGCAGAGCCTCAACAAGCCGTTCCTTAGAGGATGAACCTGAAACCCCCAAAGAAGGCAACACCTGTCGCAAAATGTCAAGAGACCCCTACCTTTATGGTCATCATGAAAAATGGGTTGCATACATTTGGTCATACCTCTCCCCCTCGGAGGATGGAGAAACTTCTAAACAAAACCTATTTGCAAGAAAAGTTGATAGATCAAATGGCTCCACTACATCTAGCGTAAGATCCAACACATAACGAAGCAACTGCTGCACCCCAAGGAAGGGGACAAAAGAATGGAGGTGGCTGTGCAGGACTAACTTCGTCAACTAAGGAAGTCTGGCTTGATGCTGAAGAGATTTCCCTGTAGGATGGCAGAAAGGAGCTATCGCCGAAACCTGTCAGTTCAGTAGACGAGTGCCGATAGAAACGTTGGGGGAGTGGTATCCAAAAAGAAGCAATGGGCTTTGAAGTGATCACTACTTTTCCCAAAAATGCTAGAGAAAGGCTCCTGTAGAACAGAGAACAGATACAAGGTTACATGTCCGTCAGGTCTACGGTAATGGAGTGGTCTTAATTCTTATGATGGGCTATACTCCATTAGTCGTGCCTGTCTTCAATGGTGTTTGGGGAACCATGCACACACATCAATGAATGATATCCAGTTCTCTGTCAAATACACCATTCGTAAGAGTAAACAGTATCAGTCCGTAAACCTTCTCAGCAGGCATAGTGTAACCTCCAAACAAAGTTACAATAAAAGACTCACAGCAATTCCTATTGCTTTCATCATGTCCCTCAATGATTTCCTAAAAGTGTTAGACGAGGTTCACCTGGCTTAAACATCAGCGAGACTGCTTGAGTCTCGCTTGCCTCAAATGGGAAAAGAGTCTGTCTTTGGCCGTGTTTCTTCCAGGAAACAGAAAACTGTATGTTTTATATTACCAGGGAGATGTTCCACAGGCAATTACTTGTCAATAAAACGGATTCTGAGCGAAGCGAAAAATCTATTTTTGGGTGAGATAGCCATGACGTCCTGATGGAAGGTTCCTTTTTGGTAGCTTCCTTGGGTAAATAACTACTAGATATTCCCAGAGAATTTAACCACAGGTTATCACAGAATTCTAACTTCTGGAGCGAGTATCCTAAAGGTTTCCCTTTAAGACATCGTATATCAACAGGGGACGCATGTATTAACGCGCCACATAGATATCTGCACCCCACATAGAGTTAACACTTCGATGTGGAGGGGCGGAGAATAGCTGGGGAGCCGTTCCACATCTATACTTGTCCGTGGCTACTTTTGGTACTCGAAACGTAAACAAACGGGCGCCATTGCTAAATGACGTCACGTCCGTCCTCATCCTGACG
>NC_090727.1:47284537-47312037 GCF_036898095.1 Palaemon carinicauda
TTGGTGGAACAGTCTCTCACAGGAGACTCAGTCATTTTGAAGGGAATAGGTGGTGAGGAGGTTACCCCTATTTGCCGTTTAAAACTGTCATGCGAGTTGGTGACAGGTTGCTTTGATTTTGCCGTAAAGGGTTCATTGGCTGCCGAAGGAGTAGACGTCCTGCTGGGTAATGAGGTTGGTGGAGTGCCGATTATGCCTTTTCCCATTGTAACGGAGAAACAATTGATGTATAGTTATACGACTGAACTCGAGAACAACTACCTGATCTGTTTCCTAGTTGTGTGACGACTAGGAGTATGATGAAGAAAGTGGCTGCACAAAAAGAAAGAAAAACCGGAGTGATGAACTTGGAGGATTTGTTTTCAGAGGAGGATTCCCATGATGGTATGCAAAAGGAGAACTCCTGAGAGAACAAGAGGAGAACTCCCGAGAAAGCCCGAGAGAAGAGGAATGACAGACGAGTGGACAAGAAGACAAAGAAGCAATGTAACTGGGAGAAATAGAAAACTCAGCGTTGGAAGTAGGACAAGTGAGTAGGAAAAGGCTGATAGGATTGCAATGGAAGGATGCGACGTTAACAGTGTTATTGCACCATGTGGTGGATGAGACGGAGGTGCAGCAGTCTCCCACCTGTTATTGTCTTGAAGACGGGTTGATTATAAGGAAGTATAGACTCGCCAATATCCCTGGGAATGCTGGATAGAGGATATACCATCAGATATTGATTCCCGAACTGTTGAGAAGACAGGTGATCGCCGTAGAGCATGAGACGGGACACATGGGATAAGGAAGACGACGGAGAAGATTATGAAACATTTTTTCTGGCCAGGTATGCATAAGGACGTGAGCTAGTTTTGCCGTGCATGTCACATATGTCAAATGGCTGGAGAGCCTAACGAGTATATCAAGAAAGCTCCGTTACATTCGATTGAAGTACGAAAAGAACCCTTCAGCAACAGACCGATTAAAATGTTTGCAGAAAAAGGGAAGGATCAAGAGGAAACAGATGGAGTAAATGTCAACAATTTGAAGGAAAGGTTTGGTGAGATGAGGAAATTTTCCCTGGAAAGCATGAAAATGAGGATTCAAGGAAAAACGAAGAAAAGGTTTGATATGAAGAGTATGAACAGACAGTTTGCGGTATGAAAAAAGGTGTTAGTTTTCTTATTGATTAAGAGATTCCCTCTTGTTAACAAGTTCTAAGAACCATTCCGGATTTTGGAGAAGAACAGTAACCTGACCTACGTTATCGAAACACCTGTACCAGGAAAAGGAAAAATCAAAGGAAGGCCGTATTAACTTCGAAACCGGATTTCAACAAGAAATTCCTTATCCAAGTGGATGCGTCGGATAACGGAATTGGAGCTGTCCTATTACAAGAAGACAAGGAAGGAATTCATCACCCAGTCTGTTTTATGTCGTCGAAACTGAAGAAACATCAACGAGCCTACTCGACAGTTGAAAAGCAACTGCTAGCGCCAGTCACTGCAGTAAACATATTTGAAGTCTATGCGAACAGGGCACAGAAAGAAGAGATTATACTCTGGATCACAATCCTTTAACTTTTGTCAATAGGATGAAGAATAATAATCAAATGTTAACTAGGTGGTCATTATGTTTGCAACCGTATTGTATTAATGTAAAGCATATCAGGTAAAGATAACATGGTTGCAAATTATTTATCTCTGGCCCGGAATAAATCATTTTTTTGGGGGGAGCTATCTTACAAAGTTGGTCTGGTATAGAGTAAATATATTATTCGTGTACTTCATTTGTGTATTTAAGAGGTGTATAGCCAGCTCGTAAGGTGAGTTCCTCTCTTAAAGGTTTAAGTAATTGTATGTAAATTACATAAGACTTTCGTCATTCAGTTAATTATATTTTTCATTCAAGTCAGTATATGTAAATTTACGTTATTCTTAAGAATTAACTTTTTATTTCACGTATTTTGTTATGAAGTCTTATGTAATCTTGTTTTAGGTATGCTGTATCACACAAGGTAATAATACGAGATATGAACACAAGGGCTTACACCATGTTTATATTTCTTCGTGATTAAAATGTTCTCTAAAAACCCAGAGTTAGTTGTATCTTTTTTTTATTGTTTCAAGGAGGGAGGTGGGCGGTGTTAGCTGAGAGAAGGTTATCTCGCAAGCAAGATTTGTTCCTCTGTTAGAAATGCTACGTTGGCAACCTGGCTGCTAGAGCCTTGCCCCCCAAGCCACGAGAATAATCTATTCAGAATTATCTCGAAGTTTTAAGTCAATATATTAAATGCCCTAGGAAATCGTAAGCATTGGAAGAGATCCAGCCTATCCCTTTGAAAGACCCAAAGTTTGTCCGCCCTCTCCTCTCAAGTGTGTCAAGTGTGTGCCCACTCAAACGTGATTAATAATTTCTATCCAACATATATAGTGTGTAGTGTGTTCAAGCATTGATAAAGCCATTGAATAATATTTCAAGTGTATTGTATTAATCTATAGATACTTGTTTAATATAAATTTTTGTAACTGGCCCTGTGAATTTAGGTTAAAACAGTGAAGTGTATTTATTCTGCTTATCAGTTCGGAAACCTCATGTGAGCCAAAGGCGTAAATGTATCAGTTACTTTTATGTAAATTTCTTTAAGGATTTAAACATTAGTGTTAATTATTGTCATTAATTATCAAGATTAAATATTTTTATAAATTGTTTTCCAGTGAAACAAGTGATTGTAAAATTTTCTTAAAGTATTATTTTCTTATCTTAGTCTACGGTTTTGTTCAGATTTAATATTTCGAGTAATTTCCTTTTGGTGATAATCCTTGTTGCATTAGTGTTGTAACTTTTTATAGAATATATTTGTGTTTGTAAAGTGTGTATTATTTCAATCACCAATATTTCTTATAGTCCTTGCTAGAACCAAAGTAGGCTGTTGTTTTTGAATACTTCTTAATAATTATTCACCCAATTGGTTTTTTTTTTGAGTGTTCATAAGAGACCTTTAGATATTCAGTGTTTTTATATATTGCCGTCTAGGAGTTGCATAATTTTCTCAGAGCTAGGGTATTTTTCAAGTATATCAGACTTATGTAAAAAGAAACAGTTGAGTTTGGAACTCGGGAGGTTATGTAATTGGCCAGCCATAATATATATATATATATATATATATATATATATATATATATATATATATATATATATATATATATATATGGTATTTTATATAATAAACTCATTTCCAAATTATTTCACGCATCCAAAACAAAAATGGTACCATAAGTATAAATGCTAAGGTACTCCTTCAAAATTGGTGGTCAACTGTAACGATAGAAAATATAGAGTTTTTCATTAGACGACATAGAGTCGCAGACTACACAAAATAATAGAAAACATAGCAGTTACTGAAACCAAAAATAATAATTGCGTAAAAGAACCCAATACATCTCATATATAGCAATTATTTATTTCAATGTTATCTATCCTAATTTGTAGTAACTGGGCTTTGATTTGATTATCGTTATCATTATCCGGAGCAAAAAGAAAAATACTTAAAAGAGGGATTTATTGATTTAACCAGCTGTGGTAACAAAAGTATGAAGCAACGCCTTAATATTAGAAAAGTAAATATTTAAAATTGATAATTAAGATAATTAACTAGAGTTATCCTATACTGAAATCGCCCATGGCAACTGCCAATACACTACCGTTTCTATCAATATTTAAGATTTGATATTCCAATAACCAAAGAGATGAAATGTTGAAATGTCATTAAACTTTACCACTAAATGCCACCCGCCTCCAAGGCAGCACAAAACTGTGGTATGCTGACAATAAACATAGGTGACAACAGAATATATGCCAAGCAACCTTGACAAATATACCTTAACAAGATGGCTGTCATCTCTATGCATCCTGGCTAGGTTCACATTGCATCTAGTAGTAGGATATCTAGGGTTCTAACATATCGGGAAAAGAAATGGACATGGGTTGGACACATAATGAGAAAGACAGATTATATATGGACAATAAGAATAACAGTTTTCTGCTGCCTTTTTTGGCTGCACCAACAAATGCACAGTGGAGTCAAGGCAAAAAAGAATAACTTTTCATAGTAAATTGTCATTTCTAGCACGTTGTTTATTCAGTGACACAGCTGACATACAAGCCGAGTCACAAGTTCACAACAGGATAAGAATCCCCCCTACTTTGCTCCATACGACATAGGTCTACAGTCTGTGTCATTACTTGTATGGTATGTGGTGATCAGCACCACAGTAACACAAAAGAACTATACTTGACACTTGATAAACGGTAAGAATAATAATAATGATGATAATAATAATATTGCCCCAACTTTCAGAAATACCATTCCCTTTCTTAAATGCACAATAAATGTAACGAGAGTATCTTATATCAGTTGTACCAATGAAGATTTTTTTCAATTTTATCACAATAAAAGTATATTATTAAAAAAAAAAATGATAATTACCGAAGCTCTAGTAACCAGTCATCTGCTGCTGCGGTACGCAGGCACACAAAACCATCAGGGAACAGTTCTCCATAAAAAAAAAAAAACGTTGAAATTTCTACAGCTGGCAAAAAAAATATTTGATCGATTATTTTCTCATGGTTCTTATTGCTGTCTTGGTTTTGTGGTCTAAACCTCCCAAAATGTAGCCTACTTAAGTGGTTTTCTCGTTTTCACATTTTCTATAATCATTTGCATGAAATGAGTGTATGAGTGTCAAGGAAAAATAATAAATATATAAATGTAGATATTGTAAAGGAAATCCATCGAATAATAAATTAATGAAGTAATGCATTTCTTTCATTGTTCTCCAAGCATGACTATTTGCATTTTAGTACTAAAGATTTGAAAATGTAAATCCATGTGTGGAGAATTTTATTTTCTCCCAGCAGCGAGCAACACGGATCAACAGAGGAGGATAGGAGCTCTAACACTTGAGGGCACAGCGCACCCTGGCAATAACTTTGGTGCTGCAGTTCACGAAACTTCACTCTGATAATAAAGTCTTCTCCGTCCAGAGACATAAAAACTCCACACGTGACTAAGTCATTAATTGATAGTCTACATTAGCTTTGTCATTCTAAGGTCTATTTCGAATCTGTCCTAGTGACCCCAGTGAGATATGCTGGACATGCATTTCCGATAACGTAGCCAATGACAATGGATAGAAGCAGTGATGTATTTAAGTAAAGTTAAATTGGGATCTTCAGCTTCAAAGCACTAAGTTAAAGAACCGTAACCTACACTCGCTTATACCAACTTACCGATACCTACAGTACTCTCTTTAATATCTCTGGTACAACTCTGGCTAGTACAGTGGAAACATGTTTGCCTAGCATTCGCATGGCAAAAGATCGATCCCCGCCCAGGACTGTGAATTTAAGCTGTTTACTAGGGAGGCTACTGCTGTTGTAGGGCACCACAGGGGGGTTGGGCTTGCCCGGCTGACGTTCTGGTGAGCATCTATTCTGATGGAACTGAAACCATACACCTTTAACTAACCCACACTAAATTCTGGGTTGGTGTAGAGGGAAATCTTCAAATAATGGGGTAAAAGATACCAATGTCTGCAATCTATTCTAATTTCTTCATTACAGTAAAGAAGAGAAAAAGAGTAGCTCAATAATTATTTATTCAAATGGCAAAATTAATAAATGAAATCTTAACCACAATTTACAACACAGAACATTGAAATTAATAAACTGTATGAACACATGAGATTAACCCTCTAACGGAATAAGTAAAATAAATTTCCTATGGTAAATAACTTATGCGGTAGCCTACTGTGAGGGCCAAACGTGTGGTCAGTGACCTCAAGCAATTACCAACAAATAAAGCGCAATTACTTTAAATTCTACGCACGCAGCCTAAAAAATGTAATGGCAGAACGTTTACCTAAACATAACCTAGAGACTAATGAAAATTTATCTAAAGGGGGAATGGCCATTAATTAACTTACAAGATTTTTTTATCCTGGCCGCCCGTGTCCAGAGAATGACGGAATTGAACTCTACTTCACTAGGCCTATTGCAGTGGTTTAACGGAGTCAATTCAATGCCCCCTTCCAACTCGCTTCTAGCGATGATCAGAGGTTCCTACAGGACATGCTGCTTCTCCTCAATATCTGTGACCTCTTAAGGCATCTACTTGTCCTTGTCCTTCGTGGAATCTGGATTAGTCAATTTACAAGGGGACAGGCTAGTGGGAGCGAGTGCTCTTGAACTTGACTCGGGAGCAATTGACCCAACTGGCAGTGACGTTTCATGGCCTGTAACTTTGTGAGGTCGAGTTCAGGTCAGCAGCGTCCGGCTTTCTTCACTCAATAACAGCACATCTCGATGTGTAGGCCAGTGGTCCCGAGATGTTGTCTCTAATTTAGGACAGGCTTGAAACACTTGTGGTTTGTGAGTTTTATGCAATACGCTTATTTAGAATAAGAGGAGAAATTTTGCAACTCCAGGGCACAATAGATAATCTTAGCAATAAACATCTGGCATACAAAATAAGAAATTAAACTAAAAGGTAATTAGCAAATCAGGCTTACGTGTGTGGACAAACATACTTCCTAGACTAGCAGACTTGAGTTGTAGTAGAGAGAAATTTAGAGTACCTAAATACTTACGTAAAAATAATGAATACAAAAATATTTATCTCGAGACACTCGCTTAAGGAAGAATCATCACTCACATTTTCCCTGCCGTGACGTCACGAACAATAACAATGTCTACATACACTAAACTGTGAAGAAGAGTAGTGAAGAAAATTCTTCACATATGGTTATTTATGCTAAATTATAAATATATATCCCTTGAGCTTTTTTCATTTACTCATATATGTGCAACTTTAATACAGTACATTTTCCTTAAAAAGCACAGTGTGTTTATTTATATATAAAATATCTATATATGTACTTGTCTATATATATAAAAATAATTCACTATATTTCAGTCAATACTATTTGGCACTGTTCCTTACCTAGAGAAGAGGGCTAATGAGTATTTACTGAAGTATAGTGAAAATTTTGACTATTGAAGCATCTCACATTGATATACATCATTACTGGGGTCACCATTAGTAGCAGCGACATCAGTGATAAGGTGGTTCACAGTTTTGAAGATGACTTCAGCGGCGTTCAGCCCCACAGTTCTTTTGAGAGATGGCAGCTGAGGAGAGGCAGTGGTGTATACCCCAATCTATGAGGAGGTGTCTGGTGACATTAGATCTATATTCAGGGCCACCATCAAATGTAAGTCGATTATGGATACCGAAGGTGACCAATATACGTCATAGCAGCCATGTAATGAGGCCAGAAGCATCAGTCAATTATCTTTCCTTGATTGATAAGATGGAGTAATGATCAACCACAATTCAGGTAAATGGTTCCTTTGTAGTAGAAGAAATCATCACATTAACACTGCAATGGATGGTCATGTGGTATGGGAGGTGTGGGTAGGGAAGATGGTTGAAAAGGGGCCATGTAGTTGCAGAAGCTGGCATGGAGGATTGCGATGGCTAGAGTGATACCAGGCCAGAAGACAGACACCTCAGTTCTTGAGTTCACTGAGGTGACCCCTTAGTGGACTGAATGTAAAGCAGTCGATACCTCTTTCTTGAGGGTCCTTACAGAATCATCATCAGCTATATATAGGTCACCGTGTAATAGGTAATATTCTCAGAGGGATGCTTGAAGTTCCTGGCAGAATTCAGGGTGGAAGTTCATGGCAGAATTCAGGCTTACTAGATTAAGATACTGGTAGTGACTGTGCATACCTGCTCCCATGTCACAGATTTGATGGCAAGCAAGTCAGGGAAGGATGCAATGGATAAAATTAAGCAGGTCTCAACTCTGACATTGGTAGCAGTATGGATATGTATGCTAGCCAGAAATGAAGGTGGGGGAAATAGAGACATGGTGTGTCTGATTATTGCCATGTCGTCGGGGGTTGGGGGTTGCAGTTGCTCGGGATCATCATTATGATGATGAAAGATACTGTCTGAGGTACTATGTTTTACATTAGTTACATGGCTCATGTGGAACCAGTATCTTAGAGTCTTCTCCTTCAAGTTAGAAAGGTGAGGGTCGGGGATTTCGTCCAAGGTGCTGTCACCAAATATTTTCTGGATGAGCTTATGGTCCACTGCTTTCATAAGGTCTTACATTCTAGAATGAAATATCTGGCCTTTTCAAGTGCATCAGTATCGGAGAGGTCCTCTTCTTCCCCGGGAAAATGGTGCACTTCAGCTGGGTGTGTGAATCAGCTGCTCACAAATGCTATCTTCCAGCAGCCTGGACAGCAAAATTAGTCTATTCCAGGGCAGTAGCAGTGCTGTTTTGGGAACCAGATGCAGATACCAGTATTGGATCAGCCTGTGGCAATGCATGTTTGTTTATTGCAGATAAACAACTCTTCAAACAGTATGTTGAGTAGGCAATGTCATCAGAATGGGGTTCCTGGTTTAAAGAGCTTGCAAAATGGTAGCATCTTATAATATTACTGAAAATATATGAGACCTGGTTGACAAGTCCCAACCAGTAGTGTACACCTGTGAGGCTCTGGGGGCCAGGGAAGTCTAGGGTGGCCTTCTGATACTTGGGAGAAGGTCGTACACTTTTTGGTGCTATTTCAAAACCTGTAAACTCTGTTACATCGTACTCACACACTTGTTGGAGTGGAGGGTGAATCCCTGTTTCTTACAAATGTCACCCCACCTCACTACTTGGAAAGGGCTATCTTATAGTGAGTCAGATCAAAGGAGAACATCATCTACACAATTAGTGTTTTTGGGATGTGGGAGACAGTTTTATCATATCACCTTGTGTAACCATCTCCATAATGCAATATAGCCTTGTGTTGCTGTCTTGTAGCGATATCTGCCCTGGGTGTGATGAGTTATAGTTAAATAGAAATCTTCTGCATGGATTGTCACACTGTGATAGTCGTTCTAGCCTCAAATACATCTTTCTTTTGCCTGTGTGGTACTGATCGGGCTTGATGGAATGTCAATAGATTGTGATTGGTTTTTCATCATGTTGAATGAAACATTTCGGGTTTAGAGGTCAACAGTGCATCAGTCCATAATATTCTCATATGGACATAATACAATTCTGTTGCACCAGGAAACAGGTTCCTAAATAGGTATAGGCTCCAACAAACCCAACTGGACGTTCTGGTCTAGCCAAGCCTAGATATCATCTTGCCATTTTGGTTGCTATTGGGGTCCACCACTAGCTTCAAAATAGGCTTATCTAAGATCTAGATGGGGTGGTGGTCATTGTGTTAAATGTGCTAGATCTGTAGTAATCTAGTAGATACTGTTGCAATTTCTGCAAGTTATTATCAGTGGTAGGGAAGGACAGTTAGGTTGGAAGAAGTGGAAGGGGTTGGCATGGAGGGTAGTCACATGGCAATGTAAGTCCACTATGGTTGGAGATACTGTAGTGCTCACAGTTTCAATATTGCTGTGAGATGCTGTGTGCGTCACAGGCTTATTTGATATGGTGCCTTTACTTTGCCAATTATAGAGAATCTATCAGCTGCCAAGTGCAACACAGACCTCCCTGTTAATGAAGACCTTGTCTGATGTGTTAGTGACGTAAGTCCTTTGTGTGGTTGTAATATGCTTACCTGTTTTGTCTGAACCTGGTATCAATAACCGTGATGCCTACCTCATTATTAGCATGCATAGTCATAATTATAAAGATAAGGTTAGTTTCAAGCAAGCCCAAGCAATGGATGATTTTGATCCCAGCATGGTAGCTTTAACAGCCTTTGACTGGCAGGCCAGGAATGGTGGCAGATTTGGTAAGGGCATACAATGTGAAGGTTAGGTCTGTGTAATTCCCAGGGTGGGTATTGACATTGAGATTGATGAATGAATGGTTGGGATCTAGAACACTTCTTGATCCAAGTGTTTGAGAGCATATCATAGAGGTGGTGGTCAAGGGCAAGGGATTGCCCACCATATGTGTCTGCACCTGCAGTAACAGAATGCAGCGCATCAGATGTGACTCCTCCATAATTATCAACACTGGGTGTAGCATTCACAAAAGTTTTGAGTTTGCCTTTGCTTCGGCAACTGCTCTCCAGGTGGTGGTCATGGTGGCAAAGTCGGCGGTGGTGGCCATACCTCCGTGTTCATACTGTCTTCTTTCATATGGTATTGTTTATTAGAAAGAAATTGGCATGATGATTCAATTAAAATATAGGTATTTAGCTGTGATTTCCTGAAATATTTACTCTTTCCTGAAAATGGTTATTAAACATTCTGCTAGATAAAAACACTATTCTTCAAGATAATCACGTGCTATAGAGCTGCTAGATTGAAAATCTGGCCGTTTTCCTTTTTAATAAATATTCTATATCTAACGAATTTTTCGCTAATTTCACATTTCTTGGAGTATTTGGCACTGATGTTAGGTATACGGTAGTTTATTTACAAGAAATGTCTTCACTTTTTAATGCTCCAACTTCAAACTCGAAGTTAACATTGACAGGAGCTGAACAGCTAATAAATAGTTCCGTCGCGGCATTTGAGATGCTCAAAGAACGCAGTTGACTATGAATTGATGTCAGAACTGCTTCAGATGCTATTAAAGGTAGGCCTATTCAGTTGGTTGAAAACAACCAAGTAGTTAGCCTTCCTCATCGAAAGGTACATTGAGGCAGTAGGATAGTAGAAAATACGGAATATACGTTGATGAACTGTGATAGTTTAAAATCAAAGAACAATGAATAAAATTCACCGGCTAATCACTTTGCTCGAGCCAAATTTGTGGACTATTGAGAAAGAAGCTACAGGCTACCGATGGAATTTAATTGTTTATCATAAAATCGGTAATCGGTATCTGTGGTCTTCGGGACTGCGTGGAAAATATCTTGCAAAATGCTAGCATCCCTTCAAAGTAGATAGACCACTAAAAACATGATCATTGTTATTTCTGTTAGTTCTGTTGATTCAGAAAAAAAAAATAAAAAACCAGAAGGAGCATCATATTTTCAGTAAAAGGAACAGCCTTAAAGTCGAAAATTTAGCCAATCTTATGATACTTAAATCTTGATTGACCTTTCGTTAAGCTCATGGAATAGGCTACCACTCCACGGTCAAGACGTGATTTAGAAGAAACCACTCTGCTAATGACAATATGGTAGATGAAAATGAAAATAAACATTGATGGCAATAAGTAGCTATTCAGAATTTTTTTTTCCTACAAAATCTATAGTAAAAGATTCCGTTGAATATTTGATTGATTCATTTCTCTTTTTATAAATATTTCATTTATTATTTACCATTTTATAGAATTGAATTTAATGCCAATACAACAAACTCTATAGTAAAGTCATTTTATTTTAACCTTTCAAAAAATACACATGGACCTAATCGTGAAATACATCAACTACAATATAGGTTTTACGTATGATTTATAAAATATAATAGTATTGATGATTAAAGAAACAGCATTAAAAGTGTGCAGGCCTAGGCCTACAACCAATTGCTGCTACATAGACATATGTTATATCTTCATGTTAATAATCAAATTTATTAAAGATAGGCCTCTTCTTCAACATCAGTATAATGATGCTTAACCATTCTCTAAACATTTTATTTTGGAAATTATTTTAAATGAAAATTTTATTTAATAGAATCTATGTTTAACGTTTCAACATACTGTAAGCGAAGCAAATTTGACATGAGCTAATCCTAAATGCAGTTTGTTTAGAAGAATGACAGTTGGGCAATGATTAATTACTTGAACATAAGAGTAAAAGAAAAACAGAGGTGAAGATTTGATGAGAAAGTAACACTCACCTTTTAGAGTTCCATTAACATTTGAGGGGAATATGCCATATGCAGTAGGAATGTGCTACAGCCGAATAAGAGAAAACGCTAACGGCAGCGTGGTAGTTTATCCCTCAATGTATAGATGATGTGAAGTGGGACACGGTTGAAAATATTCCAGGATGACACCGAAAGCATGAAAATGTTTAGGAGCATAAATGGCGCCGTATGCTTCCACTAAGACGTCGAATAAAAAGATCCTTCGCTTTTACGGCACTTGGATTATTTAACTAAAAATGAAAGAGCGTGAAAACTAGTGGTAGTAGGTTGGCCAGGCCACCCATTGAGATACTACCGCTAGAGAGTTATGGGGTCCTTTGACTGGCCAGACATTGGATCCTTCTCTCTGGTTACGGTTAATTTTCTATTTGCCTACATATACACAGAATAGTCTGGCATATTCTTACATATTCTCTTCTGTCATACACCTTGCATCACTGAGATTACCAAACAATTCTTCGCTCAAGGGGTTAACTACTGCCCTATAATTGTTTAGTGGCCACATTCCTCTTGGTAAAGGTAGAAGAGACTATTTAGCTATGGTAAGCAGCTCTTCTAGGAGAAGGACACTCCGAAATCAAACCATTGTTTTCTAGTCTTGGGTAGTGCCATAGCTTCTGTACCATGGTCTTTCTCTGTCTTTGGTTAGAGTTCTCTTGCTTGAGGGTACACTCAGGCACACTATTCTATCTTCTTTCTCTTCCTCTTGTTTTGTTAGTTTTCATAGTTTACATAAGAGATATTTGCTTTGATGTATTTACTCTTATGATATTTTATTTTTCCTGGTTTCCTTTCCTCACTGGGATATTTTCCCTGTTGGAGCCCCTGGGCTTGTAGCATTCTGCTTTTCCAACTAGGGTTGTGGCTTGGCAATTAATAATAATAATGTGAATAAAAAATTATGACATGCATCTAATAATAATAAAAAAAGATTCAGAAATTTATAAATTGGAACATACCAAGAAATGATCCAAGAAATATGACCAAATAGGCCTAAATTTTCGATGGAAAATATCAAAACGAGAATTTAACATCACTATAACCGAAACAATTTAGGAAATGTCCATGCAACTCTGGAATCAAGGAAGATGGAGTATCATCATCATCATTTCAGCCTTCAAAAGTCCTTTGTTGGATGTAGGCCTTCCCCAGGTTCCTCCACAGATTTCTATTGCAAGCTATTCTGTGCCACTGTTGCTTATGTTGGTCTAAGTCATCTCGCCAGCGGGTTTTTTGTCTTCCTCGGTTTCTTGTGTATCCTCGGGGTGTCCAGAAGGTTGTTCGTGATGTCCACCGGTTGTCTGTCATCCTAGCAATGTGCCCCGCCCAGTTCCATTTGAGCTTGCTAATGGTTTCAAGGATATCCATTACTTTAGTTTTTTTGCGTATCCATTTAGCTGTTTTTCTATCCTTCCATGTTAGATTTAGCATAATTCTCTCATGTGCCCTCTGCATTGTTCGTAATTTAAGGGAAAGCTTTTTTGTTAGAATCCAAGTTTCGGCCCCATAGGTGACAGTGGGGAGGATACACTGATCATAGACTTTCCTTTTTAAGATGATAGGAATCTTCTTATTTTTTGAAACTGTACTGGCTCTTTTAAAGTTTAAAATAATATTAAAGAATTTCAAGTTGATTACGAAATAATTTTCTTGGAACTACAGTATTAAACCCTGTGAATTTGATAAGTTACTTTAGAATAATCAAAGAGGCCTGAAACATTAGAGAGGATGTTAGCAGAATAAATTTGTAGATTTGTGTTTGCTGTAGAAGTTGCAATTCCTGAAAATGAAGGCTCTAGAGTCCCTTGTCTGAAGGAAGGAAGGTTGTTTGCTTATTCGCTTCATGTCTGAAAGGTCGTACCAAAGACTATATACTGAAGGAAGATAGGAAGGCTCAGGCTTTTAACACACAAATGAGTGTGCTATGAAAAGATGCCAGATACGGCACAGTGTAAAATCCGGACGTCGGATGCCGTCCGGGAGAGTAGAAAATCGCTTGTATCACCGGGAAAGACGCGAAAATACACCTCTTTTTTGTGACTGGTAATGTTCATTGATACTTTCTGTTATTTTCTGAATAAATGTTCGAAAAGATTTGGTTTATTTTCATGTTATTGAGAATAATCTCAATCGGACGTCAACATTACACTATTTAACTGCCCGCTATTTTACCCTGTTAGGATAAAAGCCGGACGTCGCCAATCAGCAGTCACAGATAAGAATTTACCCGGCTGTAAAGTAACATAAGGAGAAAGGGCCTACCACTCCCTTTACCCTGCATTTAGTTGCCAATAGGTTTAGTTTGATCCACTAACCAATTAAAATGTTGCCAACTTTAGCTAGACACAGGATATTACATGTAAGAAATTAAGCTTATTTCACTTGAAATGTACTGAAATTTTATCAATCAATTTGTTTTTATTCGTTTTATAATAGCCTGTGCCTGTTGCCCAGTCAGAGCCACGGGAAGACAGTTGACAGTCTAACCAACTAATCCACCACCCTGCACCATATTATTTCCCATAACCATAAATATAAGCAAATATACTCAATTGAAAGAAATAATAAAACAATTAAGAAAGGGTAAATATTAAAATTAATGTAAAGGTAAATGTAAAAAGTTTTATCACTGACACAAAAAATTTCAAGAAATTTACAACAATGATAACGGCATCCGACGTCCGAATTTTACACTGTCCCGCCAGATACTCCCATGCGAAACGAATGGCTCCATCTGTTGAGCGAGCAGCCAAACATTCAGAGCGGTAATGCTTACGGGTATATAGGAAGGAATTCTATTGTAAATTTTGCGACATAATTGATCATAATTTGCATTACTATGTCAGTATATTTTACTCACATATTCATGATATTCTTAAATTTTAGGTAACTAAATTGCAAATTATGTTTCTGTCTATTTTTCAGAAATTCAACAGCTATATCTCTTATGATTTAGTTAATTTTCTTGCAAATTTAAGTATTGTACAGTATATTACAACCATTTTTAAATGTTCTATACAATACCACATTCGAATAAATTAAAACATACTGTATATCTGATTTGTTAAACTTAGCCACAAATGCTTATGTGTAGGCATACATTTAATTACAGTTTGTAGGCCACTGTAAGATGGAGAGATATTAGGTGTATAAAAACACAATTGTATTCTATTTTTTATTGAAATTGAAAAGCATGATGCACTCATGTATAGTTTAGTATTATAAACTAATAAATGTATAAATGTACAATCAGAAGGATCAAAATAACACAAAATTGTATCACACACAAAAATAATCAAAAGGGGATTGGAAATAGAAATAAGGTAGCATACAAGCCAACAAAAAATGAAAAACAAAAGAAATTTACTGTGGATGCCTTGCCTTAATCTTACATCCAATATCAGTGGGGCTTACTCATTAGCAGCACATACTGCATGTATTATACTGTTTGTACTCACCATTCTTTGTCCTTAGGGAACCTGTGAAATACCAAATGAGGATCGGTTTCTTTTTGTATATGGCACACAACACACTTATGTGACTTCTTTACTGTCGGCGCCATGATTTCGTTTGAGTCAACTATCAAATTCTGAATATAAACAAACAGACGACAAACGATGTATACCTACAACGCCATCTGAGATCGGAGCAACCAACTATTGTGTTCACTTTGGAGTTGCCAGCTAGCGTATTAACATTCTATTATGAGTCTTATTACCGTAGTAAAGAACCTAAGAGTTATAAGTAGTTGTGCTCTGTTATTAAGGCTTCTTAACGTAAGTACCATACAGTGTTTCTAAGATTAACCTATAAGGATAGGTTTTGGATGGAAAGCAGACTCTCAGACAGTCAATGAAATTACTCTGCCTGGTAATGATGTCCAATTCGTTATGACAGGCTACCTTGGTCTTGGTCAGACCTGATAAGCGTTTAGCTGATGATGTTGAGCTTTACAACTCTCGTGATTTTATTTGTTGCTTAATGTTTATAAGGTTAAGAACCTTCTTGTGGGAATTTTCTGTGTCTGGTTGGCTTTTAGCTTAAGCTAAGAATTGCTAAGTCTAACCAATTCCTTGGGGTGGTCTTTTAAATGTTGTGATTGTGGTTCGAGTTAAATGTCATTTTCTGTCTGAAGCACTACCCTAACGCTTTTTGTTAAGTATTTACACTTCACCTTGTGCATTAATGGTAAATTTGGGAGCGTAATTTTTTCCTATAGGAAAAAGTAGTTGATTTCCTAGGTTACATTGCCCTGTAATACACTACAATGAAACCGCATTAATATACATAAATAAAATAACTAACTATGATGCTTTAATTTATAGCCAAATACATGAACCACATGTTTTTCCCACTCGTTATCTTGTGTTCTATGCATTTCTGAGCTTGATTATTTGGGGCAAACCACCCGTTCATGAGTTTTTGGACCCCCTTATATAAAAACAATTATGGGGACCTCAGTGGGAAACCGGGGTGTTTAGGGTGGGGAAATGTCATAAACGAGTGATTTACAGCAATAATGGTCAGAAATGCCTAATAGGCCCAAGATAACTAGTTGGAAAATATATGGTAATTTTTTATTGTATTACAGGGTGAGATTTCGAACAGAAAATATATGTTTTCTTATAGTAAATAACGTGATTTAACCGAATTTGATGTTCATTTCAATCGGAAACAAACAGATCAACCAATTCGGCTAACTTCAAGTTGAACGGTGTCACTTCTCTTACGAATGTACTGCAAACGATAACATTAGCAACGTTACCAATAATACACAGTGTTACCAACGTTGACGTATGGTACACAGAGTTACCAACGGCACGATGACATTACTAACGATAGCAATGATAGATATTTCCATATGTATTTTAAATAATTTCTCCATATAAGTTATACCCAATATTTAAAAAGTACAAAAAGGGCACAGAACCTAACAAACCCACCTAACCTAGCCTAGTAGTATGACAGGTCACAAAATAACATTTGATCTACATCGGACGTTGGCAGCACTGGTTACTGTATTTTTTCATGACACAATCTTTGCAACGGTGCCTCCAGAGTTTATTCAGATCTACTGTTTTGTATTTTCCTCCGGTAAATAGAGAAGAAAAGGCTTGTTTTACGCTTATATATTGATTCCCCAGTATGTTTTCCCCACCCAAAACCCCGAGTTCCCACTGGGGGTCCCCCATTATCGGAGGATATAGATGTATATGTATTTTTTAAACTATTCATTTGCGACGGGAACGAGTGTCATTTTCGAAGAGAGCGTAATTTTTTCTATAAGAAAAAGTAGTTGTTTTCCTAGGTTACATCGCCCTGTAAGACACTACAATGAAACCAAATACGGTATATGGTTCATGTAAGGGGCTGGAAATAGGCCAAACATGATTATTTAACACACTTGAGATTTGTAAAAACGCACAGAACCTAACAAACCCACCTAACCTAACCTAGTAGGTCCCAGGTCACAACCCCTAGCTGGGGGCAAGCAACCCTCTACTCGGGTCACAACCGCTAGCCGCGGGCAAGCCCCCGGACCCCCTTCTCAGGTCACAACCGCTAGCTGGTCACCCCCCTCCCAGGTCTCAAACTAAAGGTAAATCACAAATAAATCCTTCCATTATGAAAAAGTAAATCACAAATAATTCCTTACCTTATGATTGACACCGTCACCTTTTTTTTTTTTTTTTTTTTATTCTTGGCAATCTTTAGAAAAGCTTTGCAGTAGAAAATGTGCTGGCCTTCCCTGAAAATTAAGTCAGAATCGGAGCTTTGAGGCCTTATTTCGCGATTATTTTTTAATTTTACATGAGTAACGATAGCATTACACTAAATGGAGAGCATTTCCATCATAATCTATTGCCGATATAAATGAAATTACAGTACACTAAATTTCGAAATAGATTGATGTGCTTCCCTTAAGTTCCCTCTGGGAGACGTCTTTATGAGATGGTGGTTAAATGGAAACTGAAGACGAAGGTAGGAAAAATTGGCTGTTGTAGCACAACATCCGGGAACTTATAAAGAAGTACTTGTAAGCTGTTAATTGGTTTAAAAAGACCACCTGACAAATACGTCATTGTAAATGCACAGAAAGCTCCCCAAACCATGGGAAAAACGCATGCACAATATGTCCCCTTCAGTCTCTCACATGTAAACAATTGACATAGTCAAAAACATACTTCACATTTTAATAGACCTATACTTGAGTTATTATGCCCCAGCCCCTATTAAACATATAGAGAAAAATACCAAACTAGCCAACACTCGTCCATTTCTTATAATGAATTTCAGTTTCGCCAGAAATTAGAGTATCATATATTAACTAAAATAACTAAATCTTTCCTTGATAATGGAAACCCAACATTAGTATTTTTTATGAAGGCTGATGTTGACAATATTTTTAGAGTTGCATGGAATAGTATTTTTTATGAAGGCTGATGTTGACAATATTTTTAGAGTTGCATGGAAATAAGGAGGATATTTACTTACCTAAGGTAACCTTTACCTAATCCAACCCAGATTAATATATGCTTACTGGCTGGGTGGTAGCTTCGCCCCTTTGTGAATCTGCCCAACCCAGTAAATAAAAACTCTTAACAATTCCCATGTTAAAACTTTCGGCCATAAGATCATTTTATCAAAATTTCGGTAATATTTCGATAGAGTCCCACCGAGCCACTACTGTTTGCCAGTACATAGGAGCTATATGTTTTTCTGTTTTAACGAGAGAAGCGAGTACACGATGGAGTAAAACCATTTAGAAATCTATCAAAATATTGCCAAAATCTAACGGTTTTTGCTCAGCCGTGTGCTTGCTTCACTCGCGAAAAAAGAAAAACATCCAGCTCCTATGTAGGCTACTGGCAGGCGGTAATGGCTTGTTCCATTAGCATTGGAATCTGCCAGTTATTTGCAGTTCCAGACATATTTTCATGCCTGGAAAACCCTATTTCACAACAACACAAATGGTATTTCTTTACAAGACCACGCTCTCCATTTACTCCCAAATTATGCAGTCCTGCAGCTCTCCTCTTCTTATACAGTAATTAGGAGGTTCTTTAAATGCTGGGAAAGCAAAAAAATGGCAAGATATGTTGAGTAAGGGGGGAGGGGTTATAATAAAAACTAGCTCGGTTTCCTCGCTAAACAAACAGGAACTGATATCGCCAACACAGTCAATAGTCAACCTAACAGAATTTCATGATGCTAGTGTATATAAACAGAAGTTTGTGATACCAGTGTAAATTTGATATTTATTCTAAATACATATATACTAAATAAAAAATGGAGTAATTACTCAAAAGTGTCCATAAAGTATACAATTCACAAATAGTGACACTTTTGAGTAATCACTCTATTTTTAATTTAGTATATATTTTGAATATACAGTATATCAAATGTACGCTGGCATCGCGAACTTCTGTTTATGTATGCTGGCTTCACAAACTTCTATTTGGTTAACTATGTTGACGATGTCAGTTCCTGGTCGTTTAGTGAGGAAACCGAGCTAGTTTTTTTATAACCCCCTTCCCCCATGCTCAACATGTCCTGCCAGTTTTTGCTTTCCCAATATTTAAAGAACCTCCTTATTACTGTAAAAGATGAGGAGAGCTGCAGGACTGCATAATTTGGGAGTAAATGGAGAGCATGCTCTTGTAAACAAATGCCTCACAAAAAGGATATAACGACCAAAACGTAGAGGTTTCCCCTCCCTGACCTGTCTTAGGTTTCCCTCCCTAACCTAATTAACTGTAGGTTTCCCTCCCTAACCTAATTAACTGTAGGTTTTCCTCTCTAACCTAATTTAGGTTTCCCTTAACCTAATCTAGGTCCCCGCCACCACTAACCTAATCTAGGTTCCCGCCACCACTAACCTAATCTAGGTCCCCGCCACCACTAACCTAATCTAGGTCCCCACCACCACTAACCTAATCTAGGTCCCCGCCACCACTAACCTAATCTAGGTCCCCGCCACCACTAACCTAATCTAGGTCCCCACCACGGCGCCACCACTAACCTTATCTAGGTTCCCACCACCACTAACCTAATCTAGGTTCCCGCCACCACTAACCTAATCTAGGTCCCCGCCACCACTAACCTAATCTAGGTTCCCGCTACCACTAACCTAATCTAGGTCCCCGCCACCACTAACCTAATCTAGGTCCCCGCCACCACTAACCTAATCTAGGTTCCCGCCACCACTAACCTAATCTAGGTCCCCGCCACCACTAACCTAATCTAGGTCCCCGCCACTAACCTAATCTAGGTCCCCGCCACCACTAACCTAATCTAGGTCCCCGCCACCACTAACCTAATCTAGGTCCCCACCACGGCGCCACCACTAACCTTATCTAGGTTCCCACCACCACTAACCTAATCTAGGTTCCCGCCACCACTAACCTAATCTAGGTTCCCGCCACCACTAACCTAATCTAGGTTCCCGCCACCACTAACCTAATCTAGGTTCCCGCCACCACTAACCTAATCTAGGTTCCCGCCACCACTAACCTAATCTAGGTTCCCGCCACCACTAACCTAATCTAGGTCCCCGCCACCACCAACCTAATCTAGGTTCCCGCCACCACTAACCTAATCTAGGTTCCCGCCACCACCAACCTAATCTAGGTCCCCGCCACCACCAACCTAATCTAGGTCCCCGCCACCACCAACCTAATCTAGGTCCCCGCCACCACTAACCTAATCTAGGTCCCCGCCACCACTAACCTAATCTAGGTCCCCGCCACCCAGGGTTGCCATTCGTACGATAATTATCGTACATGTACGATTATTTTGGGTCCGGTACGATGTACGATACATACCTTAGATATCGTACGCTTTTGTACGATAATTTCGAGGTTTCAGAAAAGAGGAAAAAAAATATATAATTTTACATTTTTCAATATTAATCTTACCCGATAATCATGTAGCTGTCAACTCTGTTGCCGACAGAAATCTACGATCGGGATACGCCAGCGATCGCTATACAGGTGGGGGTGAACACCACAGCGCCATCTGTGGTCAGGTACTCCAGTACTTCTTGTCAACACCACCTCAATTTTTCCTCTGTCGTGCCTCCGGCTAGACCTACATGGATACGCTGTTGATTCTGGAGTTATTGCTCACGATTTGGTGATGTATTTGCTCTAGAGTTTAGCCTTCGCTATTCAGGAAGCTACAGTGAACCCTCGTTTATCGCGGTAGATAGGTTCCAGACGCGGGCGCGATAGGTGAAAATCCGCGAAGTATTGACACCATATTTACCTATTTATTTAACATGTATATTTGGACTTTTAAAACCTTCCCTTGTACGTAGTACTGTTAACAAACTACCCTTTAATGTACAGAACACTTAATGCATGTACTACAGTACCCTAAACTAAAACAGGCACAAATATTAAAGGCGATTTTATATCATGCGTTTCCTAAACACCTAAAAAGTACGATAAAAAATGGCAACCAATGTTTTGTTTACGTTTATCTCTGATCATAATGAAGAAACAAACTCATTTAGTGTACTGTACACATATATGTATAGGTTAGTTTTTGCATCGATTATACTGTATTGATGTATACAGTATGTTGATTTTGTTATTACCAATGTTTTACTTAATTTTCCTTAGGACTTCCAAATGAAATGTTTTTCTTTATGACGCCACCTGAAACGACGGCGTCATAAAGTACGCTCAGTAAACAACCACGCTCAGAACAAAGAAGGCATTTAACGCGCATGATGAAAGTGATAAATAATGATATTTACAGTAAAAGCATTTACAAAATATGTTATTACAAATATTATTTACCGTATCTATATAAAATCATACAGTACATACTGTACGTAGCAAAGCAGGAAAACAATTTACGAGAGAGAGAGAGAGAGAGAGAGAGAGAGAGAGAGAGAGAGAGAGAGAGAGAGAGAGAGAGAGAGAGAGAGATTGTTTTACGTACGTAAATGTAAATTTTAAACAAAAAAAATATGATAGGCTTTTAAAACCTTCCCTTTAACTTAATGCATACAGTACTAAACTATAAAACAGACACAAATATTAAAATGTTTAAGTAAAAAATAAAGATTGTTACTGTACTCACCACGAAAGAAGTTCAAGAAAAACTTGAATGATGATGGCGATGAATTTGCTGCACAGTAGAAATGATGATGATGAAGCTGATGATGTCTTCTACTGTGCAGCCAATAATACTGTAGTATTTTACGTCTCTTCAGACGGAGGTGTCTTTTCCTGGGACACCTCTTCAACTTCTTCCTGAGACACTTCTTCAATTTCTTCTGAGGGCATTGTGATCGGAAGTTGCTGCCGCTGCTTCTTCTTTCGCAAGAGCATCCTGTAGGGAGCCATGTGTTCATCGATCTTGGTGCAGAATTGTACAGAACGAACCATATCCTCGTCCCACTCTTGCGACATTTCTTTCACCTCATTCGCAAGCTTGCAGAGCTTGGCAAGCCGTTCTAATTTTAAGACCGTTTCTTCGACATTTTCTTGGAACTCTTCCTGTGTTTCACTGTCTTCACTGCCCGATTTCGTCAGGTCTTCGAGGTCTGCGGCCGCGTAACTTCTACTGTCTTTTAACATAGTATCGAGAAGCGTCACCTTCTCAGCAATCGTCATCATCTTTCGGTGCTGTTTAGGCTCACTACCAGCCTTAGTAGAAGCAGAAGGCTTGGGAGGCATTGTACAGTAGGGTTTAACAGAAAGTTCAACTTAAAACAGTCGCACACAGCACAGATTAAACTTCACAAAGTTAAGAACGTCTACTCAGCAATACGCGGAAAGAGAAAGTGAACGATGCAGACCCGCGAGAACTGTGATGCTGGAAGTTGAAGATGCGGGCAAAACACCAATCACAGGCTAGATAACAAAACTTGAGTTTTGATTCGTCATCTATCAGCGCTTGAACCAATCACAACCCGTCTTACAGTACATGGTGCGTTGGTTACTCATAGAAGATGCCCCGCGCATACTGAACGTACGTAGATTAAGTACAATACCGTAATAATAATAAATAATGATAATAATACTGTACAGTAATAATAATAATAATAATGATTAATAATAATAACAATAATAATTTTATTAACAACAACAACAATAATAATAATAATAACAATAATAATAAAAATTTACGTACGTACGCTATTTTACGCCTCTCTCTCTCTCTCTCTCTCTCTCTCTCTTTCTCTCTCTCTCTCTCTCTCGTACGCTTACAGTACTTATTCGAAATGTGATTTTTGCAACAAAGAATATTATTGGATGCAGTACTGTACTACGTACGTATACATACAAAAGATTCATGGAAAAGAAGCACATCCATTACAGTACACACCATTCTAATATGGTATGACTGCATCTGATTTGCGTTTCATGTTCGATTTAATTTTACTACGTACTGAATTATCGTATGATCACATTCTCTTTTCGTGTTTTATTTCTTTCTGTGCTGAATTATATATCATATGTAATGCAATGAACAATCAGTAAGAGCAGATATTACTAATTACAGTATTAATGGAATTACAGGTAACAAAATATCGTATTTGGTTATCTTCAGATTTCGCGGTATTTTCGAATTTTCCGGAAAATCCGCGATATGTATATATATATGGGTTATGGGAAAACCCCGCGAAGTGGTGAATCCGCGATTGTCGAACCGCGAAGTAGCGAGGGTTCACTGTATATCATTAGCTTAGCAAGTTTTTGGAATTAATTTGATTTAATTTTTTATTTAATTTTGGTACGAAGAGAGTATGAACTCTCTTTCACTTTTAAATGGCCGACCCTTCCCTTAGACGGAAGTGTTGGTGTCGAAGAGAGTATAGACTCTCTTAATTTTGCTTAACAAGGTTATAGATTTATTTTATTTCTCTCCGCCTTTTATAGGCCTCTTTGATTAACTTCCTTTTATTATAAACTTATTAAAATTAATTTTTATATTTGTTTATATTCGACCTTTCCTAATAGTAGGCGGTCTTTTCTTGGAACCGAAGTTAATTAACATTGAGCCCGTCATTTCGTTTTTACCTGTTAACATATTATGCTATTTTAATGTTTTTGAAAGAATTTCTTTGATAGTCTTGTACTGTTTTCAAAGTTGAACTAACGTTTTGTTTTGTCTCTGCAGTTGTTGACGTTCAGAACGTTCAACTTGCGCTCTATCGTTACGATAGAGAGAGAGTCTATCACGGTGTCACGTTGCAGTAAGAGTAAACCGATTCTAGCGTTTTGTTCATTCTTTCTTAGCTTAAATGGTTTTAATTCTAATAAAGGAACTTTTTATTTGGGAAATCTTTCAGTTTTTTTCCTTTAACAATAATATGTTTTAACGATATATATAATTGGGCTCTTCTCTCAGGTGCTAAGTCAAGAGAGAGAGAGAGAGAGATAGAGACGGAGGGAGAGAGAGGAGGATAAACGTTTCGTTCAAGCGGGTAACGTTGTTATCGTTTTTGCTCTTCTCCCTAGTCTCTTTAGGGGAAGAAGGTAAACGTTTCTAGAGTTTTATTCTTGTTCTCAGACTTTATGCGGTGAGAGATTTTAAACGTAGTTTATTTGATCTAGTGTTTAGTCTCTTTTCCAGCCACTGAAGTATTTATCTTTCATTATGTTTTTCTGTTACATTGTAATACTGTTTTCGCAATTACTAACTTTTAATGAAGGATAGAATTGCGTGTTTCAGGTACAAACCACTTAAAGTTTCGAGTTCAGTGAAATAAGTGCAAACAGAAAATCAAAAGTGATAAAGTGATAAGCGCAAAGTGTTACAGTGTTGCGTTCGAGGGTTCGTCTGTTCGTGCCAGTTGTTCGCCTAGTCTGGGACCTCTTACAAGCTCCCAAGCCCAGGGGAGAAGTAATGTCGAAGGACTTATGGGTTCAGCAGGCCTTGATCGACGAACAGACGTTTCCTTCCGTGGTTTCGGGTGTTACCAACTCACGTAGCCGACGTGATCACCCCACCCACACAAAGACGAGAGAGCCCTTTTATTCCTCGTCTGCGGAAGAGGTTTCTCGCAGAAACCATGGACCAAATCTTGCAGCTTTTAAGTGCAAGTCGGTCCCTTCCGCGCAAGTCCAACTCCTAGGTGGTGCCATTAGCACTGGGTCAGTTCGGACTTGCTGCAGTACGACAACTGCACACCTCCCAGAGAGGCAAGGTGGTATCGCAACAGACAGTAACTCCGTCTGTTGCCGCACCAGCTGTTTTAGACCCTCAGTTTCAACGGACAGTAGCTCCGTTTGTTGTTGTCTTTCTTAAACTCTAGTGGTCTATGCTGCTGACAATGCAGTCTCAGCTTGCGGTGTTGATGCAGGAGTTTCAGGCAGAGAAGGTTAGCACACCTCCTCCTGCGAACGCTCATGAGGCAGCCGCCTCAACTCCAGCGCTGTGCAGCAACCTCCACTTTCCTTGAGGCAGGAGCCTCTTGCTATGCGGCAACCTCCTCAACACTTGAGGCAGGAGCCTTATGCTTTGCAGCAACCTCCTCTACCCTTGAGGCAGGAGCTTCATGTGTTGCGACAACCTCCTCCATCCTCGAGGCAGCATCCTCTTGCGTTGCGGCAACCTCCACCATCCTTGAGGCAGCAACCTCAACTCTTGCGGCAGCCACCTCCACTCTTGAGGCAAGAACCTCAACTCTTGAGGCAAGAGCCTCAACTCTTGAGGAACCTCATGCTATGAGGCAGCCGCCTCAACGCAGGCAGCAACCGCATTCTTCACAGCATGAGCCTCTCTCTGCGCAGCTACCTCCTCAACCCTTGAGGCAGACGCAACTCTTGAGGCAGGAACCTCACAGGAGCCTCATGCTATGCGGCATCCTCCTCAAACCATGAGGCAGGAGCCTCATGCTATGCGGCATCCTCCTCAACCCATGAGGCAGGAGCCTCATGTTATGCGACATCCTCCTCTACCCATGAGGCAGCCTCATGCTATGCGGCATCCTCCTCAACCCATGAGGCAGGAGCCTCATGCTATGCGGCATCCTCCTCAACCCATGAAGCAGGAGTCTCATGCTATGAGGAGCCTCATGCTATGCGGCATCCTCCTCAAACCATGAGGCAGGAGCCTCATGCTATGCGGCAACCGCCTCAACCCATGAGGCAGGAGCCTCATACTATGCGGCATCCTCCTCAACGCATGCGGCATAAGCCTCATACCTTGCAGCTTGAGCCTCATCCCATGCAGCATGAGTCTCATACCATGCAGCATGAGCCTCATCCCATGCAGCATGAGCCTCATCCCATGCAGCATAAGCCGCACGCCATGCAACATGCTCTGCTTACCTTACAGCATGCTCTACATACAGCATGCTCTGCATACCTTACCGCATGCTTCTCAGTCACACATCTTTGGTTGTTGCCAACTCACTAGACTGTCAAGCAGTTTCATAACGTTGCCTTCTAGTCTGCTGCTTTTGCACCAGTGAAACCCTCACTGAGAGAACTTAGCTTTTCTCGGATATGGTTCCTGTAGATGAGAAAGTGCTATTCTCCCTCCTTCTGATTTTCCCTTGAGGACTCTGTCATTTGGAGAGGAGCCTTTAGCTGCTTAGCCTCCTATGGACTTTTATTTAAGCATAGCATGCTTCCAGGGAGGGTAATGGTTCCACTTCAGTCGCTAACCCCGTCTGTTACCACACCTGCTCCCATAGACCTTGAGCTGTGTTGCAAGACATGCAGTCCAAGCTTAGTCCTTGTTAGAGGATTTTTTGTTTACGGAGTCAGTGTGTCACTGGGAAGACGTTCAACAACCAGCAAAAGTGACTTGTTGTGACGCAGTGCGGCAACCTCAGCAACCCGATAAGGAGTTGTCTGTACGACCCAGACAGTCTAGACAGCTTCGGGTTGTCACTGTACTTCCTCGCTTCCCCATGGTTGACAGTTCACAGACTGTGCAGCAGTACCATGATCTTGTGTCCGGCTCCGTCAGACGACTAGCTTTTAAGAGCTCCCACAAGTCGTCGCTGTCTGGAGATTCTCAGATGGACTATGGATCTGACCAAGGAACTGGGCCTCCTGGTCAATTTTGAGGAGTCCCAGCTCGTCCCATCCCAGACCATTGTCTACCTGGGTATGGATCTTCAGAGTCGAGCTTTTCGGGCTTTTCCGTCGGCCCCAAAGATATACTAAGCCCTAGATTGCATCCAGAGCATGCCGAGAAGGAACCGACGCTCAGTCAGGTAGTGGATGAGTCTAACAGGGACACTTTCATCGCTGGCCCTGTTCATCGAGTTAGGGAGACCCCACCTCCCCCCCTTCAGTATCATCTAGCGGCTCACTGGATAAAGGACATGACGCTAGAGACGATCTCAGTTCCTGTTTCCGAAGAGAGGAGGTCTACTCTCACGTGGTGAAAGAACAGCTTTCTTCTCAAGGAAGTCTACCTTTGGCTGTTCAGAAACCCGACCGCCGTCTCTTCTCTGACGCATCAGACACGGGCTGGGGTGCGACTTTGGACGGACAGGAATGCTCGGGAACATGGAATCAGGAGCTAAGGACACTTCACATCTATTGCAAGGAGCTGTTGGCGGTTCATCTGGCCTTGATAAACTTCAAGTCCCTCCAGCTTAACAAGGTGGTGGAGGTGGACTCTGACAACACCACAGCCTTGGCTTACATCTCCAAGCAGGGAGGGACTCATT
>NC_090727.1:47317037-47354537 GCF_036898095.1 Palaemon carinicauda
TCACAGAATTCTAACTTCTGGCGCGATTACCCATAAGGTTTCCCTTTAGCATATCGTATACTAACGGGACGTATGCTTGACACGCCTCATAGCTATCTGCACCCCACATAGCGTTTACGCTTCGAGGGGGTAGAGTGGCAATTATGGAAGGAGCCGTTCCAAAAACTCTCCTCCTACGCTACTGTTATGGTACCTAGCGATGTAAACTAACGGCCGCCATATTGGCCGACGTCACATCCGTCCGCGCCCAATCCGTTCCACCCAGCTTATCCGCCAGCCTCCAAGATACAATAAGAAAGGGAGGGGCTTGACAGGTCAGAATAGAGAGTTTTGGGCGGGTCCATCAGGACGTCATGGCTATCTCACCCAAAAATGGATTTTTCGCTTCGCTCAAAATCCGTTTTTTGGGCTCAAGCCATGACGTTCTGATGGAAGTGTACCAGAGAATTAGTGTATCGTGGGTGTTTTCCCCAATTCAATAGTGCCTTTGACTTCCAAAACATATTCCTTTGGTCTGATGACTATAGAGACTGTGACATCTCCATTACATGTCACTCCCAAAGGCATAAGCTATAACATGGCTTCCCGCCCCCCGGCAGGGAAGTCCTAATTGGACGTAGGAAGATCTTGAAGTCACCTGTGGGAGAGGACTCAGCCTTGGACGATGGACTTGTTGGTCTCATAGACATGTCTTGAGAGATAAGTACTTTTTGTGGGAACAAAAATATCACATTTCTTAGGTGAGTATCTCTACCAGGAGCAGTATAATGAGATGAATTATAATGCTGATAAAATTAGAATAATTAAAACACTAAAACAGTAGTATATTTGGATATAATAGGGCGAAATAAGATGCATTTGATAGCGAAATTTCAATTTATTTGGGAGAATTTCGCAATAAAAATGAAATAAGAGGACAACTTATTTAACATAGGAATATTTGGATTCAGACACAGGCTGGAGATTGTCGAAGACGAAGGTGTGAAATCGGAAAAGAAGATCTTGGCACAACACACGTAAGTTCCGGTGGAACTGGAAAGTCTTTGACATCTGAAATACACTTCATGTCCAATAAGCATGTGGCACACGTGTACAAGTCTATGTCACTTCACCATAAGGAGGAACAGTCTCTAGTGACACTGAGTGGCACTTAAAACACTATGTATCGCACAAGGGTCAACACAGGCACCCGTTGAGTTAGTGTCCCGAATAACTCACTGTCCTTCGCAGCGTTAAGCAGCAGGTTTTAGTACATTACCTGCGGCTACTACAAACCGTTTGAGTTCTTGCACCTGCTTCGCATAGTGTTTGAAGAACACTTTCGAGGATTTCTAGCCTGTGAAGTATCGAAGGCTCTCGAAATCCATGCTCTGGGAAAAATTAAGGGAAGAGGCGACTTTTCTAGGATCATGACCAGCGGGTGTACTGTCAGGATCCGCTCTGCGAATAAAATAGGTGATCTTCGCCCGTAATTGTTTGAGTGACAAATCACTTCCCGACGTTTCGCCTTTAAAGAGTTGTCCTACGCCAAAGTCTGAAGTTCTACGAAGATAGACCTTAAGGCTCTCTACTGGGCATAGAGAGACATCTTCCTTGAGAGGGCAGATTCTCCAAGGGCCCCACCTCTTCGTTGGGAGCTCATTCTTTGCCAGAAACATTGGGTTAGGGAAGAGGTTAAGTTCCCCTGTCTCGGCGAACTGTATCTGGCCCTCCTCTCTAGATAAGGCCACTATTTCACTGACCCGCGCTCCCGAAGCAAGAGCAAAAAGGAAAATAACTTTTTGGGTCAGGTCTTTCAGAGGGCAAGAATCCTTGTCCAGGCTAGAGGCAAATTGAAGCACCTTGTCAAGAGACCAGTAGATAGGTCTCGGTGGGGGTGCGGGACGGAGTCTAGCACATGCTTTCGGAATTTTATGAATAGTACTTGCCTGGCAGTTATATATAAATTATATAGCTGATATCTCTTAAATCGGCAGAATTTTTCAAAACGAGGCAACCACCTTGTGGTGGTTGGGAGGTAGGTGGTAACACCCGTCACAGGGTGGTCCAAGGAATCATTCCCGTGTCCAAGACTTCAGTTCATCCCTGCCGGCTGGATCAAAAACATCGTCGGTCCACCATTGAGAGTTTTCGAATCTTTTTCCCTTCTTCGCTTTTTTGGACTTTGTTTGGTGAAGTACACTGATTTAGGGATTTGGCAATCGTGTTTTTTTTTTTTTTCATTGTACTATTTACTTTGTTTATCATAAGTGATAACTTAATTTTTGTTTGTGCACTATATTTTAGGTGCAAAGTTTTTAATCCTGATGACGTAAATACGTTCCGCCAACTCTATGACGTCACAGTCGTGTGACTTAATCTTCATTGTATGACTTGCAAATTCTCTTTATATGTTTTTTCATGTAAAGAATGGGAGGAATTCCACTTATATAAGTTTTTTTTACTTTTAATGTAAAATTTTAAAGAGATATTTGTCCATTTAGTATTCATTCTTTAAATCATCGATCTAATTTCATAAATCAAATAGAACTAGCGTATGGTTAATTTACGCTGTTAGTTCTCGTTACTATCGATGCAGTCCCAACATGCCTTGGTAGCGTTCTTTTCGATATGGGAATTAAAGTGTTGGCTATACTGTAATACTCCAACAACAACGATATGGGAATTCTAGTTTTAGTATTTTCATTTATATGTTCCTATTGTTTACATTTATATATTTAGATACGTTATTGCTATATCTGTTCTTTTTATCATTACAACTCGCTTGTTTTTGAAAACCCTTTGAATTAATTGTGGATTACATTTGTTTTCCCTTTTGCTGTTCCTTTTAATCTTTAACGTATAACTTTCCCGGCGTTTGTATGTAACTACCGGGTAGGTATTTATGAAATTTAATTTTACCGGTGGTTATATGTAACTACCGGCTGAGTGTGTTCAACTTCTTTTTTTTTTAATCTCAACTCTTGCCCGGTGGTTTTTTCTTTTTGTGACCGCCGGTTAAGTATGTTTGAAAGTTTATTTTATTATGGAAATATTTTATAAAAATATTTTGTTACAGTTTATATAGCAAGTACTAGAGACGATTTTGCTTTCTCATTCAAGCCCGTGGCAGAAGAATAAGTTCTCTCACAACGGGCAGGACTAATTATGGTCTTTTGTGTAAGAGTTTAATAGTGCAAGTTTCAGTGCTAAATTAGGCATTGGATTCTTTCAGCACAGTGGACGTCATTTTCCTAGCGTTAGACCTCTTCCAAGCTCCCCGGCCCATGGGAGAAGGAACGTCGATCGGCGAAAGGAAACGAGAGGCGTTAGCTCACGAGCAAACGCCCTCGCGAGCGTTCCTGTTAATGTTCCCAAGAATGCTCGCCCTTGCCATGGGAAAGCAAAGAGCGTTGAACGTTAACCCTTTTACCCCCAGGCTATTTGGAAATTTCAAACCCTTAACCCCCAGGGGGTTATTTTTTCGAAGCACATTTTGCAGTATATTTTTTTTAAATTGCTCTAACAGCCTTAATTTTTGTCATAGAGAGGTCAGGTTGGTCTCATTCTCTTGGAAAATGTCTGAATTTTCTCAAAAAATTATCAAAAATATAAAAAAAAAAATTTTTATAACATTTTTTTGCGAGGACGTACCGGTACGTCCATGGGGGTAAAGGGATGGCTTTTGTGGAACGTACCAGTACGTCCTTTGGGGGTAAATGGGTTAAGATTCTTACACTGCTTTTAGAGTTTCGCATTGCATCACTTTTGATTTTAATGGCAATACTATAAGTCATAGATATTCGATGATAATATCAATGCTTACAAACGATCATTGACTCGGTTTTTGTCCCAGAGCGCCAGTCGGCCTTATGAACCCTCTGGTCGGAACCGAATGCGCATAATGAATATCATTTTGCCTTAACGCTCGGCGCTAAGTCTTTCAAGACAGGACGAATGCAGCCTCGTCTTTCAGGGCAAATGCAGCCTCGTCTTTCAGGACGAATGCAGCCTCGTCTTTCAGGACGAATGCAGCCTCGTCTTTCAGGGCGAATGCAGCCTCGTCTTTCAGGACGAATGCAGCCTCGTCTTTCAGGACGAATGCAGCCTCGTCTTTCAGGGCGAATGCTGCCTCGTCTTTCAGGACTAATGCAGCCTCTTTCAGGGCGAATGCAGCCTCGTCTTTCAGGGCGAATGCTGCCTCGTCTTTCAGGACTAATGCAGCCTCGTCTTTCAGGGCGAATGCTGCCTCGTCTTTCAGGACGAATGCAGCCTCGTCTTTCAGGGCGAATGCTGCCTCGTCTTTCAGGACGAATGCAGCCTCGTCTTTAAGGGCGAATGCAGCCTCGTCTTTCAGGACTAATGCAGCCTCGTCCTTCAGGACGAGTGCAGCCTCGTTTTTCGGGGCGAATGCAGCCTCGTCTTTCAGGACGAATGCAGCCTCGTCCTTCAGGACGAGTGCAGCCTCGTCTTTCGGGGCGAATGCAGCCTCGTCTTTCGGGGCGAGTGCAGCCTCGTCTTTCGGGACGAGGGCAGCCTCGTCTTTCGGGACGAGGGCAGCCTCGTCTTTCGGGGCGAATGCAGCCTCGTCTTTCAGGACGAATGCAGCCTCGTCTTTCAGGGCGAATGCAGCCTCGTCTTTCAGGGCGAATGCTGCCTCGTCTTTCAAGACTAATGCAGCCTCTTTCAGGGCGAATGCAGCCTCGTCTTTCAGGGCTAATGCTGCCTCGTCTTTCAGGACTAATGCAGCCTCGTCTTTCAGGGCGAATGCTGCCTCGTCTTTCAGGACGAATGCAGCCTCGTCTTTCAGGGCGAATGCTGCCTCGTCTTTCAGGACGAATGCAGCCTCGTCTTTCAGGGCGAATGCAGCCTCGTCTTTCAGGGCGAATGCTGCCTCGTCTTTCAGGACGAATGCAGCCTCGTCTTTCAGGGCGAATGCAGCCTCGTCTTTCAGGGCGAATGCTGCCTCGTTTTTCGGGGCGAATGCAGCCTCGTCTTTCGGGACGAATGCAGCCTCGTCCTTCAGGACGAGTGCAGCCTCGTCTTTCGGGGCGAATGCAGCCTCGTCTTTCGGGGCGAGTGCAGCCTCGTCCTTCAGGACGAGTGCAGCCTCGTCTTTCGGGGCGAATGCAGCCTCGTCTTTCGGGGCGAGTGCAGCCTCGTCCTTCGGGACGAGTGCAGCCTCGTCTTTCGGGGCGAATGCAGCCTCGTCTTTCGGGGCGAGTGCAGCCTCGTCCTTCGGGACGAGTGCAGCCTCGTCTTTCGGGACGAGGGCAGCCTCGTCTTTCGGGACGAGGGCAGCCTCGTCTTTCGGGACGAGGGCAGCCTCGTCTTTCGGGACGAGGGCAGCCTCGTCTTTCGGGACGAGGGCAGCCTCGTCTTTCGGGACGAGGGCAGCCTCGTCTTTCGGGACGAGGGCAGCCTCGTCTTTCGGGACGAGGGCAGCCTCGTCTTTCGGGACGAGGGCAGCCTCGTCTTTCGGGACGAGGGCAGCCTCGTCTTTCGGGACGAGGGCAGCCTCGTCTTTCGGGACGAGGGCAGCCTCGTCTTTCGGGACGAGGGCAGCCTCGTCTTTCGGGACGAGGGCAGCCTCGTCTTTCGGGACGAGGGCAGCCTCGTCTTTCGGGACGAGGGCAGCCTCGTCTTTCGGGACGAGGGCAGCCTCGTCTTTCGGGACGAGGGCAGCCTCGTCTTTCGGGACGAGGGCAGCCTCGTCTTTCGGGACGAGGGCAGCCTCGTCTTTCGGGACGAGGGCAGCCTCGTCTTTCGGGACGAGGGCAGCCTCGTCTTTCGGGACGAGGGCAGCCTCGTCTTTCGGGACGAGGGCAGCCTCGTCTTTCGGGACGAGGGCAGCCTCGTCTTTCGGGACGAGGGCAGCCTCGTCTTTCGGGACGAGGGCAGCCTCGTCTTTCGGGACGAGGGCAGCCTCGTCTTTCGGGACGAGGGCAGCCTCGTCTTTCGGGACGAGGGCAGCCTCGTCTTTCGGGACGAGGGCAGCCTCGTCTTTCGGGACGAGGGCAGCCTCGTCTTTCGGGACGAGGGCAGCCTCGTCTTTCGGGACGAGGGCAGCCTCGTCTTTCGGGACGAGGGCAGCCTCGTCTTTCGGGACGAGGGCAGCCTCGTCTTTCGGGACGAGGGCAGCCTCGTCTTTCGGGACGAGGGCAGCCTCGTCTTTCGGGACGAGGGCAGCCTCGTCTTTCGGGACGAGGGCAGCCTCGTCTTTCGGGACGAGGGCAGCCTCGTCTTTCGGGACGAGGGCAGCCTCGTCTTTCGGGACGAGGGCAGCCTCGTCTTTCGGGACGAGGGCAGCCTCGTCTTTCGGGACGAGGGCAGCCTCGTCTTTCGGGACGAGGGCAGCCTCGTCTTTCGGGACGAGGGCAGCCTCGTCTTTCGGGACGAGGGCAGCCTCGTCTTTCGGGACGAGGGCAGCCTCGTCTTTCGGGACGAGGGCAGCCTCGTCTTTCGGGACGAGGGCAGCCTCGTCTTTCGGGACGAGGGCAGCCTCGTCTTTCGGGACGAGGGCAGCCTCGTCTTTCGGGACGAGGGCAGCCTCGTCTTTCGGGACGAGGGCAGCCTCGTCTTTCGGGACGAGGGCAGCCTCGTCTTTCGGGACGAGGGCAGCCTCGTCTTTCGGGACGAGGGCAGCCTCGTCTTTCGGGACGAGGGCAGCCTCGTCTTTCGGGACGAGGGCAGCCTCGTCTTTCGGGACGAGGGCAGCCTCGTCTTTCGGGACGAGGGCAGCCTCGTCTTTCGGGACGAGGGCAGCCTCGTCTTTCGGGACGAGGGCAGCCTCGTCTTTCGGGACGAGGGCAGCCTCGTCTTTCGGGACGAGGGCAGCCTCGTCTTTCGGGACGAGGGCAGCCTCGTCTTTCGGGACGAGGGCAGCCTCGTCTTTCGGGACGAGGGCAGCCTCGTCTTTCGGGACGAGGGCAGCCTCGTCTTTCGGGACGAGGGCAGCCTCGTCTTTCGGGACGAGGGCAGCCTCGTCTTTCGGGACGAGGGCAGCCTCGTCTTTCGGGACGAGGGCAGCCTCGTCTTTCGGGACGAGGGCAGCCTCGTCTTTCGGGACGAGGGCAGCCTCGTCTTTCGGGACGAGGGCAGCCTCGTCTTTCGGGACGAGGGCAGCCTCGTCTTTCGGGACGAGGGCAGCCTCGTCTTTCGGGACGAGGGCAGCCTCGTCTTTCGGGACGAGGGCAGCCTCGTCTTTCGGGACGAGGGCAGCCTCGTCTTTCGGGACGAGGGCAGCCTCGTCTTTCGGGACGAGGGCAGCCTCGTCTTTCGGGACGAGGGCAGCCTCGTCTTTCAGGATGATAGGACGATCGCCGCCTTGTCCTTTCAGGGCGACTCCACGTCTTATAAGATCTTTGTCAAGGATGACTTTAGTGATCACTTTTCTCCTGTTGAATTCTTTGAGGTTAACAGAAGGAGAAGATCCTAAGTTCTGTTGCTCCATGTTCCCCACCCTCTGAGTTTTCACGTGGTCATTAATGGAGCTTTAAGAATATATTAATTTTTGTTTCTTAAAACAGAAACCTTTGATGCCAGCTTCCTTATCAGATAGGCCAGGATAGCAAGGGTGGAGGTCTAGCCACGTTTAGGTCGAAGACCTTGTAGCAGACCCACAGAGATTTTTTACGGCCCCCTTGGTGGTTTGCTGAGTCTCTTAAGGAATACAGGCAATGAGACTGGATAATTTTGTAATCAGAGGTCATAATTAAGGTACTTTTTTCTCCCTTTTTCTTTTTCTCTTCTCCCTCAACAGTTGGTTAAAGACAGGTTTTGGTGTCTTAATCAGCAAGAAATTTTCTGCATGCTTTTTCTCTATCCGAACTATCAACAGTAGGAGCCAGACTTTGCTACTTCTGGCAAGCCTGGGAGAGGAGAGGAGCAGACCTTTGGTCCGTGTTTTTACTAAGGATGGATGCGAAATCTTTTTCCTAGTGAATCCTCCTTTGTTAGTTACTCCGATAAGACTTTTCTGCCTAACCGACTTTGCAACTTCAACGTCTCTCTTTTGGGAGAGGGAGTCTTTTGTCCGGTCCTGGACGTAAATGCTCTTTACGCCTTCGTTCAGAAGTCAAAGTTTTCCATGGAGACTTCAAAATCTTTGGAGAAGAGGGGAGCAGACCTTTGGTCAGTATTTCTTCTGAAGGAGGATTACTTTTTCCTTTTATAGGGAAACCTCCTTTAGTTTTTAGCTACAACGATTCTCTCCCAGTTCTAGAGAGGAGTCTAAGTGGCAGGCTATGCAATCAAACTTTATCTGAGGTTTGTTTACAAGAAAGAACTGGTGTGGAATGGGTCAGTTTCGGGCCGTGTGTTTTGGTCTCAGCTCCGCCCCTCTTATGTTCACTTAACTTTTGCTTAATGTAGCAGAATACTGCACTCTAGAGAAATCAGAGCGTCCCTGTATCTGGATTTTTTGATAACGTTGAGCCTATCAAATAATTAGGTCTTCCTGTCAACAAGAAGAGTCTCTTCTGACACCAGGACGCTCAGCACCACATCTTTTAGAACGTTCAGCGTCTCGTTCTGTTAACCTCTCGGCTCCACGTCTTTCAGGACTTTTGGGACCACGTCTTACAGGACTATCGGCGCCACGTCTTACAGGACTATCGGCGCCACGTCTTACAGGACTATCGGCGCCACGTCTTACAGGACTATCGGCGCCACGTCTTACAGGACGATCGGCGCCTGGTCTTTCAGGACGCTCGACGTCGAAGTTCTAGCATGAGGCATGACTTTGAACATGAGAATCTAGGACTTCGTGATGACACTAGTCGAATTGTGTGTCGAGATCAAGGACGCCTTCGTTCTGATCTCTTGGATCTAGAAAGGAGGTTGGTTGTAGGGCAAGAAACATCGGGGCAAACATGCTCAGCAGGAAGAGACTTGTTTTTCCCTCAGAATGGTCACTCAACCCGCAAGTCTGTCAGTCTCTGGATGTTGTGGGGCAGACCTGTAACAGACCTTTGTTGCCTCCAACTGGAAGAAGAGGATCCCCTGCTGCTGCTCCCTAGTCCCGGACGAGGAAGCTGTAGCAGTGGACTCCTTCTTGATGGATTGGACGGGGGTGGACATGTTTGCGTTGCCCCCGTTCGAGATCATCAATCTGGTCTTCAGGAAATGCGCTCTTCTCGATTCGGGGCGAAAGATCCTAGCGGCTCCATTCTGGCCTACTAGGGAATGGTTTTCTGAAGTGATGGGCATGTTGATGGACTTCCCAAGAAGACTTCGGCAAGTCTAGATCTTCTCAAACAGCCCCACTTCGAGAGGTATCATCTAAGCCCCCTTGCTCTCAACTGACTTCCTTCAGACTGACTAGAAGCTTGTCAGATCTCGAGGCATTTCGGCACAAGCGACGAAATCTATCGCCAGAGCAAGGAGGATCTCTTCACAAAGAGTCTACCAATCTAGGTGGGAGACCTTTAGAGCTTGGTGCAGGCCGCACAAGTTTTCTTCATCCACTACCTCTCTGAGCCAGATTGCAGACTACTTCTTGTACCTCAGACAGGATGCTATGCTGGCTCTATCTACCATCAATGGATACAGCATTATGCTCTCGGCCGTCTTTAGGCATAAAGGCCTAGAGTTGTCCCAAAATAAAGTTTTCAATATTAAACTTACCCGATGATCATATAGCTGTCAGCTCTGCTGCCCGACAGAAAAAACCTACGGGCGGAATACGCCAGCGATCGCTATACAGGTGGGGGTGTACATCAACAGCGCCATCTGTCAAGTAGGTACTCAAGTACTCGATGTCAACATAGAACCAATTTTCTCTCTGTCGTGCCACTGGCAAGACCTACTAAATACGCCGTCCCTAACTGGATTTATTTTCACAACGATTTGGTGAAGTACACTATTCCAGTTTTGAGCTTTCGCTATGCAGGGGTTTTTTCTTCATTTCAAAACTTGAACTCGTTTTGGATAGATTTAATTATGGTGACGAAGAGAGTATGGACTCTCTTTCACTTTTAAATGGCCGACCCTTCCCTTAGACGGAAGTGTGTTTAGGTTTTTGGTATTTTTGCTTAACACGTTATAGATCTATTTATTTTATATCTCTCCGCCTTTATAGGCCTCTTCGATTAACTTTCCATTTATTATAAACTTATAAAAAATAAATTTTTGTTTGTTTATATGCGACCTTTCCTAATAGTAGGCGGTCCTAACTTGGAACCGAAGTTAATTAACATTGAGCCCGTTATATCGTATTTAACCTTTAAAGAATTTAATACATTTTTAATTTTAATGTTTTATGAAAGAATTTCTTTGATAGTCTCGTACTGTTTTCAAAGATGAACTAACGTTTAGTTTTTTAGTCTACGCAGTTGTTGACGTTCAGAACGTTCAACATGCGCTCTATCGTTACGATAGAGAGAGAGTGTATCACGGTTTCACTTTGCAGTAAGAGTAAACCGATTCTAGCGTTTCGTTCATTCTTTCTTAGCTTAAATGGTTTAAATTCTAAATTAAAGGAACTTTTTATTTGGAAAACCTTTCAGTTTTTTCCTTTAGCAAATAACATGTTTTAACGATATATAATTGGGCTCTTCTCTCAGGTGCGAAATCAAGAGAGAAGAGAGAGAGAGATAGAGACGGAGGGAGAGAGAGGAGAATAAACGTTTCGTTCAAGCGGGTAACGTTGTTCTCGTTTTTTACTCTCCTCCCTAGTCGCTGTAGGGGAAGAAGGTAAAACGTTTCTAGGGTTTTATTCTTGTTCCCAGGCTTTGTGCGGTGAGAGATTGTAAACGTAGTTTTTTTGATCTAGTGTTTAGTCTCTTTTCCAGCCACTGAATTCTTTATCTTTATTTATGTTTTTCTGTTGCATTGTAAGACTGTTTTCGCAATTACTACCTTTTAATGAAGTATAGGATTGCGTGTTTCAGGTAGAAATCAGTTAAAGTTTCGATTTCAGTGAAATAAGTGCAAAACAGAAAATCAAAAGTGATAAAGTGATATGCGCAAAGTGTTACAGTGTTGCGTTCGAGGGTTCGTCTGTTCGTGCCAGTCGTTCACCTAGTCCGGGACCTCTTACAAGCTCCCAAGCCCAGGGGAGAAGTAATGTCGAACGACTTATGGGTTCCACAGGCCTTGATCAACGAACAGACGTTTTTCCCTCCGTGGTTTCGGGCGTATCTACCCAAGATCGCCCCACCCACACAAAGACGAGAGAGCCCATTTATTCCTCGTCTGCGGAAGAGGTTTCTCGTAAGAAACCATGGACCACATCTTGCAGCTTTTTAAGTGCAAGTCGGTCCCTTCCGCGCAAGTCCAACGGCCTAGGTGTAGCCACTGGGTCAGTTCGGACTCGCTGCAGTCATCCGACGACTGCACACCTCCCAAGAGAGGCAAGGTGGTACCGCAACAGGCAGTAACTCCGTCTGTTACCGCACCAGCTGTTTTAGACCCTCAGTCACAACGGACAGTAGCTCCGTCTGTTGCCGTTTTTGTAGACCCTAAGTGGTCTTTACTGCAGTCTATGCAGACTCAGTTAGCTGCGGTTATGCAGGAGTTTCGTGCGGAGAAGGTTGACACTGCTCCCGTTAGCCTACAACCTGCCACGGTTGTGCGCCCAGCTCACGCTGAGGCTGCCTGCTCCCACACTCCGGCTGCGGAGAGCTCCACCTCCGATGCGCAATCGACCCTGCCAGACGCATGTTGACGTTAGCCGACGTGCGGCACCCTCCGTTAACATGCGTGAGCTACCGCATCAGCAGTGGGAAGGTGGAGTCAAGCTGCCGTGTTTTGACGCGATGCGTTAGTTTCCGCAACCCACGGCAGTCCCCACCACGCACCACCACTCCGCTTTGGTTGTTGCCTGCTCCCACACTCCGACTGCGGAGAAGGTTGACGATGCACCCGTTTGCCTACAACCTGCCACGGTTGTGCGCCCAGCATGGCTGCCTGCTCCCACACTCTTGTTGTGAGAGCTCCTCCACCCATGCGCAGTTGACCCTGCCAGACGCATGCTGACTCCCACAGACACACGGAGCACTCCGTTGCCGTGCGTGAGCTACCACAAGCTGCCGTGTTTTGACACGGTGTGTCAGCCTCCGCAACCCACTGTGGTTACCGCCACTCGCCCGCAGCAGACTAGTCAGTCAGGAGTTGAGGCTTCCCCACACAGCTTTGGTTGTTGCCAGCTCACAGACTGTCAAGCAGTTACATGACGTTGCCTTCTGGTCTGCTACTAATGCACCAGTGCTGTATGTCCTCACGCCCTGTTGTGGTTGACAGTTCAGTTTTTGACAGTTCACAGACTATCAAGCAGTTACATAACGTTGCCTTCTGGTCTGCTGCTTATGCACCAGTGAGAACCTCACTGAGATAACCTAGCTTTTCTCGGACATGGTTCCTGTAGATGAGAAAGTGCTGTTCTCCCTCCTACTGATATTCCTTTGAGGACTCTGTCATTTGGAGAGGAGCCTTAAGCTGCTTAGCCTCCTATGGACTTTAATTAAAGCATAACAAGGCTTCCAGGGATGGTAAATGGTTCCGCTTCAGTCGCTAACCCCGTCTGTTGCCACACCTGCTCCCATAGACCCTAATGGGCTTTGTTGCAAGACATGCAGTCCAAGCTTGTGTCCTTGATAGAGGATTTTTTACGGAGAAGAACCTTCTGGCCAACAACCTTCCTACCGGTTGGTTGTGCGCCCTGTTGACGCTGAGGTATCCTACTCGCGTCCGCCAGTTGAGGTGGTTCCTCCACCGATGCGACCCAGTGTGGGTTGCCAGTCGCACGTTGACGTTAAGCGACTCTCGGAGGTGGTTGTGGACGTTCAGTGTGTCACTAGGAAGACGTTCAACAACCAGCAGAGGTGACTTGTTGTGACGCAGTGCGGCAACCTCAGCAACCCGGTAGGGGGTTGACTGCACAACCCAGACAGTCTAGACAGTTTCGGGTTGACGCTGTACTTCCTCGCGTCCCCATGGTTGACAGTTCACAGACTGTGCAGCAGTACCATGATATTGTGTCCGGCTCCGTCACGCATCCACCAGTGCGACCGGATTCAGCAAGTCAGACGTTGCCCACTCCATTGCCGTTTCCTCATCAGTTTCGGATGAGGAACCCTCTGATGAGGACATTGCTGAACAAGACGATCAACCCCCAGCCCTGCTATCCATCCAGAAGATGCTGAAGAAGGAACGCTGCCCTGTCAGGCTGTGGATGAGTCTGGTTAGGACACTGTCATCCGTGGTTCATTTTGTGTCACTTGGAAGACTACACCTCCGTCCTCTTCTGTATCATCTAGCTTTTCACTGGAAAAGGATAAGACGCTAGAAGCGGTCTCGATCCCGGTTTCCGGAAAGATAAAGTCTGGTCTGACTTGGTGAAAGGACTTTATCAACCTTTGAAAGGGTCTTCCCTTGACTGTTCAGACTCCCAACCACGTTCTCTTCTCGGACGCATCGGACGTAGGCTGGGGTGCGACATTAGGCGGTAGGGAATGCTCGGGATTATGGAACTCGAGTCAAAGGACAATGCATTTCAACTGCAAGAAGCTACTGGCAGTACGTCTGACCTGGAAAAGCTTCAGGTCTCTCCTTCAAGGCAAAGTGGTGGAGGTGAACACGGACAACACCCTGCTTTGACGTACATCTCCAAGCAAGGAGGGACCTACTCTCTGACATGGTACGAGTTCGCAAGAGACCTCCTCACCTGTTCAACAGGTCTAGACTTTTCACTAGTAACGAGGTTCATCCAAGGCAACTTGAATGTCATAGCAGATTGTCTCAGTAGGAAGGGACAAATAATTCCAACAGATCGGACCCTCCACAAGGATGTATGCAAGAGACTTTGGGCCACCTGGGGCCAGCCAACCATAGATCTCTTTGCAACCTCGATGACCAAGAGGCTCCCAATACTTTGCTCACCTATCCCGGACCCAGCAGTAGTTCATATAGATGCCTTTCTACTAGTTTGGTCACATCTAGATCTATATGCATTCCCTCCGTTCTAGATTGTCAACAAGGTACTGCAGAAGTTCGCCTCTCACGAAGGGACAAAGTTGACGCTAGTTGCTTCCCTCTGGCCCGCGAGAGAATAACTCACCGAGGTACTTCGATGGCTAGTAGACGTTTCCAGAACACTTCCCCTAAGGGTGGACCTGCTACGTCTGCCACGCGTAAAGAAGGTACTCCAAGGCCTCCACGCTCTTCGTCTGACTGCCTTCAGACTATCGAAAGACTCTCGAGAACTAGAGGTTTTTCGAAGGAGGCAACCAGAGCGATTGCTAGAGCAAGGAGAACATCCACCCTTAGAGTCTACCAATCGAAGTGGGAAATCTTCCAAAACTGGTGCAAGTCAGTATCCGTATCCTCGACCAGTACCTCTGTAACTCAAATAGCTGACTTCCTCTTATATCTGAGGAAAGAACGATCTCTTTCAGCTCCCACTATCAAGGGTTACAGAAGCATGTTGGCATCAGTCTTCCGTCACAGAGGCTTAGATCTTTCCAACAATAAAGATCTACAGGACCTCCTTAAGTCATTTGAGACCACAAAGGAGCGTCGTTTGGTTACACCTGGTTGGAATTTAGACGTGGTTCTAAGATTCCTTATGTCAGACAGGTTCGAACCGCTTCAATCAGCCTCCCTGAAAGATCTCACCTTTAAGACTCTTTTCCTGATATGCTTAACCACAGCTAAAAGAGTCAGTGAGATTCATGCCTTCAGCAAGAACATCGGATTCTCATCCGAAACGGATACATGTTCTACAACTTGGTTTTCTAGCCAAACACGAGCTGCCTTCTCGGCCTTGACCAATATCGTTCGATATTCCAAACTTATCGTATGGTTGGAAATGAACTAGAAAGAGTATTATGTCCTGTAAGAGCTCTTAAGTTCTATTTTAAAAACCTTTACGAGGCCCGTCTGAAGCTTTATGGTGTTCAGTTAAGAATCCATCTTTGCCTATGTCAGAGAATTCTTTATCCTATTTTATCAGACTGTTAATACGAGAAGCTCATTCCCTTCTGAATGAGGAAGACCAAGCTTGGCTGAAGGTAAGGACACACGAAGTTAGAGCTGTCGCAACTTCCGTGGCCTTTAAACAAAATAGATCTCTGCAAAGTATATTCGACGCAACCTATTGGAAAAGCAAATCAGTGTTCGCGTCTTTTATCTTAAGAATGTCCAGTCTCTTTACGAGAACTGCTACACTCTGGGACCATTCGTAGCAACGAGTGCAGTAGTGGTGGGGGCTCCACCACTACAATTCCCTAATTCCAGAACCTTTTTAATCTTTCTCTTGAAATATTTTTGGGTTGTCCGGAAGGCTAAGAAGCCTTTCGCATCCTACTTGATTTGGCGGGTGGTCAAAGTCATTTCTTGAGAAGCGCCTAGATTAGAGGTTTTGATGAGGACCTTTAGTATGGGTTGCAACCCTTCATACTTCAGCTCCTAGGAGTCGCTCAGCATCCTATGAGGATCGCGAGGCTCAGTAAGGAAGACGTACTTAAAAAGGCAGAGTAATTGTTCAAGTCGTCTTCCTTACCAGGTACTTATTTATTTTATGCTTGTTATTTTGAATAACTGCTAAAATGAAATACGGAATACTTAGCTCATAATAATGTCAACATGTAATGCTGGTCTCTACCCACCCCCCTGGGTGTGAATCAGCTATATGATCATCGGGTAAGTTTAATATTGAAAAATGTTATTTTCTTTAGTAAAATAAATTTTTGAATATACTTACCCGATGATCATAAATTAAAGGACCCACCCTTCCTCCCCAATAGAGACCCAGTGGACAGAGGAGAAAATTGGTTCTATGTTGACATCGAGTACTTGAGTACCTACTTGACAGATGGCGCTGTTGATGTACACCCCCACCTGTATAGCGATCGCTGGCGTATTCCGCCCGTAGGTTTTTTCTGTCGGGCAGCAGAGCTGACAGCTATATGATCATCGGGTAAGTATATTCAAAAATTTATTTTACTAAGGAAAATAACATATTTGCAGGACCTCATTGGGTCTTTTCAGATGACGTAATAGGTACTCTTAAACCTGGATGTGGTGTTTAAGTTTCTGTGCTCCAAGAAATTTGAACCTATCTCGCTAGCCTCTCTTCGAGTTGTAGCGAAGAAAACCCTCTTCCTTATGACTCTAGCGAATGCCAAAAGGTCAGCGAAGTCCAGGCGATTGGGAAGAGGGTGAGCTTCAATTAGGATAGGGCAGTTTGTGCCTTAAGGTTTATCTTTCTCGTAAAGAGCGAGAACCCTTCGTAACCCTCTCCTACGACGTTTGATGTCATTAACCTCACGAACCTAGTGGGTCGAGAGAAGGAAAGACTCCTCTGCCCAGTTAGGTCCCTCAAAGTTTTTTTTGGCTCTCACTATGAACGTGAGCTGTGCATCCAACTTGTTATGGTGTTCAGTGAAAGATCTGCCAAAAAACCCCTGTCTAAGAATGCTTTGTCCTTTTTCCTGAGGGAGGAAATTAGGGAAGCCCACCTCTTATGTGAGGAGGAACACTTCGCCCTGTTGAAATTACGGGCTCACGAAGTGAGAGCCATTGGTACCTCTCTGGCATATCAGGAGTATATGTTAGTTAGGCTATTCATGGATGCAATTTTCTGGAGGAGCAAATCTGTCTTCGCTTCTCATTAACTTGTAGAGGTGAGAGTAGTCTTTGGCAAGTGCTATACCTTGGGCCCATACATAGCTGCGGTTTCTGTATTAGGCAAAGGAGTTAATAACCCCACTCAACTTTGGTTTATGCATGTATGAGGGTTTGTGTTTTTATGATAGTCTGAGGACTTCGTCTTGTGGTGCGGTTCCCTCAGTCTAGATAGATAGTTTTTGTCTATGTTGCAGGGTTAGGTGGTTAGTTTTAGTAAGGTTGCAGTTTTTATTATATGGGGCGAAGATAGTTTCTGAAGTCTAGTCAAGTTGTTGGTCTTATCCCTTTGACAGACTCGATTGAGTTTTTTGCAGCATTGCAGGCTTACTCCTGGATAAACACTACTAAGGGAAAGCCACTCTAGAGGCAGTACCTTTGAAATCAGCTACCTTAGCAGGCAAGGAATCAAGGTGTTTTTATCTCCTACAACTCTTTTGTTGTTTCCCCAATGATGTTCACTGTCTGTTTCCCTCCTCCAAATGTGTGAATCAGCTATATATATAACTGCCAGGTAAGTACTATTCATAAAAATGGAGTTTTTATGATAAAACAAAGTTTTATGAATACTTACCTGGCAGTTATATATATATTCGAAGGCCCACCCACCTCCCCTCAGGAGACAGGTCGGGCATAGATGAACTGAAGTCTTGGACACGGGAATGATTCCTTGGACCACCCTGTGACGGGTGTTACCACCTACCTCCCAACCACCACAAGGCGGTTGCCTCGTTTTGAAAAATTCTGCCGATTTAGAGATATCAGCTATATATATATAACTGCCAGGTAAGTATTCATAAAACTTTGTTTTATCATAAAAACTCTATTTTTGTTAAAGATTTCGTTGGACAGATCAACCTAGAAGGCATAGAGTAATGGTCTTGTCAAGGCCGATTTACAAGTGGAAATCGTATTGGCTGCGAGGCCTTGTCCATGAAGGTGAATGAAGAAGGACATACAAAAATCCATAGAGATTTCCAAAGGATTCTTTTCCTTGACAAAGGACACCCACTTCTTCCAGGAAGACTCGTATTGCCTTCTGGTAGACTTTGTTTTGTATTCCTCTAGGAAGTCTAAGCACTTCTTCGATATTCCAAATCTTTTCTTCACAGCTAGTGAGAGAAAATCATGAGATGAAGGTCTCGGGTTTTCCTTAATGAAGCGAAGACAGTCGACTTCTGGACCTGCTGGGAGAGAACTGGGTCCGGCAGGGGGATTAGCTTGGGCTGCAGTTCCAGGATGAGAAGGAACCAATTGCTCCTCGGCCATTTGGGAGCCACTAGGGCTGCCGTTCCCTTGAAGGTTCTCAATTTGGTGAGGACTTTCAGCAGAAGGTTGGTTGGAGGGAGCAGGTAAATCTTGGTCCACCTGTTCCAGTCCAGGGACATGGCGTCCACCGCTTCCACCTTGGGGTCCTCGTATGGGGCCACATAAAGAGGAAGTTGGTTGTTGTCGCTCGTCGCGAAGAGGTCGATTTGCAGTTCCGGGACCTGATGGGAGATGAAGGAGAATGATCTTGCGTCTAGGGACCATTCCGACTCTATCGGGCTTGTCCGTGATAGAGCGTCTGCCGTCACGTTGCGGAATCCTTGTAAGTGAACTGCCGAGAGGTGCCATCTCTTCCTGTCCGCAAGGCGGAAGATGGGTAATAGCACCCGGTTGAGATGGGGCGATCGTGAGCCCTGACGGCTGAGACATCTGATCACCACGGCTCTGTCCAGGGTGAGGCAGATGTGGATTGAGGGACGAGGGGACAGTTTCTTCAAGGTGAGAAGAACCGCCATGGCCTCCAAGATGTTGACGTGAAACTTCTTGAATAGGGGAGACTATGTTCCTTGAACCTGACGTTGGTGGGAGTGACCCCCCCCCCACCCTTCCAGTGAGGCATCCGTGTGGATGGTGATTGATGGAGGTGGTGGTTGGAGAGGAACGGATCTTCTTAGGTTCTTTGTCTCCGACCAGGGTTTTAGGAGTGAACAAAACCTGGTTGGTAGGGGTCTCTTGAGATCTCTTCGAGCGATGGATGCGTTTCGTCTCCAGACTCCCGATGCATCCTTTAGCTGTGCTTTTAGCACTGGGTCTGTCACTGAGGCGAACTGTAGGGAGCCGAGTACTCGTTCCTGTTGTCGTCTTGAGATCCATTTGGATTTTAGAAGTCTCGACAGATTCCGCTATTTCCTTCCTTTTCTTCAGAGGGATGGAAAGACGGTGTGACTGAAGATCCCAGTGGATTCCCAATCACCGAAACTTCTGAGCTGGAGACAGTCGAGACTTTTTAGTGTTAATTTTGAAACCCAGATGTTCCAGGAACTGGGTCACCTTTTTGCAGGCACTCAAGCATTCTTCTGGCGATATCGCCCAGATCAGCCAATCGTCCAGGTAGGCCATCACCTGGACGTCTTGAAGACATAGCTGTTGGACGATCGTGTCTGCGAGCTTGGTGAAGATTCTTGGGGCCACGTTGAGGCCGAAGGGCATGGCCCTGAAGGCGTATTGTCTTCTTTGAAGCCTGAATCCTAGGTAGGAGGAAGCTTGATGATTCATTGGAACGTGCCAGTAGGCATCCGCCAGGTCTATGGAGACCGTGTAAGCCTTGTGAGGCAGTAGGGCCCTTATATGTTGAAGGGTCAGCATCTTGAACTTGTTGTTCACAATGAACTTGTTGAGAGGGGATAAGTCCAGAATGACTCTGAGTTTGTCTGAGTCTTTCTTGGGAATGCAGAATAGCCTTCCCTGGAACCTGATGGACTTTACCCTCTTGATCACCTTGTTCAAGAGTTCTTGAACATATTCTTCCAGAATGGGGGTTGATCGTTGGAAGAGATGATGAGGGACTGGTGGAGGTGATATCCAGCTCCAGCTCAGTCCTTTCTTGACGATGCTGTGGGCCTAAGGATCGAAGGTCCAGCGATCCTGAAAGTGGCGGAGTCTTCCTCCCACTGGAAGCACTTCATTGCTTCTGGTTTCCCGAGGGCTTACCACCACGGCCGCCTGCTCCTCTTCCTCCTCTCTCTCTGGAAGGGCGTCGAGAGGAGTCTCTGCCGGAGCCTTTACCCTTGGGGCGAAAGGTAGTGGTCTGCCTTTCGTAGGCTGGGGTGAAAACTGGTGATTGGGACACCACCGGCTGAGGGACCAATTGAAAGGTCTGTTGTGGCTGAGCCACTAATTGAGGAGTAGCGGGAGCCGGAAACTGGTGTTTAGCCTGATGCTGTTGGGGGCCTGACTTGTCGTGTTTCTTCTTGGGCTGGGGGCCCTCATCCTGAGAAGACTTCCTTTTGCGCGACAAGCCCCACTTATTGAGAAGGTTCCTATTCTCAGTGGAGGCTCTGTCCACAATCTCTTTCACCAGATCCACGGGAAAGAGATATTTGCCCCAGATGTTCGAGGAGATCAGTTTCCGGGGTTCGTGTCTAACGGTTGCGTCTGCAAACACGAACTCTCTACATGCCCTCCGAGCCTTGATGAAGCTATATAGGTCCTTCAACAAGGTGGCGAGGTGGGTTTTCGCGAGGACCATGTAGACGTTGGGGACCCGAGTATCGGAGGACATTGTCTCAAGGACCACCTGAAGAGACAGAGAGGCAGCCAGCCTCTCTTTGGTGTCCAATTCCCGACGAGGTAATCCGTTAGCTTGGGAAGGTCCTCTTTGAAATGACGTCCGGCGACGTCAGATTCCAGCTTCCCAACCGAGAAAGTTAGCTGGATGTCCTTCCAGCTCTTACCGTCCAGGGGTAGGGCGAGGGAGAGAGGCCTACATTCCTTCAATGTATAGGCAGGGTTTGTTCTCCTCCACCACCTTTAACACAGCGGTCAAGGCCTTTTCAGCAAAGGGGAAGACCATAGTGGGGGAAGCAAGAAATGACGGGTGTTTCTTGCTTAGGGTTGGCACCTTTGAATTGGTGTAGCCCCTGCTCTTGAGGCAGTTGGCCAGCAGAGCCTGAGCCTTGGAGTGCTCTAGCACGATTACCTCCTTCGGCTCTGTCTTCTCCTTGGAGGATGGCTCAGACTTCAGACGGATGAAGCAGTCCGGATAGGCCTCAAAGCTAGGGTAGAATTCCACCTCTTCAAGGGGAACGGCACCTAGCTTAGCGTTAATCATGATGCGTCCAGTGGTGATAGGCATATATTTCGCATGCCACCAGGGGTTCATCACCGAGCAGTCGGGGAGATCCTTGACGGAAATCTCCTTGGGCGCCTTTTTCAAGCCCAGTATCTCCTTCTTGATGTCTGCCTGCCCCTGGCGGAGCTTTTCATCCAGGAATGCCATCAAGACCTGGAGGGTATCCTGGGAACTTGCTGGGACGGGTACTGGGGTGGCCGATGTGGAAGGAATTGGCTCAGAGGTCGCAACGGAAGCCACAGAGGGTGTACGGGCAGTCTCGCCCTCAGAATCCGGGGACTCCACAAGGTCCTCTTCTTCCTCCTAACCCCCTTCCATGAGGGTCCTCTCGGTGTCGTCGGAGACCTCCGACATCCTCTCCACCTTGTCGAGGTGGCAGTGACGAAGGGCAGCCGAGACATCCGGCTCGACCGTTAGTTGGACGCACGGGATCATGCCTTGGAGATGATTGCATCCGCAGATGCTTTGGGGAAGAGCATGGCTCTCATCCTCTCGCTTGGGAGATAGGGCCCCGTGGCATTCTTTTTAAACCCACGCACCCACTTGCACAGGGTCTCTCGGGCCTTGTCCCTAACCTCCGTAGACGGAGGGTTGTCAAACGCCTCATCCAGCAGTTTCTTGCACACGGTGCAGACCTGCGGGTCCCAATTGCAAAGGTCCCCTTTCAAGGTGGAACAGCCGGCGTGGGATCGGCATGCCCGGTGACCATAAAAGTCCGGGCGACGAACGCTGCAGAAGGCGCTCTCACACTTCACATACTCCTCCTGTAAAAGAAAGAGGCTATGAGTACTTGAAATTCAATACGAAAGTGACTTAATTTAATCTTAGATTAGAACTAAGTTTAATTATTTAATTATGTATAAGCTTAGGATAGTAAAGCTAGAAAAGAAGGTAGGGAAGACACATACTCGTGTATCCCGCCCAGTCCATTGTCGTGACCTTTCAACGTAACTAATTCCAGAGGGCTGAGTATGCCCTGGGAGGAAGAGGAACACCAGTGGAGGATGAGCCAAGCTTAGTCTTCCTACAGAGAATTAGGAACGATGGGAGGGAAAAACTGAGTTCATTCAGTTAATTGAGAAGGAGGGGTATGCGAAACCCTTTTCTATAGGATAGGTCCTGGCAAAAGACTGCACATGGATGCACAGAATATGCTAGAAGATTATTTACTGCACAAGTATACAGAATAGTTTTCAGGTTAGGGTATCACAATACAATAAGAGTACTGGCTATTATCCATAGCTGCACAATAATCCCCTACTGGCACCAGGCTGGCTGGAGTAAGAAGTGACTGTCCACTTTAATGTACCTGAATGTCGCCGGCAGCCTGGCGGCATGCCGGGGGCCCGACCGGCGCCGGCGGATCTCCATCAGGAAGAAACCCTTCTAAGCCAGCAGTCTAAGTGGCAAGGAGAAAGGGTGACGCTAAAAGGTGATGGCAGATCGCCGGCGTGCCGGCAGTTCCGACAGCCGGCAGGCAACCGGCAGCGGTATACCAACAGGATATTGACATGACAATGGTACTGGTAGTGGATGGGCGCCAGCGAGCCGGCGGCCCTCCCCCCGTCGGTGGCAAGTCGGCAGTGATATACCGACACTGTCTGCATTCAATGAGACAGGTAGGAAGTCTGAGTTACCGCCGGCAGGCGCCGGGAGAGAGGGAGCGGCTGTAGATCAGCACTGACAGAGAGAGAAAGATTAGGAGGGGAAGGGGGAAAAGGGTAACTCAGTACCCAAACCCTTTCACCTCCGGAAGGAGTATTCAAATGAAAGGAGGGGTGAGGCCTTTCATCCGGCGGCAAGGGGCTGCCGGCGGCTATGTTGCCGGTGGCGGCCCAAGGGAGGGCCGAGGAACACTCAAGAGGGGGAGGTCCTCCGCCGGTAGACCGACCAGCAATGGCAACCCCATAGATCGACTATAAGAGGGAAGCGTAGCAGAACGGACTAGCCGACGAGGGGACCGAGCCGGACCTACAGGTCGCTGGCACACGGCGGGAATGTAGGCCGGCGGACAGGGGTGTAATGGCAGGCCAACACAAAGGGATAGAGTGGGGAGGGGGAGGGGGTCCCAAGAGGAAGGGGGTGCAGGAGGGGCCGAAGTCCCCTACTGCATACCCCATAGAAAGGGATTCTGTTCAGGGCTAGCCTGTCTAGGCTGGAAGAGTACATTCTCCAGCCTAGGGTAGGATAGCCCAGAGTGGGTACAGCACTAGTGTCCTGTCCTGAACTATAATGAAGCAGAATTCCCATGGCAGCCTAACTTAGGCTAGGGGAACCAGTCTCCCAGGCTAGGTAAGGCATGGGAAGGACAAGTCGCTAGGCCACAGGGAGGATGGGTCTTAACCTAACCAAGTGTGGACTAGGGGGCAGGGCTAAGCCCTCCCCCTTCGTTCTCCAAAGGACCAGAAGGGGAGTACATTCCCCTAAAGGAGGGATGGAGGCGAACGACTGATACTCTGAGGGTCTGTCCCGAACTCAAAGCGCACATCTATGGCCAAGAGAAGGGGCGGAAGGGTCCTAGCCTAACCTATACGACGGTATCAAGGATAGGGAGGCTAGGGTGTAGCCTAGGCTACCTCAGAGGGAGGAGATTACCTAGATAGGTAACCTGGGCGAGGGGGGGGGGGATGAGGAAGCATATAAGAGCCCTAGCATAGGTTAGGTGCCAGGGAGACGACTACTAATATCGAAACCCCTATAAACTTCCCCGAAGGCAAAAAATCATGTATGCAATCACTGAATCTTGTATGTACTGTATAATGCCTGAATCTTCATTTCACTCATAACACTAGGAACACTATCATATCATGCAAAAAGTAAATATGAACACTTAGGCATCTTGGCTAGGCCAGCAGGCTAGCTTAGGGTTCGGCTAACATGATCGCCGAAGGCGAATACTAACAGCATAATGTAACTAATTCCTAGCAATGAAGACTAACTAATATAATCATTAGTTAAGGGACTGGGAATGTTGCTTCGGCTAACTAAATAAAGCATGCTAGGCGAGCAACAGCGTCTCAATATGACGCCTCCGGTGAAGGCACAGCTCCGCCACAAAACACAAGATTTAAGGAAAAGTAATCGTTACTTTACGGCTGGAGCTTATTTAAACAATACAAGAATATGGTACTCGACTTTCCAGAAGGAGAGGCCGGAGATTGTGACATGATGCAGAAAATAAGCGAAAACTGGGAAAACACAACTCCTAGGATGCGCTACAGAAGTGGAGTGAACTTCTGCAACCATGCGCACCTGCCCTAGCCTCACCGGCTGGCCCAGTGGAACCTTTATGTCGGCAGTGGAGACCGATCCCCACACCCTTTGTCCTACCTGCAGAGGTCAACGGTGTGATTGTGATAATAAGTGTAGTGAGTGTAGGGAGTGGACTTCCTCCCAGTCTGAGAGGTTTGGGCAACAGCGGAAGAAGTCTAAGCGGGATATTTCTCCTTCGAAGGTGCCTTCAAAGGGAGGAAAACCCAAGGCCTTTTCTTCCGTCTATCGACCCTTCTCCGAAGCTCCTACTCATTCAGTCTCTACCGAGAGACCGCCGAGTAGTAGCGTAGACCAATTTAATATCGGCCAACCCCGGTCCTTGAGAGATGGTGTTGCTTCCCCTAGCGAAGTGGCCTCACCTCTCCCCCTGGGTGAGGCCTTGTCACTAACACTAACTTCCTTGTTACAGGTTTGGTCGTCCTTTGGGCTCTCGGGTCTGCCCTCCAAGGACGCATTGCTGCAAATCATCCGGGGGGGGGGGGGGGGGGGGTTGCTAGTTTGCAGCAGTCATCATCGCCATCAAAGGTAGATCCTCTGGCCCTTGTTGACGTTGTGGTGTCAGAGGTGTCGCCTATGATCTTGTCCGACTCCTCTGCTCCTCCAGACTCCAGCTGTTTCTGCCGACTTAGTTTCCCCTGTTCCTGATCATCCTTCGAGGGGGAAACTAAGTCCAATGTCTGTCTCTCCTGCGAGTGTTTCTACCCCTTGGGGGAGTTCACTCATAGAGACTCCTCTTCGGAGGATTGCTGCGGCGTACGGTCAGCTTGCTGATCCAATGGCCCCTAGAGGGCGTCTTCGTTGAAAAGCATGCCCTCCACTTCGCCTTGGAGGTCTCCCTTCACCATCGGTGAAAAGGCGCCTTTTCGGCTCTTCTGCTTCGTCGTCGCAGCCTTCACGTGCAGAGGAGCCTCCGCTGCAGTCATCTTCTGGCCCTTGACCTTTGACCGTGCCTGAACCTGCTACTAGTCCTCCGACTGCGGTCCTGGACCTCTCTGCAGATCGTTCGCGTTTTCCATCGGTGGATGCTCGCCCTTCCAAAGGGCACATCCCGGTTCCTGATCAACCATCCAACAGACATGTCGACCTTCCATCGCTGTTCCTGTTCCCGGTAGAGCCTCTTGAGGCCCTACCGAAGTGCGCTGTTGCGTGCCATCGCCCTTCAGCTCGCCAACCTCCTGCATTGCACCAGCGCTCACCAGCAGCCCGTCGGCACTAGCCTGCTCGGCAGCGCTCTACAACGCTTTGACGCGCCCCTTCACCTGCTCGCCCTCATAGACGACAGCTGCAACATGCGCCTACGCGCCAGCACTTTCCTACGCGCCAGCACTTTCCTACGCGCCAGCACTTTCCTACGCGCCAGCACTTTCCTACGCGCCAGCACTTTCCTACGCGCCAGCACTTAATTACGTGCCAGCGCGCCAGTGCGCTCCTGCGCGGCAGCGCGCTCCTGCGCGGCAGCGCGCTCCTGCTCGCCAGCGCTCTCCTGCGCGCCAGCGCTCTCCTGCGCTCCCGCGCGCTCCTGCGTGTCAGCACTCCTACGCGTCATTGAGCTCCTACGCGCCAGCACTCTCCTGCGTGCCAGCATTCTCCTGCTCGCCAGCACTCTCCTGCGCGCCAGCATTCTCCTGCGCGCCAGCACTCTCCTGCGCGCCAGCATTCTCCTGCGCGCCAGCACTCTCCTGTGCGCCAGCACACTCCTGCATGTCATTGAGCTCCTACGCGCCAGGACACTCCTGCGTGCCAGCACTCCTGCGTGCCAGCACTCCTGCGTGCCAGCACTCCTGCGTGCCAGCACTCCTGCGTGCCAGCACTCCTGCGCGCCAGGACTCTCCTGCGCGTCATTGAGCTTCTGCGCGCCAGCGCTCTCCTGCGTGTCATTGAGCTCCTGCGCGCCAGTGCTCTCCTACGCGCCATCCCTCCCCTGCGTGCATGTGCCATCATTCACCTACGAGCACGCTCTATTTCTTACCCGCACGTACGCGCCATCACACCCCTGGGCAAATGCACCATCATTCGCCTACGAGCGCGCTCCATCACATGCCCGCGCGTATGCGCCATATCTCTCCTGCATGCTCACCCACACGCCAGCACTCCCCTGCGCCTGCTTGCCATCTTTCTCCTACGCACCAGCGCTCACCCACGCGCCAGCGCTCAACTAAGCGCCAGTGCTCTCCCGCTCGCCAGCGTGCTCCTGCTTGCCAGCGCTCTCCTGCTCGCCAGATCTTTCCCACGCGCCAGGTTGCGTGCACCCGACACTCGCCCACGTACGAGCACCAACTGTCGCCCGCGCTCCAACTCTCGCCCGTGCGCCACCACTCGTTTGCGCTCGCCAGCCAGCTCTCGCCCACATGCCAGCTGTCACCTGGGCGCCAACTCTCTCCTGTACGCCAGCTCTTGCCTGCACGCGCGCACCAGCTCTCGCCCGCGCACCAGTAATCCTCCGCGCGCTTGCGCGCGCCACCACTCTCCTGCGTCTGCACCAACACTCGCCCGTGAGCCCGCGCTTACCAACGTGAGTAAAGGAACTTTACTCGGTCAGGTCACCATCGCCTTGCTCCCCTCCCTGCAAATGCCTTTCAGCATGTCGTATGGGAAAAGGGGAACAGGCTTCTGCAGAGGGGTTCAGGATCCCCAAACTGCCTTCTTTTAAGGCGGACCCACCTTTACAGGAAACTCCTCGCAGGGAACCTTCGGTCTCTTTCTCTTCAGGTGATCTGTCTAAGAGTGTATCGGTCAGTCAGCAACCATGGTTAAGTGCCTTAGTCAGGGCTGTAGCACATGCCTTCAATCCTGCCCTTTCTGGCTGCTCATCGAAGCAGCCTATATCTCCAGACTCTCGACACAGAACCATGGCTTCTTCCACCCCCCTGAGGAGGAAAAGAGGAGTTTCCGACGTGGTCATTTCCTCGAGGGTAAAACTGACTCCGCTCAGACCATAAAGGCTAGTTCCGCCTGTATCTTCCCTGGGATATTCTCCCACCTCACCTTTGCCAAGGGAGTCACATGGGGGAAAGGACCTGCTCCATTCCACCGTCGGAGGAAGCCTCCCCTCACGCAGAGAGTTCCCTATCAGAGATCAGGGAGGATACGACATCCAAGCCTTCGATGTTGGAGTCCTTCCTCCTTCCTCGGAAGGAGCCTAAAGACTCCAAGACTTTGCCAAAGTCCTCCACGAGGGCTACCAAGAGGGAGACAGCCAGTCACTTGAGGGATGTCTGCGACCCACCCCGGGAAGAGCTCTTGGGGTTGAAAGATGGAGATTTCGCTGCAAGTCCGACGTCGGAGGGAGAGCAAAAAGTCAGAACATGCATTCTGGCAGGTCCTGACTCTTATGAGGGTTCTCAACGGGTTTAATGACCCAGAGATCCCCCCTTGGGAGGGCAAGAACAGGGTCTTAAACAGTGTCTTTGGCACCCAGAAGCCCTCAGAGACCAGTGCAGCCCTGCCTTGGTCTCAAGGGTTGAAGGGTACCAGGGCTAAGATCGCCCTACAAGCTCCTTCCACCTCCTCGTGTCCAACAGAGGAGGTACTTCGAGATCCTGGAGGAGCCTAGTCCAGCTCTTCCTCTCCACCATTCTTTGGCGGCAGGTCTCTTTCTCAGCGGCCGAGATCCTTAATCTGGAAAAGGTCAAGAAGTATGCTATGCAGGCTACTTTGTGGCTTGATATCTGGTTAGGGACCTTGGGAATCCTGGTATGAACTGAGGATTTCTCCAAGGAACATACCAGGAAGGCAATGGACACTTTCCTTCTCTCGGGCGCTCGTACGACAGAGTTTGTCGCCCACCAAGTTTCGAACTTGTGGGCGAATACCATCTTGAAACGTCGAGACGCAGTGTCTGAGAGATTCCACCAACAAATCCCCAACGTCGAGATAGCTAGGCTTGGACATTCCTCTCTAGAGGGAGCCCACCTGTTTGAGCCTAAGGACGTGAAACAAACTGCTGAGAGATGGAGGAAGTCCCATCAGGACTCCCTCCTCCATGGGGCTTTGACATCCAAGCCCTATAAACCACCAGCTCCTCAGCAGCCCCATCCAACCAAGACCACGACGACCAAATCAGTAGCGAAGACAGTGGTGTCTAAGAAGCCCTTTCCTGCCAAGGACTGGAAAGGCACTAAGTCCTCCAGGGGAGGGAAGAATCCTAGAGGGAGCAGCCGAGGCCGCAAATGCTAGGATAGGCACTCCACCTGCTTCTCCACCATTAGGGGGATGCCCACAAAGTTGCTCAGACAGGTGGAAGCTACTCTGGGCCGAACCCTGGACAATCTCCGTGATTCATCTAGGGTATCGCGTCCTGTTCATAACATCTCCTCCTCCCCTGACCAGGAATCGATGTCAATAGACTCCTTTTCTATGGGATCAGCAAAGGGGCTGGCCCTTATGGCAGAAGTCCAGACTTTTTGAAGAAGGGCGCTCTCCAAGAGGTCCTCGACGTGTCCCCAGGCTTCTTCAGTCGACTCTTTCTTGTAAGAAAGGCATCTGGAGGTTGGAGACCAGTCATCGACCTGTTAGCCCTGAACAAGTTTGTCAAGCAAACTCCGTTCAGCATGGAGACGTCAGACACGGTCAGACTAGCGGTAAGACCACAGGACTTCATGTGTACACTAGACCTAAAGGACGCGTACTTCCAGGTCCCAGTCTATCCGTCTTCAAGGAAGTACTCAAGATTCAGCCTAGACAACAGGAAATACCAGTTCAAGGTGCTGTGCTTCGATCTTTCCACAGCGCCTCAAGTTTTCACCAGTGTCACCCTAGTGTCATCTTGAACACACAGGATTAGCATCCGTCTCCTCCGCTATCTGGACGACTGGTTATTCCTAGCAGACTCTGTTTCAACCCTTCTTCAACACCGAGATAAGCTTCTGAGACTGCCAAGATCTGGGGATCATGGTAAATCTCGAATTCATCCTTGCTTCCTACACAGAGACTGGTATACCTAGGTATGATAATAGACTCCAATCTCCACAAAGCTTTCCCTTCAGATGACAGAATAGCAAGGCTGAGGAAGGTCGCAAGACCGTTCCTCAGACGAGAAGAACTTCCAGCCCAGACGTGGTTACGTCTCCTCCGTCACCTTTCATCACTGGCCCGTCTAGTTCCCAATGGTCGCCTCAGGATGAGATCCCTCCAGTGGCAACTCAAGGTCCGGTGGAATCAGACTCTTGATTCCCTGGGCATCTGGATCCTCATGGGATCAGCGGAACTGACGGACCTCCAGTGGTGGGTGGCAGACCAGTATCTATAAAACGGAGTGGATCTTCTCGTCCTCCCCCCGGATTTGATGCTGTTCTCGGACGCTTCAAAAAAAAAACAAAAAAAATAGGGTGGAGGGCCCACGTGCTGCACCACACGACCTCAGGCCCCTGGTCAGAGTCAGAAGAGTACCTCCACATAACATCGAAGCCCTATAAACCTCCAGCAACTCAGCAACCACGTCCTACCAAGACCACGAAACCGGCAGCTGCTGCGAAGACAACGGTGTCGAAGCCCTTTCCTGTCAAGGACAAGAAAGGCAAAAAGTCCTCCAGGGGTGGAAAGAATCCTAGAGGGAGTGGCCGAGGCCGCAAACGCTAGGATTGGCAGTCCCCCTGCATGTCCACCAGTGGGGGGATGCCTACAAAGGTGCGCAAACAGGTGGCAGCAACTCGGGGCCGATTCCTGGACAATTTCCATAATCAGTCAAGGATATCGCGTCCCGTTCATAACATCTCTACCTCCCCTGACAGCGAATCCAGTGTCGTTGAGCTCCATTGCCATGGGATCGGCAAGGGGGCAAGCCCTTCGGGCAGAAGTCGAGACCATGTTGAAGAAGGGCGCTCTTCAAGAGGTTGTTGACGGGTCCCCAGGCTTCTTCAGTCGACTCTTTCTTGTAAAGAAGGCGTTTGGAGGCTGGAGACCAGTCATCGACCTCTCAGCTCTGAACAGGTTTGTCAAGCAGATCCCGTTCAGCATGGAGACAGCAGACATGGTCAGACTTGCAGTGAGACCGCAAGACTTCATGTGTACACCGAAAGGATGCGTACTTCCAGATCCCAGTCCATCCGTCTTCAAGGAAGTACTTAAGATTCAGCCTAGACAACAAGATCTACCAGTTCAAGGTGCTGTGTTTCGGTCTCTCCACAGCACCTCAGGTTTTCACCAGAGTGTTCACCCTAATATCGTCGTGGGCACACAGGATCGGCATCCGTCTCCTCCGTTATCTGGACGACTGGCTGATACTAGCAGACTCGGAGTCAGCCCTTCTTCGACACCAAGACAAACTTCTGGGACTTTGCCAAGATCTGGGGATCATGGTAAATCTCGAGAAGTCTTCTCTGCTTCCAACTCAAAGACTGGTATATCTAGGCATGATCATAGACACCAATCTCCACAAAGCCTTCCCATCAGACGACAGGATAGCAAGGCTGAGGAGGGTCGCGAGTCCTTTCCTCAAACGAGAAGAGCTCCCAGCCCAATCGTGGTTACGTATCCTCGGTCACCTCTCATCCTTGGCCCGTCTAGTTCCCAACGGTCACCTCAGAATGAGATCTCTTCAATGGCGACTCAAGTTCCGGTGGAATCAGGGTCACGATTCCCCGGACGTCATGATCTCTATGGGTCCTGCGGAACGGACGGATCTTCAGTGGTGGATGACAGAGGAGAACCTACGAAAGGGAGTGGATCTTCTCATCCCCCCCCCTGGATTTGATGCTGTTTTCGGACGCCTAAAGAAAGGTTGGGTGGCCCACGTTCTGCACTAAAGGACCTCAGGCCTGTGGTCAGAATCAGAAAAGTGCCTCCATATAAATCTGCTAGAAATGAAGGCCGTATTCCTGGCCCTTCAACAGTTCCAACGTTACCTGGCGGGTCACTCTGTGGTGGTGATGAGCGACAACACCACAGTAGTGGCTTACATCAACAAGCAGGAAGGTACCTTTTCAGACCAGCTATCCCATCTCGCAGTAGAGATACTGAGATGGACCAAAGTCCACTCGATTCCACTATCGGCTCGCTTCATTCCAGGCAAGAGGAATGTGCTCGCCGACAGTCTGAGCAGAGCGTCTCAGATAGTGAGTACCGAGTGGTCTTTGGATCATCTAGTAGCCAACAAAGTCCTGACTTTGTGGGGTTCCCTGACTGTGGATCTGTTCGCTACAGCGCTGAACTTCAAGCTCCCGCTGTACTGCTCCCCAGTCCCGGATCCCAAGGCACTCTGGCAAGATGCCTTCCAACAACGGTGGGACAACATCGACGTATACGCCTTTCCCCTGTTCTGTCTGATGAGGAGGGTACTCAACAAGACCAGAATATCAGTCAATCTCTCGATGACCCTTATAGCTCCGCTATGGCATCATGCGAAATGGTTTCCAGACCTTCTGCAACTCCTAACGGAATTCCCGAGGGAACTCCCTCCACGACACGAGCTACTCAAATAACCACACGCCAACATCTTTCACAAAGCCGTAGCTTCGCTTCGACTTCACGCCTGGAGACTTTCCAGCATCTCCTCATGGAGAGAGGATTTTCGCAACAGGTTGCGAACAGGATGTCTGGACACCTGCGAAGGTCATCCGCAGGGGTCTACCAGGCAAAGTGGCGAGTTTTCTGTGGTTGGTGTCGTGGAAGGGGTATCTCCCCACTCGATGCCACTATTCCAGCAATAGCGGAGTTCTTCGTGTATTTGCGAGAAGAAATGCGCCTTTCAGTCTCAGCTGTGAAAGGGTATCGCTCGACCTTAAGTCTAACTTTCAGGCTCAAAGGAGTAGACATTTCTTCTTCGCTAGAACTTTCCCTACTCATACGAAGTTATGAACTTACCTGCCCTCAGTTGGAAGTGAGACCTCCTCCATGGAATGTGGTTCGAGTTCTCAGGTCTCTTAAGAGACCTCCCTACGAACCATTACGCTAGGCTTCAGATCGCCACCTGATTTGGAAGACGGTGTTCCTACTAGCTTTGGCGTCAGCCAAGCGAGTCAGTGAACTTCATGGTCTCTCGTATGACATCGCCCATTCAAGGGGATTGGGGGAGGTAACATTCAGATTCGTCCCTGAGTTTGTTGCTAAGACTTAGAATCCGGGAGTGCCGGACCCTAATTCGACTCTTTCCAGATCTCGAGTCTTCGTTCTGTAACAGATGACCCACACCATCTCCTACTGTGCCAGTAAGGAGTCTGAGGCTATATCTCTAAAGAACGGCTACAGTTTGTCCCCAAGTTCAGGCATTGTTTGTGAGCGCTGGGAGAACAAAGAGGAGGGTTACCAAGAATACTATCTCAGCATGGATTCATAGGGTAATCCATCTGTCCCTGAATCCTGACCCTCCTCCGTCACGTCGCCCTAGAGCACATGATGTCGGGCGTAGCTACGTCCCTGGCCTTCAAAAAGAACTTCTCAGTGATGCAGGTTCTATAAGCAGGGGTGTGGAAGCGTCAGACGACCTTCACAGCTCACTACCTGCAAGACGTGACCCACAGGAGGCTCGATACGTTCTCTATCCGCCCTGTGGTGGCTGCACAACAGCTGATTTAAACCTCAGGCTCCTTAATGGACAAGTAGCAGAAGGTTGAGGGCATTGTTACCCGGTTTTAGTCTGCATGAATGAAAAGGTTTGTCTGGCCCTTATTCTTTTCTTCATCCTCCCCTCTCTTGGGGAAAGCAGCATCCTGGATTCTCCCCTCTTAATGAGAGAATGCCTTGATGAAGTCATTGAGCTTCAGCACGGCATTTCATTCCCATGCTGAATCTTGGTGACGGGCAAGAGGGCTCTCGAACTTGGGGAAAGTGCTCCCCCAGTTCGAATCTAAATTTCTCTCTTTCTTATCTTTTTCTTCCTCTTTATATTGCTTCAACCTTCTCCTAATATTATAAACTTTCTTTCATGATGCTGTCCCAACCCTATGAGTAAAATTTTCCATATGTATATGTGTATATTTTTACATATATATGTATGTTTATTATTTTTTTTTTTCTATTTATGGCATGGATGTTTCTACATCTGTTATTGCCACTTGGGCGGATGTTTATGCATCCGGTATTGCTGCCTGCTTTGATGAATGTGAAAGGTGTCGCGGTTGGGAGGCATTTGTGCTCAAAGCTATATGTGAGTGTATAGGATGATCTCAGCCATCCCGAAGATGGTTTGGACCTTTTTGGCGGAACTATTCCAAGTGTTGGGTCTTCGGAATCCAGGGGGATCCAATGCTTGGGGTAGGACTCTCGGCTTCTGGCCGGAAGCCCGTCATTACAGATATGGGGAGGATGATTCCATAGTTTCTTGGTCTCAGTCCTAACAGGCGGGTTCAGCTTACACCTGTGCCTCTATATCTGTTTTGATGCTATCCTTCGGGTAGGGTATGGAGTGGACCATCTGGGAAGTATACTCTCACTGTGCCGGTAGTGGAGAGTGTAAATTTCCTTCCCAACATGTGATGCCTTAATGTTCTCAAGCAGGTAAATCAAACTTCAAAAAATCACTCTTCTCTCTTCTTTTTTATGATGGATTCTTGTGAAAATGACCCCACCTCCCCTGGATATGCTGACTCGCCCCCGGCACTGTTGACGACCTCTGGCAATTCATTTAAAGAAAACTCCGTTGACGACCTAGGAACTAAAAAGGACTGTTCTTTAAACATTCTGAAAAAGGGTAATTTGGGCAACACAGGAAAACTGAAAGTCCTGCACGTTACCCAAATCCCTTTAGAAGCTAATTATGATGTGCTACATAAAATATTTGAGTGTTACGGATCAATAAAAGAAATTAGAATGAAACTTCAAGATGATAATTGGGAATCTTGGTTATCATTTAATTGTCATGAGGAAGCATTTAATGCAAGCTGTAACATTGTTGATATTAAAGTAGGTAATATGAGTGTTAAGGGTGCTCTTTGTGATGGGGCACCTAAAGATCTGGATGTCTACAGACCAGCAGACTGGGCTGATAAAGATATAGAGGCAGATATACCATCCCAAAGAAAGCCAAAACCACCAATGTGGCTTCTTGCTCAATCTGTGGGAGGTACGGAAAATTATTTCAAGATATGCAAATTTCTTCAGAGGAAGGTAGGTACGATCGCACCTGGAGATATATCTCGATTCGGGAAGAAAAGTTTCTTGATAAAGGCCAAGTCATACACACAGTCTGTTATACTGTCTAATTTGAAGACAGTAAATGATGATATAAAATTGGACATCAAACCCCATCTAAACTTTAGCTATAGAAGGGGAGTGGTTTTTAATAGGGATCTGTATGAATTTACTGAAGAGGAGATATTGGCCATGTGTCCCCTATCAGTGTGGAAAGTACATAAAGTACCTGGAACATCAATGATTGTTCTTACTTTCCAGGATGCTGATGTACCTTTCCACATAGACATAGAAAACGAAAGGATCAGAGTTCAACCTTTTAAGCAGAAGCCACTGCAATGTTATAATTGCTTTAAATTTGGACATCCTTCCAAAGTTTGCAATAATGAAAAAATTTGTAATACTTGCTCCAAAATTTACCATGGGGATTGTACACTTGAGGCAAGATGCTTAAACTGCAACTCTAATCATAAATCTAATGATAGGAGCTGCCAGTTTTATAAGTTAGAAGAGGCTGCCCTCAATAAATCAATTATTGAACATGTAAGCGTGGGGCATGCCAAGAGATTATTAAATAAATCTAATACTTATGCAAAAACATTAAAAACAGGAGAAAAAGTTCCTCGGGAATCATCTCACCCACCTACTACTGTAGGTAGTTCTCGAAAAAGGAATTCACAATCTATTGATAAAGTGCTGCATAAGACAAGAACATCTCCTCCTAAAGATTTATCATTGAGTATCAACAAAAAGACATTGCCCACCACTATCAAACCTTTGTCCCCCATTACAAAGGATAGTACTAACCTCTCCCAGGCCATATCCTTGCCTGATTTAATGGAGATTCCACCTGACACCAAGTTATCAGGTGTACCTGTAGTGGGGAAGGTACAAAAACCTGGTAACCTGCAACCTATTAATCGTAAAAGAGAGAGACCTCCATCTCTCTCACCCCCTTCCATAAGAAATACTAGAATTATGACATCAAATAAATATGATGTTTTGTCTGTTGATGTTGGCGATCAACCAGAAGACAATTTAAATAAATCAGAAATTCAAGTTGAGGTCCACCATCCCCCTCAACAAATATATAAAAAAGATACAAAGAAAAACTCCAACGTAAAACCCAACATAACAAGACCATCTCTGAAGAAACCTACAAGTAATAATGTTAGATTAAAAACTGCTAATGGGAAGACCTCACCCAAGACGTCTTCCAGAAATAATCCATAGTTTTCTCCTCCATTTTGCAATGGAACTGTCAGGGTTTGAGGGCGAAATATGAAGAACTTAAGCTCCTAATTCATGAGCATTCCCCCATAATAGTATGTCTACAGGAAAGTATGCTTGATTCTAACACTCCTAGTCCTCGAGAGTATGTTAGCTATAGAACACCATATAATCAACAAGCAGGGAGCCATGGCGGAAGTCTCATGTACATTCGTCGAGATGTTCCCCAAATACCTATGTCTATACGTACAACCCTGCAGGCAGTTGTTGTACAAATTGATATAGGGAGAAAATATACAATATGCTCTCTGTACTTACCTCCAAATGATGATATTTTATATGATGATTTAGCAGAAGTTATTCAACAACTCCCTCAACCTTTTCTCTTACTGGGAGATATGAATGGTAGACATCCTTTATGGGGTGATGTTTTGGCCAACACAAGGGGCAATATTATCTCATCAATTGTGAAGAATGAGGATGTGGGGCTCCTTAATACAGGAGAGCCCACGCACTTCCATGTTCAGACAGGTACTTTGTCATGCATTGACCTTTCAATTGCAAGCTCTAACTGCCTTCTTGATTTTGATTGGAGGACATTAGATGATTGGCATACTAGTGATCATGCACCAATCATTATAAACACCAACAAGGGTCCACCTTTGCAAAGATCGCCACGTTGGAATCTAGACAAGGCAGACTGGGTTAAATTTTCCGAGCTAAGTGAAATCGAAGGGAGAGCAGAACAGTTTGAAAGTATTGATGATGCTATAGACCTGCTGAATGGAACTCTTCATACAGCAGGAGTCAATTCAATTCCCAAAACAACAGGGTTATTCAAACGACGACCAGTCCCGTGGTGGTCTTCAGAACTAACTGCACTCCACAGAGCCACAAGAAGATCTCTAACACGATTGCGTAGACTCCGAACTGATGAGAATTTAATTATGTACAAGAAATGTAGAGCACAGTTCCGTCGTGCCATGAAAGAAGCAAGGCGCCAGTCATGGATGTCTTTTGTTTCCTCCATTAACAGTAGAACACCAGCATCTTCTGTGTGGAGGAAAGTAAAAAAGATAGCTGGCAAATTCACCCCCAACCCACCACCAGTGTTGAAGGTGAATGGCCAGTATGTAACTGAAGCAAATGAAGTTAGCAATGCCTTGGCTAATCATTTTTCAAATGTATCCAGCAAGTGTGAAGGAGCCCCTGGTCACCAGTATAGGAGCACTGAAGTAAATAAAATTTTAAATTTTGCAACAAGAAGGGAAGAGTCGTATAATTCTCCTTTCACTGAAAGAGAATTTGATTCCGCACTTGCTCATTGCAACGATACAGCCCCTGGACCCGATGGAATTCCATATGCAATGATTAAACATGTACATTTTAATACAAAGCTATTTATTTTAAGCATTATTAATAGAATATGGCATGATCATAGTTACCCAAGTGTTTGGGAACTAGCCATTATTTTAGCCTTTTTAAAACCCGGTAAAGACAAGTTTTTAGCAGCAAACTATCGTCCTATTGCATTGACATCTTGTTTATGTAAAATTATGGAGAAGATGGTCAATGCAAGGCTGATATGGTACCTTGAAAAGAAAGGTATTTTATCACCGATTCAATGTGGATTCCGAAAAATGCACTCAACGACTGATGTGTTGATACGACTTGAGTCTTCTATTTGTGAAGCCTTTGCTTCCAAACAGCACCATGTTACAGTATTTTTTGACCTTGAAAAGGCATATGATACCACATGGAGATATGGTTTTCTTAAAACCATTCATGAATTGGGATTGAGAGGAGAGCTGCCACTATTTATTCAGGCATTTCTTTCACGTAGAGTTTTTCAAGTGAGAGTGGGGGAAACTCTATCAGAGAGTAAGTGCCAGGAAGAAGGAGTTCCTCAGGGTAGTGTGCTGAGTGTAACCCTTTTTGCACTAGCAATTAATGGGATATCCTCAGCCATTCCCCAGGATGTTCTCTCAACACTATTTGTGGATGATCTCTCAATATCATTTGCTGGCACTAGAATGGCAATGGTTGAGAGAAAAATCCAACTCTCTATTGATAAAATTATCCAGTGGGCTGACATGAATGGATTTAAGTTCTCGACAAGTAAAACTACCATTGTCCATTTTTGTCGTATCCGGGGAGTACATCCAGACCCGGATATATACATTAAAGGTCAACGGATACCATGTGTA
>NC_090727.1:47359537-47459537 GCF_036898095.1 Palaemon carinicauda
ACGAGACCGATCATCTCCTCTTCCTTGTCGACGATCGTTCTCGGGACGTCGTTCTTGACGTTCCAATGATCGCCACAGATCACGAGCTAAAAGGTCTTCACAATCTTGATGCTCTTCTTCTAGGAGACGTTTAGATTCATAAGCTAAACCCTCACAATCACCAGATTGAAGATCATCATGATCTCGACCTTCTTTTTCTAGAAGACGTTCACATTCATGAGCTAAACGCTCACTTGTTCTCTAACCGAAATACAAACCAACGCTATTTGTAAGGGTATTACTTTTGGCAAAGCTGATAGGTCAAGCCAGTAGAATTTAGCAAGGGTTAACTACCCATTCCTCTAGTTAGCGGGGGGAAGGTGGGTTAGCCAGCTACCCCTCTCACTCACACACCTGTGACTGTGCTTCACTTTGCTTTTGGCTCGGATGATGAACGGTTGTTGCCGCTCCTCATCCTCTCAATTATTTTGCACAGCCATTAATCGGTTTTTGTCTTTTTTTTTTCCGTGTGTGTGCCGAGTTCTGCTTACCGGCTATGCGTGCCTGCCCTGGTTTGAAGGGCTGCATCTGCGGTACCTTCATGTCCATGGTAGAAACTGATTCTCCCTGCCTTTGTCCGGTAGGTCTGCAGAAGTCAACGCTGCGACGAATCTAACAAATGTAATGAATACCGAGAATGGTCTGCCTCCCCGTGGGAAAGGTGTGGGTGTTGGCAGAAGAAGTAGTCCTAGCAAAATTGTTCTCCATCGAAGGTTTCTTCATAGCAGAAGAAACCCAAGCCTTCTTCTTCTGCTTCCCAACCTTCCTCCAAAGGTCCTACTCGAACGGCTTCCTCCTCGGAACCATTAAGTTGTACCGTAGGCTGCTTAACCCCCTTTCAACCTCGGTCCTTGATAGGTGGTACAGCCTTTCTTAGTGAGTTGGCCCTGCCTCTCCCCCTGAGGGAGGCTGTGTCTCTTTTCTTCTTTATTACAGGTTTTGCCGGGTTTGACCAGCCATGGTTCCAAGGAGGTTCTGTGGCATTTTCTTTTCCAGGGTGTTGAGCTGCAGCGATCGTCAGCTTCAGAGGTCGACCCCTTGACCTTGGTCGACGTGGTGGTATCGGAGGTTTCGTCTGCTGCCCTGCCAGCAGACTCTGTTGCTGCTTTTTCTGATTCTTCCGCGGCTGGCGTGGACTGCACTTCTTCCCCTGATTAACATCTTGCAGGTAGAGCAAAGTCCAAGGCATGTCCCTTTTGTGAATATTCTCCTTTCTCGTTTGCGTGAAGGGGCACTCACAGAGACTCCTCTTTGGAGGCATGCTGCTGATCAGCTTGCTGATTCTCCTGTCGCTGTGGAGCATCGTCATTGTGATAGGAGACATTGCCGCACTCGTCCACCGCTGCGCCTTCAGGATGCCTTTTTACCTTCGGCGAAGAGATGACTCTTCCGGTTCTTCATCCCCGCAGCCTTCCTCTTTGTTGGAACCTACCTGTCATGCCTCTTCTGGTTCCCGACCCTCTCCAGCCTTATCGGACTCGTCTTCTCACCTACGAACTTCGGATCGTAACTCGCCTGCAAGGGATTGTTCACTTTTCATTCCTGAGAATGTACTTTCTTCTAAAGGACACATTTCTTCTTCTGAGCATCCTGCAGCTGTTCGCCATCCATATGCGCAGCGTTCATCTGCTCGTCAGGCGTAGGTTCATCATCCGGCCGCTCGTCAACCTACATCTTGTGAAGCGCCTGTTCAGTCTACAGCTTGTGAGTCGTCTGCTCAGCTGACATCTCATGAATCCCCTGCTCAGCCGACAGCTCGTGAATCCCCTGCTCAGCTGGCAGTTCGTGAATCACCTGCTCGTCGGCGTCGGGATCTTCCTACCACTCGTCGGTTGCCTGCTCACCAGCGTTTGCTCACACGGCAAGCTGCCGCTAAGCGTTTGACTTCTCGTCAGGCCTGTACGCATAGACCTGCTGCTCGTGAATTGCCCTTTCACCGTTCGCCGACTCACTGTACCGTAGACCAAATTTCGCCTTCTTTTTGTAAGCCCCGATTACCCCCCACGTCAATCGCATCGTTCCCCGATGGTTCGTCGATCAGCGACCTACCATCATCCTCTCGTCGATCAACCATCCGTCTTCTCGTCGGACAGAGGCGGTTGACCTGGAGATTCTCTCTTGAGTTCTCAACGAGGAGTCAACGCTCACCTGCTCGTCAGCGACCATTAACGGCACACCAGCGTTCGGCAGTGTGGCAGTGATCGCCAGGCTCTCCAACGCGCCAACACCCAGCAACTCAACAGCATTCGCCATCGCGCCAGCGGTCATCAACTACCCAGTGTTCGACGACAAAGGTGAGTATCTACCCTCAGTCAAGTAAGGATCGCCAGTCAACATCGACCGCGCAGCAGCAGAATACCCACAAGGGTAAGATCTCTTGCAGGTCTTCTTCACCAAGAACCTCAGTTCCTTCTTCAAGGAAGGGTAAGGTTCCCTCTGTTCGTTCTCCGTTACCCCATTCCCCTCCCCGCAAACGCATAACAGCACGACTGTTGGGGAAGGAGGAAGAGGGCAAGTCACAGGGTTTCAAGATTCCGAAACTGTCGGCACCAAGAAAGTAACCAAAGGCGACGACTTCGAAGTCTTCCTCGTCTGGGATTAAGACTCATTGAATAGACCCTTCGACTTAGTTTCCTTCAGGGGAGCTTTCGGACAGCGCATCCGTCAGTAAGCAGCTGTGGTTCAGTGCTTTGGTCAGGGCCGTAAGCCAGGCTTTTGGGCCTAGTATTCTTTCTTCTCGCCCTGCAGAAGCCCCTGGGGTTTCCCTGGGGGATTCCACCATTTCATCAAATTCAAGGCAATGATCTACAGCCACGTCACCCCTGAATAGGAAGAGAGAAGTACATGCCGATTTACTGTACCATCATGCAGGGTCAAGCTGACTCTGATCAGAGCTTCAAGGTCAAAGGTTGCCCCGGTTAGACCATCTTCCCCTCTACATACCGCTGCCTCACCTTCCCACCTGGGAGGCTCCCGCGGGGAAGAGTCATTCTCGGACTCTTCCCAATCGTCCCCGACAGTAGAAGCTCTTGGAGAGTGCTCCATTTTAGCTGCAGAACCCGTACAGGTTCCTAGTCCTCTCCCCTCCAAGGTCCAGAAGGTCATTCCAGTCAGACTTACACTTTTGGAAATGCTTTTCCCCCCCCCTAAGAGGGAGTCAAAGGATTCCAAGACAGCTCCAAAATCCTCTTCCAGGATTCATCTGGGGTCAGGAGCATCGTCAACCAACCCAATATCGATTCCGATCCACCCTGAGACGAGATATCGGCGATGGATGACGATGACTACGCTGCCAGCCCAACATCAGACGGCGACCTGAGAGAGTCAGAACATGCCTTTTGGCAGGTTCTGGCTTGCATGAGGGCTCTCAGTGTGTTGTATAACCCAGAGACTGCCCCCTCAAGAGGGCAAGGATGGTGTCTCGGGCACTCGGAGAGCTCTGAGGTCCAGTGCAGCTCTGCCCTGGTCCAGGGGTTTGAGGAGTGCTCGGCGTAAGACTGCCACTCAGCTTGCCGTCTCTCTGTGTCATACCGATCTGGTTCGTCTTCTAAACTCCTCCCCCGACCGGATGTCCACCAGAGGAGGTATTACGAAGTCCTCAACGAGCCTTGCTCGACATTAACTCTCCACCACTCCCTTGAGGAGTTGACGAAGGGAGTCTCTCTAGTGAGTCTCTTCTCGCCAGGTTGCATTCTCGCCCTCTGAGATCTTAAACCAAGAAAAGGTCATGAAGTACGCCATGCAGGCTACTTAGTGGCTGGATCTTTGGTTGGAACCTGTGGGTATCCTGGTATGTACCGAGGATTTTTCTAAGGAAAGTACCAGGAAGGCTATGGAGACCTTCCTTCTCTATGGTACCCACACCATTGAGTTTCTGGCCCCCCAAGCGGTGAACTTGTTGGCCAATACCATCTTGAAATGAAGGGATGCAGTGGCCAAGAGATTCCACTAGCAGCCCCAAATTTTGAGATTGCTAGGTTCCAGAACTTGTCTCTGGAGGGTTCATCTCGTTTTGAGCCTAAGGACGTCGAGCAGGCTGCGGAGAGGTGGAGGAAGTCTCACCAGGACCCCCTCCTCCTTAGGGCCTTAACATATTGGCTCTACAGACCACCAGGTCCTCTGAAACCCAGCCAATCCAAACTGTCAATTAGTTAAACAGCAGCAAAAGACAAATTGGTGATGAAAAAGCCCTTTCCTTAGTACCGGAGAGGCACTATGTCCACCCGTGGAACATCTCTCCCTCCATTGACCGAGACTCCAGTGCTTGTGAGCTCCTTTGCGATGGGATCAGTAAAGGACCGAAGTGCAGACCATGTTGGAGAGGGGCGCTCTCCAAGAGGGGAGCTCCTTTGGGCGAAGGAGAACAAGGTAGATCTACTGACGAGATTTGTACAGGGACAGAGGAATGTGAGGGCGGACATGCTCAGCAGGAAAGGGCAGGTTCTTCGCACAGAATGGACCCTTAACCAACAGGTCTGTCAGAGTCTCTGGAGGCTGTGGGGGAGACCCCTAGTAGATCTTTTCGCCTCCAACTTGAACAAGAGGATCCCCAACTATTGCTCCCTAGTTCCGGACAAGGAGGCAATAGTGGTGGACGCCTTTTTGATGGATTGGACGGGGATGGACACATATGCCTTTCCCCCGTTCAAGATCATCAATCTGGTCGTCAGGAAATTCGCCCTCCTCGATTCGGGACGAATGATCCTGGTAGCTCCATTCTGGCCAATGAGAGAATGGTTTACAGAAGTGGTAGACATGTTGATGGACTTCCCAAGAAGCCTTCCTGCAAGTCCAAAGCTGCTCAGACAACCCCACTTCGAGAGGTGTCATCAAAACCCCCTCGCTCTCCAACTGACTGCCTTCAGACTATCGAGAAGCTTGTCAGAGCGAGAGGATTTTTGGCGCAAGCGGCGAAAGCTATCGCCAGAGCGAGGAGGGTCTCTTCACAGAGAGTCTACCAATCCAAGTGGGAGACTTTTAGAGCTTGGTGTAGGAAGCACAAGGTTTCCTCATCCACTACCTCTGTGAGCCAGATTGCTGATTTTCTATTGTACCTCAGGCAGGACGCTAAGCTGGCAGTGTCCACAATCAAAGGGTACAGAAGCATGCTCTCTACAGTCTGTCGACATAGAGGCTTAGATTTGTCTCACGATAAGGACTTGCAAGGCCTCCTGAAGTCTTTTGAGACAACCAAACAGATTCAGTTAAAGTCTCCTTCTTGGAACCTTGATGTGGTTCTTGAATTTCTTTGCACCAAGAGATTTGAACCCATCTCTCAAGCATCTCTTAGAGAGGTTACGAAGAAAACCCTCTTCCTTATGGCCCTAGCCACAGCTAAAAGGGTCAGTGAGGTCCATGCGATTGAAAATCAGGTAGGCTTCAATCAGAATGAAGTGGTTTGTGCCTTAAGAATGGATTTCCTCGCCAAGAACAAGAACCCTTCAAAGCCCTGGCCAAGGACTTTTGAGGTTCCTAACCTAACTAACCTAGTAGGTTAAGAGCAAGAGAGGCTCCTCTGTCCAGTTAGAGCCCTCAAAGCTTACTTGTCTTACACTAAGAATGTGAGAGGCTCTTGTAGCTCCTTGTGGTGCTCGGTGAAAGATTGGGAAAAGCCCCTTTCAAAGAACGCTTTGTCTTTTCTCCTGAGGAAAGTTATAAGAGAAGCGCATCTCTTGTGTGAGGAAGAGCACTTTGGCCTTTTAAAAGTGCAGGCTCACGAAGTGAGAGCCATTGCGACTTCACTTGATTATCGCAAGAACATGTCGGTCAGACAAATTATGGATGCAACGTTCTGGAGAAGCAACTCTGTGTTCGCCTCTCATAATTACCTCAGAGAGGTGAGAGTGGATTATGAGTATGGGCCCTTACGTAGCTACGGCTTCTGTATTAGGCAAAGGAGTTACTACCTCCCCTCAACCTTAGTTTTTTGTATGCCTGTGTGTGGGTTGGTGTTTTTAATGGTTGTCTGAAGACGTCGACTTGTGGTACAGTCACCTCAGTCTAGATAGATAATTGATATCTATGCTGCAAAGGTTAGGTGGTTGGTTTTTGTAAGGTTGCAGTTTTTAATATAAGGGTAGTAGGTAGTCCTGAAGTCTAGTCAGATTGTTGGTCTCGCCCCGTTGACAGACTCGATTGAGTGATTTCAGCATGGCAGGTCCCATCTTGGCTGACACTCCTAAGGGAAAGCGACTCAAGAGGCAGGAATCTTTGAAGTCAGATACCTTACTAGGTAAGGAATCAAGGAGTTTTTTATCTTACAACTTTTTGTTGTTTCCCCAACGATGTTTACTGTCTATCACCCTCCTCCAAGTGTGTGAATCAGCTATGTATACATAACTGCCAGGTAAGTTCTATTCATAAAAATGGAGTTTTTATGATAAAACAAAGTTTTATGAATACTTATCTGGCAGTTATATATATATTCTAAGGCCCACCCACCTCCCCTCAAGAGACAGGTCGGGCATAGATGATCTGAAGAACAGAAAACGGGAATGATTCCAAGTATCACCCTGTAAGGGTTGTTAACCACCTAACCACACAACCACCATAAGGCGGTTGCCACGATTTTTCAAAATTTCTGCCAAAAGTCAGAGACTATAGCTATATATATATAACTGCCAGGTAAGTATTCATAAACTTTGTTTTATCATAAAAACTCCATGTTTATCTGAGAGAGAGTGGAGAGATTGTGATCGCTATGTTAGGCGATTGGAAAAGGACAGACTTACGAGGGCTAGATCGTCGAGTATTCTGTCTAATAGGTCTTCGGATAGTCAAGCCCTTTCTAACTTGCATAATACTAATATTCCTGATCCTAACCCTAAGCTTGTAGTACCAGACCCACCTACGGAGTCGGAGGTAAGTCAGCCTTCTTTGAAGGATATTATGGCTGCTATCTCTGCCTTGGGAGTGAAAGTGCAACCCCTTACTTTGGATAAGGAAGTGATGTGGGGGGCAGTGCGTGGTTTGCAACGCAAGTTCAGTGATAGTGATAATGCAGTGGAGGGTGCGTCTGTTCGTGTCTGTCATGCTGCTAGCCCTGGACCTCTTCCATGCTCCCCAACCCCTGGGAGAAGGAAAGTCGACAGGCTATTGGAGGTGAGACGTTGAACAGCGAACGGACGTCCCTTCGACCGATCCTGTTGACGCATCCCAGAATGCTCACCCTCGCCGCAGGAAAGGCGAGATGAGGAAGGGTTCGTCTTCTTCGTAAGACGCAAGACCTAGATGCGGTTGGCGACAACCTCTTCAATTGAGACCTCTCAAGAGACATAGGTCCCCCGTTAAGTTCCAGCAACCCTTGTGTAGCAATTGGAGCTCTCCAGAAATCTTCCTATCGGAAGAAGACGACGTGTCCGCGCCTAAACAGAGGTGTAGGACGCATAGTTCGTCGGAGGAAGAAGACGTGCACTTTACATCGGTTCACGCTTCTCCCCAACCCCCAGATTGGGAGATGTCGCAAGGGACTTCACCTCATCTTCACCAGAAGACCCCAGCTAGGGTTTCCGAAACTGTGGACGCTCCCTTGCAGCGATCTGGACACAGTACAGGAAGTGACAAGGATCGTGACACTCCCTTGCAGCAGGCTGGACGCATGCAGGACGCACTGCAAGCAGCATGCCTGTCAGAGCTTCATCAGTCCATTACGTCTTTGTTTGACGATTACAAGTCGCAAGGACTTTCAGAGGAAGCTCGCAAGAAGGAACCTAAGGACGTCAACAGACCTAGGAAGAGAATAAGATCGGAGTGAGACGCGTACAGCCAGCAAGACACGGACTCGCGGCAAGTTGCGGCACTCATGGACACTCCCTCGCAGCGATCTGGACGTGTTACGGGAGGCGACAAGGATCTAGACGCCCCTTCGCGGCATGCGGGACGCAGGCGAGGCGTGTGATTCTCCCACTCGTTCTACATCGGAGATCGCTAATCCCTTAGAGGAGATCTCAGAGGAGGCGACGCAAGAAACTCTTCATGCGGCAGATCTTAAAAGATTACTTGCAGTTTTGGCGGACTTATATCCGGATGACTTTCAGCAGGCTGTACCTCGGAGCCCGCCCTCGCAGTTTTTGAAGGGTAGACCCCAGAAACTTTCCTCCTTCAAGAAGACAGTAGTGTTAGCCAGATCGGTCAATCGGGGTTTTTCTACATTGAACGATTGGATTCTCAAGAAAAAGGAACAAGGAAGGACATCCTTTTCCTTCCCCCCTACGAGATTGGCTTCTAGATCCAGTGTGTGGTGCCAGGCTAGGGAGGCTCTCGGTTTGGGAGTTCCTGCCTCCTCCCAAGGGGACTTCTCCAGACTCGTTGACGCCTCGCGTAGATCAGCCATGACTAAGGCTAAGGTTATGTGGTCCACATCAGAGATGGATCACTTGCTGAAGGGCATCTTCAGAACAATCGAGGTCTTCAGCTTGATGGACTGGTCTCTCGGAGTCCTCGCAGATATCACAGACGAAAAGAACAAGACGCAGATGCATCTTATTGCCTGTCTCGATAAAGCCGTGATGGACGGGACGGTCGAACTCACAGCGCTTTTCACGGCAGGTGTTATTAAGAAGAGAGCCATGCTGTGTTCTTTCCTGTCGTCAGGATTGACACTCGCTCAAAGGGCAGAACTCTTGTATGCTCCTTTAAACAATCACCTCTTCCCTTCAAATGTGGAGAAGGACTTGTCGGCAGCTCTTGCGCAACAAGCAACGCAAGATCTAATTACCAGGATTGCGAAGAAAGTTCTTCCGGCAAACATTTTAGGCAGGAAAGAGAAGGAAGCTCCTCCCACACGCCAGCCCTTTTGTGGGAGGGCCCTTTCGAGAGGAAGTCAGAGAATGGCTGCTGGAGGACAACCTCGTAAATACACAAAGCAGCAACCAAAAACCAGAAAGTGAGCTCTACAACCTCCAGACACAAGTGGGAGCCAGGTTATCCCACTATTGGTAAGAGTGGAGCCAAAGGGAAGTGGATGACTGGACAGTCGATGTTTTGGAGGAGGGTTACAAAATCCCCTTCCTAAAAAGGCCTCCTCTTTCGCCAGAGCCATTAGAGTTGACAGCTACTTAGTCGGGGAGCAAGGCAGCAGCTCTTCAAGAGCAGGTAAACCAAATGCTGTCAAAAGCAGCGATAGAAGTAGTAGAGGACCCCTCATCAGAGGGATTCTACAACAGACTTTTTCTGCTTCCCAAGAACTTGGTGGGTTGGAGACCCGTTCTGGACGTAAGTCCTTTGAACAAGTATGTAAGCAAAGTCCAGTTTGCTCTGGAGACATCTGCGTCAGTCCTAGCAGGCATCAGTCAAGGAGACTGGATGGTGTCGCTAGATCTGCAGGACACGTACTTTCACGTCCCAATTCACCCGAACTACAGAAAATTTCTGAGATTCGTACACCAAGCAACTATTTATCAGTTCAAAGCACTTTGTTTTAGACTAAGCAAGGCTCCTTACGTTTTCACTCGAGTGGTGTCGAACATGGCTCGCTGGTTACATCTGAAAGGGGTACGAATATCAATTTACCTGGACGACTGGCTAATCAGAGCCAGGTCGCAAGAAAAGTGTCTGGAGGATCTACGAGTAACAATGTCCATGACGCAACAGCTAGGTCTGGTTGTAAATCTGGCCAAATCACAACTGACGCCCTCACAAGACATCATCTACCTGGGGATGAGGATTCAGTCAGTGGTTTTTCGGGCTTTTCCAGCCCCGAAACGCATTCTGGAATGCTTAAGAAAGGTGAAGCGCTTCCTAGGCAGAAGGACCTGTTCGGCGAGGGAATGGATGAGTCTGCTGGGGACCCTCTCCTCGATCGAGCAATTTGTATCCGTGGGAAGACTTCAGCTACGTCCACTGCAATTCCATCTGTCAAGATATTGGACAAGAGACCAAGGCCTAGAGACTTGGATTCCAATCCCTCTGGGAATCAGGAATCAGTTGAGTTGTTGGGACGACCCCAACAAACTCCTAAAAGGCCTCGAACTTCAACAGCAGAACCCCGACCTAGTGTTGTATTCAGACGCATCGGATGTGGGGTGGGGTGCAACACGGCATATAAACGTCAAGGAACTAGTGGCCATTCTTCTAGCACTAATGCACTTCCAGGAGGAAGTCCAGAATAAGTTAGTTCAGGTCAACACAGACAACACAGCATTGGCCTACATCAGGAAACAGGGAGGCACTCGTTCGGATTCCCTTTACGAGGCAGCAAAAGATCTCCTACGGTGGGCAAAAGCGAGAAATATAACTTTGATAACCCGCTTCATAGAGGGGAAGAATGTCAGAGCGGATGTTCTCAGCAGAGGAAGACAGATTCTCACGACAGAGTGGACCCTACATCACGAGGTGTGCAGCAGGCTTTGGAATCTGTGGGGAGAACCGTCAATAGACCTCCTCGCGACGCAGAAAACAAAGAGGCTACCAGTTTATTGCTTTCCAGTCCCAGACCAGGAAGCAGTGGCAGTGGACGCCTTCCTCATGGATTGGGGAGGACTAGACACGTACGCCTTCGCCCCATTCAAGATCCTAGACAGAGTCTTGGAAGAAGTTCAGAGAATCGAACAACGCCCGCATGACTCTGATAGCTTCGTTTTGGCCCATGAGACCCTGGATCACAGAAGTGATGGAGTGGGTAGTAGACACCCCCAGATCGTTACCTTGTCGGTACGATCTACTCAGACAGTCACACATAAAGAGATACCATCAAAATCTCCTCGCTCTCAATCTAACTGCCTTTCGACTATCGAAAAACTGGCAAGAGCGAAAGGCTTTTTGAGGGAAGCTGCAAGAGCAATCGCAAGAGCAAGGAGGACGTCCACAATCAAGATATACCAATCTAAGCGGGACGTGTTCAGAGAATGGTGCAGGATTAACAATTTTTCCTCTTCCAGTACCTCTCTAACTCAACTGGCAGATTTTCTGTTGCATTTAAGAACACAAGAGAAGCTGGCAGTATCAACCATCAAGGGATACCGCAGCATGCTAGCCTCCATCTTCCATCACAGACGTGTTGACGTGTCAGGAGACAAGGATCTCTCGGACCTCATAAGATCCTTTGAGACCGTTAAGAGGAAGGACAACCCAACCCCCTCTTGGAATTTGGATGTATTCCTGATGTTTTTAACCTCGAGCAGGTTTGAACCTTTTGACAATGCTTCATGGAAGGATCTTACTAAGAAGACCCTATTCCTGGTTGCGTTAGAGACAGCCTAGAGAATAGGCGAATTGCAAGCCATTAGCAAGAAGGTGGGCTTCAATAGAGAGAATGCAGTCTGCTCTCTACAACTAGGTTTTCTCGCCAAGAACGAGAATCCATCGCAACCATGGCCCAGATCCTTTACCATTCCAGGGTTATCTCATTTAGTAGGACGGGAAAAGGAGAGAGGCCTTTGTCCAGTGAGATCCCTAAAATTTTATCTGCAGAGGACCAAAAATCTGAGAGGACAGGCAGATAACTTCTGGTGCTCGGTAAAGAAGCCTTCGTTACCCTTGTCAAAGAATGCACTGGTGTTCTTTATAAAGGATGTAATAAGGGAAGCTCACCAGAACTGTGACGAGAAAAGCTTTCCAATCCTTAAAGTCAAACTACATGAAGTAAGAGCTGTGGCGACTTCGATGGCTTATAGACACAACAAGTCTATGAAATCAATTTTAGAAGTGACATTCTGGCGAAGCAAGTCTATCTTCGCAGATTGTTACCTTAAAGAGGTACAGACCCAATATGAGGATTGTTGTTCCCTGGGTCTGTATGTTGCCTCCGGCATCGTAGTTGGAGAAGGTACTACTGCCTCTAACCTATAACCTTTTATTATATACCCTTGCTTTTCTCTTGAACTTGATATCACAGGTTGTCTGGGAAGGTTGTTGCAACCTTCCACAGTCTGGGATGCAAGTCTAAGTTAGTTTTTATGGAGTGTGTTTTTAGTGTGTTTTTGGGTCAGGGGGTCAGATCATTGTCCATGGCTATGCCAGGATAGCAAGGGTGGTGGTCTAGTCATGTTAAAGTCAAGGACGGTGCGGCAGCCCCACAGAGACTTTTACAGCCCCCTGGGTGGATTGCTGGGTCTCTTAAGGAATGCAGGCCAATGGGCAGGATAACTATGAAGCCAGCTTCCTTATTAGGTAGGAACCAGATTATTGGTACAGCTAATTTGTAGCGATTAATAGTTATACAAATTCCCGACGGGGTTGCAGTTTTCTAACCCACCACCAATGGTGTCAATCAGCTATATATATGTAACTGCCAGGTAAGTTACATATTTAAAAATGGTATTCTCATTTTAAAATAAATTTTTAAATATATTTACCTGGTAGTTACATACATAAAAGGTCCCTCCCTCCTCCCCTCTGAAAACAGGGGAATGGAATTTCTGAGGACAAATGGGAATGGTTCCAGGTACCTGGATAGAGGGAGCACAGGTATGATCACCTGGCCACCTGTCTGCGATTGCCGCGAATTTTGAATTTCTGCCGTGCGCGCGACGAATCGGCGGGATTAAGCTATATACAGTGTATGCAACTACCAGGTAAGTATATTTAAAAATTTATTTTAAAATGAAAATACTGTACCATTTTTCTTAACAGTACAATCCTTGAGCTCTTTATACAAATTTGTCCCGCCATCACCTATCCCCCTGCATATCCTTCCTGCAATCAAAAGTGATGTTAGAATGCAGTTGTGTGTGTGAACGGGGTAGCTGGTACTACACCCTCAACTAAGTCTTACGGCTAGTTTTCCCGCTTTGCCAAAAGTATACAGTATATTCTAATAAAGAGCTCAAGGTTTGTACAGTATTACTATACAGTATTAGGAAAAAAACAAATTACTTTAAATTTGTAATGTCTTTTTTATCCTTCCTCAGTTTGTGGGGCTGGGTCAGTAAGGGGTTCAAGATGTTTTCAGCGCTGCATAAGCTGACAGGCCGCGCTGATGGCCCCCTTACACCCACATCACCACCTGGCATGCAGGCCATGGCTGCATCATTGCAGAAACGCTTTGCCCGTGGTGTTCAATATAATAGTAAGTTTTCTAATACTGTATTATATTCTTTATTTAGATGAAAAGTTACACACAATGATACCATCACTATTTTTAATTTTATAGGTATAATCTTTCTTTACAGTGAATGTCTTAAGAAACCACTCTCTTATGTTATTTTAATGTAGTGAGGTATTCATTAAATCTTGAATTACATATTGTATATCTTTCAATACAGATACTTTTAACACTTTATGATGATAGAGAGACATTATCTTTTAGCTTGGGTCTCATGAAAAGTAGCTGGTTTGCACTTATCAGAAGCCTTCTCAAGTGTTAATTCTTCATAATACTGTAAAATGCATAGTTCTTTTACTTTAATAATTATTATTTCCTGTAGTGAAAATTGTTATCCGTGGAGATCGAAATGTGGGCAAGACGTGTCTTTTCAAGCGTCTTCAAGGCCAGCCTTTTTATGAAGAATATGTACCAACGGAAGAAATACAGGTAACAATAGAGCAACTGTTATTATAATTTTTGGAATGGATTGAAATTTGATTTATCTTTGTTTATTCCTGGGCAAATACAAAACCTTCGCTATTTATATGGGTATTACTTTCAGCAAATCTGAAAGACGAGCTATGATAATGTTAGTGAGGGATAACTACCCCAACCACTAGTTAGTGGGTGGGACCCACCAGGGGCGGTGGAAGAACAGAATCCAAGGCAGAGTTCCCCTTCTGGGAAACATGTCTCTCGTTCCCAAGAGAAGACCACTAGCGAGCAGCGGAAACGAAACGCTTATGCTTCTCTTCCAAGGGTGGAGGTTGAGCGTTGTTCTCTTTCGGGTGAATCAACCTCCCACTTGGGGGAGGCAGATCTAGAGCTTAGCAGAACCCCCCTCGCCAGCTTTCTGTGGGACATTCCCCTTCGGAAGTCCATCGGGTGGAGAAGTTTATGACTCCTCTCCATGTGGGACGTACTCCTCATTGTGCTGTTAGGAGATGCCTCTTTGAACTTCTGGGTTCTAGTCACGATATCCCTTAGTGGTCTCATGACAGTCGTATTGACCCTTCGGGGTCTCGCGGTATGAAACTTTCAGGTTCTTATGTTGAGCAGGCGTGTTTTTGCAATGTAGGTTACATTGAACCTTTGAGCTCTCGTACCAACTGTTACATAAAAACTTTGGTTTCACGTGACAGCGTTGATCCTTCGGGATCTTGCAACAACGGTTATGCTGAGCCTTCCTTTCTCATCCTAGAGTGAGGTTTTTTCCAGTACTGGAGAACCCCCTCTAACGAGCTCGAAATACTTGGCTCATGTTTTTTGCTAAGGACAGAGAGTCCACATCCAAGCTACAAGAGATACTCTCTTGTCTCTCCCATCTTCCTTTGGGAAATGGGATATGATCTCTCTTTTTCCTCGCAATTGGTACATCCGGTCCCCATGGAAGACTCAGTTCATTAAGATACCGACGAGATTCTTCAGTCAGAAGTCTCCAGTGTGATCTTCAATCTCTGTCATGTGAGGGAAAGGTCTTGTGATCAGACAGTAACCCATGGCTTCCTGTTCAGGATTGACCCCATCTTTGAAGACTTCGGACGACTGACTGATCCTAACAGTCTCGATCTTCTCCGAGACATCTTGAGTTTACCAGGATCTGAGAATTGGAGTAATCTAAGGAAAGACTTTACTGTCATTTCCAATAAGGGTATCTATAGACTTGATCATCAGGCTGCAGAAACTTCTGCTGGTTCAAGACCGCACAGTCCCCACCAAATTCAACCTCCTCAGGACTAGTCAAATTCCACGTCCTTCAGCACCAGGAGTCGTCCTTTCGTCGTGTTCTCTTCGAAATCCGAGCAAGAGACTGCCCTGGTAAAGAGGCTGCCAGACGAGAATCTCTTCAGGGGCAAATCTCCTTGGTTTTCCTGGATTTGACATTTCCTGTGGAAGTATCAAAGAAAAGGAGGGGAGGCCACATACAATACCACACATCCTCAGGACTATGGTCAGAGCACGAATGATACTGTCTCTTAATCTTCTGTAAGGCATCTTCTTCCCTCGGGAAGATTTCCCCATGGAGATGGCAGTGATTTGTCTTTTTTCCTGTTCGCAAGAAACACTTCCTGCACCTACATGGTCTCACCTTCAGGGTATCCTGTCTACGGGTTTGGATTTTATCCAATCTACCCCTTCTGTGGGAGACTTCCTCCATCAGCCTCTGTTCAAAGGCCTTCCTTCAGGAAGCAGAGTGGATATCGATGACAGGCATTGATCTTCTTCCTGATGGAGAAAGACTGCTATCACCTGTTGGGCTCCTTCCTTGGAGGAATTCCTTCGAAAAAAAATTGCTTCTCCCCACCACCGAACAGGTCTCGTCGGCAGTCTTTTCTCATTAAGTGACTCGGCTAGCCCATCAGACTCACTTAGCTGGCAAGACTCGTCTTACATAATGGACACATCACATCCAGTGACACGTCCACAACATCGGAGAACCCGTTAAGGACTTTCTTTGCGACTAGATGCTCCGTGGTGAGGATCGGGTAAAGTTTGTCTCTTCTCGAGAGGAATCCCACTCTTAGACTTAGGCAACTGAATACCTTTGCTTGTTCCTTGAGCATCCCCAGACCGGATGGATTTACCTTCTCTCTCGTTTCCAACCATCGCTCTTCACAAAGTTTAAGCCTACTTACCCGTAGTCGGGTAATAAAGCCCCTCTACGGGATGGGTTGCTTCCTTTGGTCCCGAGGTGTCCCCCCCTCAAAGACCTAGGAACCCTAGAAAGCAGATCTTCTGATCCCGAGGACAGGTTTCTCTCGGTGTTGCCCTCGACCAAGAGAGTAGGTGTACCTTATGGGTTCCCCTCAATGTGTCTCACTCACTTAGTGCGTGGAACCAAGTAACATCCAACTTTTTTCCAAACAGCTTGAACCTCGAGTTCCAGACCTAAGGACAGGAAACCCTCCAATCGTGATCAATGGTTGGTATTACGCCAGTGATTAACTTGAGGCCATACCTCGAGAAAGATGCAATAGCTTGTCCCAAGGGTTCAACACGTTTCGCCAACCATAGGAGGGTCAAAGGAGGCTCATAAGGATCTTGTTCGTGACTGGGGCCTACAGGGTCATATGCCAGTCATTGAGTCCTTCTTTTCACGCTAGTGATTAAATTGAGGCCATACTTTGAGGAAAATACAGTAGGTCGCTTCAAAGGTTCAGAACGCTTTGCTTACACTAGGAGGGTCAAAGGAGGCTCATAGGGATCTCGTTTGTGACTGGGACACTCAGGGTCATATACCAGTCATTGAATCCCTCTCCTTTTCCTCATAGAGGTGACCCAGAGCTCATAACGTTTTAGGGCGGAATTCTCCAATAACGTATAAAAGACGTGAGCCACAGGAGTATGCGTACGTTCTCCATTACCCGTGGTGTCAACATAATAAATGGTTTATAACACCTCGAGCTCCTTAATAGACAAGTAGCAGGTGGTGAGGGCAGAGTCAACCAAGGATAAGCTTAGGATGATTGGCAAAGATTTGCTAGCTCTTTCTTTCCTTCATCTTCTCTCCCTCTTCAGGGCAACAGCTCCTGGTGTTGAAGGGTTCCGCTGCGGCACCCTCATGTTTGCTGAGGAGATGGATCCTCACGGTCTCTGCCCTTTGTGTAGGGGGCAAACTTGTACGCAGGAGTCTCCTGGTCAAGTGTGTCGGGAGTGGTTGCCCTCCCAGTTGCTGAGGTTTGGTATGCGACAGAAGAAGAATGTCAAGAAGGATTGTCCACCTTCGAGGTCAGCTTCAATGGGTAAGAAACCTCGCCTTCATTCTTCATAGGCTTGACCTCTCCACAACATCTCTGCTTGTTCAGCTTCCCCTGGGAGTCAGGCAAAGAAGAGGGCTTGTGTCTAAGTGGGAGGAACATCACAATCCTCCTCCGTACGTCCTGCAGAGAAAGTACTACCGATAGACCTGGCAATCTTTACTCACAACTCACAACTCTTCTTTGGCCAAACTGGTAACCTTGCCAGAGCAATTCTCTGCGGGAGGCGCCGCTAACCTGGAAACGGTTGCAAAGTTTTCTTTGCAATCCATTTGATGGTTGGATTACTGTTTGGGGACAGTAGGTTACCTTATGAAAAACAAAAGACTTCTCCATCCCTCATAGGATGGAAGAGCTGTTAGCCTTCCTTATCTCAGGAGCTAGGACTCTTTAATTCCTAACTGTCAGTGTAGTCAACCAGTGGGTCAATTGGGTTTTGAGGCACTGTGATATAGTACTCTAAAAATTCCAGAGGCAGGTGATGAAGAGGGAAGTGATGAGGCTGCGTAATGCCTCTACTGGATGAGCCTTCACTGTTCAATGTGGAGGACATCAAATAAGTTGTGGAGATATGGAGGAAGGCGAAGCAGGACTCACTCCTCCAGAGGGTGATGACCGCACGCTCCCACTCAACGGCACCTCCACCAAAGAGATCTCCGGATAATGCCCAGAAACCGAAGGAGAGGACCTCTCAGACAAAGCAGGCAGTGCAGGCTCAAGCCTCAAGACAGCCCTTTTGATCAAGGGGCTCGAAGTGGAGAAGAGGAAGTAGGAGGAATAGACGAGGATGATTCCACTAGGGAAGGCATTCCTTAGGCAGTCCTGGTGCCTGAAGAGCAGGTGGCAGAGGTGGATGCTCCACGGAGTTGGTGGGTGTCGGACACCAACCTGTTCAGGGGAGTAGACCTTTCTCCTCCCCTGGATTTGTTGCTCTTCATAGATGCTTCAAAAGATGAGTGGGGGCCTCATTTGTTGCACCTCACGGTATCTTGACAGTGGTCCGAATCCGAGCAGCAGTACCACTTAAACCTCCTGGAAATGAGGGCAGCTTTTCTTGCCCTCAAGCACTTCCATCGGCTCCTTTCAGGACACTCAGGAGTGGTGCTGATGAGCGACAACTCTACTGTAGTGTTACATATAAACAAGCAAGGAGGTACCTTTTCACAGCACCTATGCCAGCTGGCTGTGGAAATCCTCAGATGGATGGAAAACATTCGGTAGCCCTTTCGGCCCGATTCATCCTGGGCAAGAAGGTGCTGGTAGACAATCTCATATAGTAGTTTCCGAATGGTTCTTGAAACAACAGATAGCCAACAAAATTTTGACTATGTAGGGTTCGCCGACAATAGCCCTGTTTGCGACGCGCTAAACCGGAAGTTTCTGGTGTGCTGCTCTCCTGTACGGGATCCCCAGGCAGTCTGGCAGGACACCTTCCAATATCTGTGGGACAGGATGGACGTCTATGTATTTTTCCCCCTTCTGCCTAGTAATGAGGCTCTTGAAGTTAGGGCATTTAAAGATCTAGCGATAACCCTAATAGTTCCGCTGTGGCATCATGCAGAATGGTTTCCCTACCTTTTGCTTCTGGCCACAGAGGCACCGAGGGAACTTCCCACACATCCCGATCTACTCAGACAACCACATGTGAAGAGATTCCATCAAGTGATACCATCGCTTTGTCTTCACGTCTGGAGGTTATCCAGCAACTGTTCACAAAGAAGAGCTTTTTGCGACCAATTGCAAAGAGAATAGCAGGTTACTTCTGGGATTCATCTGCCTCAGTATATCAGGCAAAGTGGTCCGTCTTTTGTGGAAGGTGTCATGGATGGGGTATTGGTCTTATCAGTGTCACTATACCAACAATAGCGGAGTTCTTGTTGTACCTCACTGAGGAGAAACTGTTTAGTGTCGGTGGTTAAAGGCTATTGTTTGACTTTGAGCCTCATCTTCAAGCTGAATAAAGTTAATATTTTCTCCTCGACGGTGTTGTCCCTCCTCCTACAGAATTTTGAGTGCACTTGCCCTCAGTTGGAAGTCTGACCATCTCCTTAGAACGTAGTTGAGATTCTACATGCATTGAAAGGAGCCCTTTACGAGCCTTTTTGTCAAGCATCAGATTGAGACTTGATCCGGAAGATGGTCTTCCTTCTAGCCCTAGCCTCTGTGAAGAGAGTCAGTGAGCTTCATGGTCTGTCCTATGACATCGCCCATTCAAGGGGATGGGGCAAATGACACTCGGTTTCGTCCCTGAGTTTGTAGCTAAGACTCAGTATCCGGCTGTAGCGGATCCTAGACTCGGGCCCTTCCAAATTGAGAGTCTCCGGTTCATAACAGATAATTCTGATCAGCTGCTACTTTGCCCTGTGAGGGCACTGAGGAAATACTTGAAAAGAACTGAGAGAGACTGCTCACAAATCAGCAGGGTCTTCGTAAGCACGGGGAACAAGAAGAGGAAGATCACAAGAACTTGATATCTTCATGGATCAGGCAGGTAATTGAGAGAGCCATTCAGTCATCTCACTTTCATTTTGGCTGTCGTCTTCATCCCAATGACATCAAGGGTGCTGGTACGTCCCTGGCGTTTATAAAGAATTTCTCTGTGAAGTAGGTATTACAAGCAGGTGTGTGAAAACGGCAAACCACATTCACTGCCCACTACCTGCAAGACATAGCCCACAGGGTAGACACGTTTACTCTATGTCCTGTGGTGGCTGCGCAAAGCATGATCTAATAAAACTTCTTCCCTTGTAGGACAAGTAGCAGTTGGTTAAGGGCAGATGTTACCCGCGAGTATATCTAGGATGGATGTGTGAGCGACTGGGCGCATCTTATTTCACCCTCTCATCTTTATGGGCTCACCATCCAAGGAACTCTGCAAGGTGACCACCTGTAACTGCAGGTGGGTACCATGCCCTTTGTGCATGCAACCTTATACATTATATGTATATATATTTGTTATGTTCCCGTTCTCTGAGCAAGGAAGAGTCAGGCAATGTTGAGGTTAGCACCGATTTGATCCTTACCAGGTCAAATCACATGTCCAAATTCTATGTTAGCACCAGTTGCCCAGGCCATCATCTTATAAGGATCACAAGGTGTCAGGGTGCCTTCTAAACAGCTCATAAAGCACAGAGTGTCACCCATGGACACTTTCCAACCAGTTAGTTTTAGGACTTATACTCACCAAGGGGCTAGTCTCCTACATAAAGTGCAGAATGTTTGTATATAGTGCCGGAACAAATGACAAATTTGATTATAGTAATTTGTATTTTTTCTAACTATACAAATATGGAGCTCTTTACACATACGTGTCCTGCCATCACTTTCTCCTGGAAGTACTGCCGCAATTACAAAGTGACGGTTGTTTACTAGGGCTGCTGTGAGCGGGGTTGTTGGTCTACCCCCGCTACCCTTTCACTAAATAGCGTAGGGTAATTACACCTTACAAAAAGCTTAACGGCTGGTTTCAGCTAGTGCTGAAATAATACTCCCACATAAAGAGCTCCATGTTTGTATAGTTAGGAAAAATACAATTGTTCCGTAACCGAAATACAAACCACGCTATTTACATAGGGGGTATTACTTTCGGCGTAGCTGAAATGGCGAGCCATTAGATTTTTAACGAGGGTTAACTACCCCCGCGCTAGTTAGCGAGGGGGTAGGGGAGGGGTAGCTAGGTACCCCCCCCCCCACACACACCGGTGAACTGATTCTCTTCGCTTTTGGCTCGGGCGGTGGGCAGACGTGTCTGCTTCCGCCCTCGCTTGGCAGCCATTAATGTTTTGTCTTTACTTAATTACTTACTTTTCTTATACTTAATATATATGTAAAACATTGTTTATATTTATGTATATATTTGAGTATAGAAATTAGTAAGTTTCCTTTTCAGTGTTATGCTGTGTGTGTAGTGTACGACAACGTCACCGCGTAGTCCCAGGCCACCGCGGTTGCACTTCGTGGGGAACGGTCCCTTGGTCCTTCGGTCGTTCCTTCGGCTTCCGATATATTCGGCCGCCGTGGGGAATCGTCATCGCTGGAGTTTCTCCATTTATCTGTTTTCTCCGCTGTTCCTCCTTCCCTACGGGGAACTTGGACTCTCAGCGAAGGGAACGTGGGAGTTTAGATTGACTACGGTCTCTCTCTCTCTACTCGAGGTCGTTCACCCTTTTACTACTGCTACGTACTATTACGGTAGCTTCTTTCCCGTTGCGGGTTGAGTTGCTATTCCGTTTATTTGTCTCAATTATTTTCAATGATCTCTAATTGTATTTGTTAACCCTTTTACCCCCAGGCTCTTTGGAAATTTCCAACCCTTAACCCCCAAGGGGTTATTTTTTCCCCAGCACATTTTGCAGTATATTTTTTTTTAAATTGCTCTAACAGCCTTAATTTTGTCATAGAGATGTCAGGTTGGTCTCATTCTCTTGGAAAATGCCTGAATTTTCTCAAAAAATTATCAAAAATATGGAAAAAAAATTTTTTATAGCATTTTTTTGCAAGGACGTACCGGTACGTCCATGGGGGTAAAGGGATGAGTTTTGTGAAACGTACCAGTACGTCCTTTGGGGGTAAAAGGGTTAACTTTTCAGCTTCTGTAAAGAACACTTCCCTTCGGGGTTCAGTTGTTCTTTCTTTATGAACATTCTTAAATGAATTACATATTTATAATTCTGTTATAATTCTGTTTTTGTTACAGTTCTCCGCCCTCCCCCTCCTCCCGTGAATGTCAGTGGGGGAGGAGGGCGCATACCTGATTTGTAATTCTTATGTTCTATTCCCTCGGGGTTTCTCTGCGGAGTTCCTCCCGGGGGAATTTTTGTTAACTAATTATTTATTTGTTCCATAACCGAAATACAAACCACGCTATTTACATTGGGTTTACTTTCGGCGTAGCTGAAATTGACGAGCCATTAGATTTTAACGAGGGTTTACTACCCTGCGCTAGTTAGCAGGGGTAGGGGGAGGGGTAGCTTGCTACTCCTACCCCCCTCACACACCGGTGAAATGTCTCACTTCACTTTTGGCTCGGACGATGGACAGACGGGCCTGTCTTCGTCCTCGCTTGGCAGCCATTATATTTGTTTTGTCTTTACTTAATCACTTACTTTTCTTTTATTCAATATATATGTAAACATTTTTTTGTGTTTATGTATATATTTGAGTATAGAAATCAGTAAGTTTCCTTTTCAGAGTGCGTGCTTGTGTGTGTAGTGTACGATATCTCCGTGGAGCCCTCGGCAGTTAGGCCACCACGGTGTATTTTCATGGGTCGCGATTGAGTTTGACTACGGTCTTTCTCTCTCTCTCTTTTGAGGTCGTTCACCCTTTACTACGTTACCTTTACTACGTTACCTTTACTACGTCTGAGTAGCTTCCTTCCCGTGTGGGTGGGGTTGCTACGCCGTACGTTTTGTCTCAATTAGTTTATGAATCTAATTGTATTTGTTGATTTTTTCAGCTTTTGTAGAACGATTCCTTTTGGGGTTTTCGTTCTTTATTTAGTGTTCATTCATTTTTAAATTACATAATTACATAGTTACATAATTATAATTGTTATACAGTAATTCTGTGTTGGTTACAGCTCTCCTTCTGTGAGTGTAAGTGGTTGTGAGGGCACGTGCCTGTTGTGTAATTTTTGTGTTCTTTTCCCTCGGGATTCCTCTTCGGAGTCTTCCCGGGGGAATGAATGTTAACTAATGATTTTTGTTTTTATTTTTCACAGTACTGATCTAGTTCGTTTCTGTAATGTGACAACAGAGTGAGCTGTCTTGTTGAGGCCTGGGGATTCTGCTGTTGCTGCCTCCCCAATAGATCTTCGTCAGGGGCGTGTCTCCTTCTCCTGGAAGTGCTCCCGTGACAATTGACAGCTCTCCAGTTCATTTTAGAACACTCAGGAGGCTCGCCTCCTTGGGTGGGTAACTTTCCTTCCGAGGGAAGTTTTCCTGTCCAGGCTTTAGTTTTTTTCCTTTGGGGGGTTCTCCTCTTGCCTTTATTTCGTGCGACTATGCTCTTGGTGCTGAGCGGTCGCACCTGCAGTTACGCTCAAGGGGCTGGGCAACTGCAGGAGCCCCTCTTCGCAGGATTGCTCTTTTTAGGTCACTGGCTGACCCGTCTCTTCTACGAAGTGTTTCTCTTTCGTTCGCGAGGGAGTACACTCATAGAGACTCCTCTTCGGAGGAATCTTCTGCTGTTGTTGCTGTTGGCCGCCTTCGCCGTAAAACTCACCGTCCGCTACATCGTAAGGGCCTCCCCATCTCCCTATAAGGGTGCTAAGAGGCGCCTTTTTGAATCTTCTCCGTATGCAGCCTGCAGCTCCTACCTCCTTAGATCTCTGCGGGGATCGATCTCCAACGCCTTCCTGACCTTCCGCCCTTCGGGGCAAAGGGTTGCCTCCCACGGTGTGGGTGCTTCCCTTGCGTGTCAGGGTTCTCCTGCGCGCCCTTCTGCAGTGTTAGCGCACTGGCGCTCTCCTGCTCGTCAGCGTTTTCCTGATCGCTAGCGCTCTCCTGTTCGCCAGCGCTCTCCTGTTCGTCAGCGCTCTCCTGATGATCATCGCCCCACTGCTCGCCAGAGCTCTCCTGAGGACTCCGAACATCCTGCTGTTCCTGTTGTGCGCCATGCGCGCCATCGGTCTCCTGAGCGCTCTAGATCTCCTGCCCGTCAGTGCGCACCTGCACTTCCAGTTCCTGATACGCGCCCTGTGCGCCCACGTTCGCCCGCGCGACCTAGAACTTCGGTTCAGGTCTTGGACAAGGACTCATCTTCTCCTCGCCCTCGCGATCCTGTTCGTCAGCCTGCTCCAGCGCAGCAACGCTCACGGTCGCCTACGCGTGCTTCTAAGCTACTGTACGCACAGGATTCCACGCGTCGCCCTTCTGCTCGCCAGCGATCACCAGCTCGCCAGCAACCACAGACGCGTCAACGTTCGCCTGCTCGTCAGCGATCTCCTGCGCGTCAACGATCGCCATCGATCTTCCACGCGTTACAGGTCCCCTGGACACCATCAGTAGCGATCTAGCGCTCGCCTGCTGTGGACCACGATCTCCGGTAGCTGAGTCTTGCCGTAGATCTTCCTCCTGCTCGCCAGCGCTCACCTTTACTTCTGTCCTTCTGTGCGGCAGCTTTCTTCAATCGCCAGCGCACATCTGCGCGCCCTTTCCTGCCACGCACCAATGGGTGCCAATGGTTTTTCCTGACCGTCCAGGATCGCCTGATTGACAGCTCGCATCAGCGCTCTCTTTCCTGATGCACCTGCGCGCCTTCTGATTAGCGCGAAGCACGCCTTCTGATTAGCGCGATGCACGCTAACCATCCCTAATCCCTTACGCGTCAGCGATCTCCTACGCGCCCGCGCGATTCTTCGCCTGCGCGCTAGCGTTTTATTAACTCACCACTGCTCGCCAACGCGCCGTCGCTTGCCAACGCACCATCGCTTGCCAACGCGCCATCGCTTGCCAACACGCCTTCACTCGCCTACGGGCCATCGCTCGTCAACGCGGCATCGCTCGCTTACGCGCCATTGGTTTCCCGACCGCCTGTGCTCGCCCGCGCGCCCACGTGCCTGCGCGACCACACGCCCACGTGCCCGCGCGACCGCATCTGGACGCAGTGACCGAGGGCTTCCTCTCGGGTGTCTCATCCGTGGATGTCGACAAGCTCAGACACTCTTCCATCCTTGGGAAGAGCTTGTTTGAGCCCAAGGACAGAGACATGGACAGCTATTGTGCGGAGGAAGTCGAATTCCGTTTTCACTCCTCCAAGGCGCTTACTTCCAGACCCTGCAGGCCTCCGATGCCTCTTCATTCAGCCTCATCAGCCTAAGTTATCGGACTGGCTACGGCAGCTAAGACAAGGTGTACAATAGCAGTCCCCTCCTGTCAGGGACAGGTAGCACACGATGCTCTCCCGGGGAGGCATAATCCTAGAGGGAGCGGCAGAGTTCACAAACTCTAGGCCCTCTTAATGAGAGAATGCCTTGATGAAGTCATTGAGCTTCAGCACGGCATTTCATTCCCGTGCTGAAACTTGGTGACGGGCAGGAGGGCTCTCGAACTTGGGGAAATTGCTCCCCCAGTTCGAATCTAAATTTCTCTCTTTTAACTTTTTCTTTTTCTCAATATTACTTCGACCTTATCCTAATTTCACAAACTTTCTTTAGTCTTGCTTTCCAAACTCTATGAGAAAAATTTCCCTCATTATATGTGTGTATATATTATGTACATATATATTTATTATTTTTTTTTCTTTTCTCCTATGGCTTGGATGTTTTTACATCCATTGTAGCCCCGGCGGGGATGTTCATACATCCTTTATTGCTGCCTGCTTTGATGAGTGGGAGGAGGTATCACGGTTGGGAGGTGTTTGCATTCAAAGCTATATGTGAGAGTATTGGATGATTTCAGCCATCCCGAAGATGGTTTGGACCTTTTTGGCGGAACTATTCTCAAGTGTTGGGTCTTCGGAATCCAGGGGGATCCAATGCTTGGGGTAGGACTCTCGGCTTTTGGCCGGAAGCCCGTCATTATAGATATGGGGAGGATGATTCCATAATTTCTTGGTCTCAGTCCTAACAGGCGGGTTCAGCTTACACCTGTGCCTCTATATCTGTTTTGATGCTATCCTTCGGGTAGGGTATGGAGTGGACCATCTGGGAAGTATACTCTCATTGTGCCGATAGTGGAGAGTGCAAATTTCCTTTCCGACGTGTGATGGCCTAACATTCTCGAGCAGGTACATCAAACTAACTCTTTTCTCTCTCTTTAGTATAATGGATTCTTTAAGGAACGAACCCCCATCCCCTGGATACGCTGACTCTCCCCCGGCACTGTTGACGACCTCTGCTAATGTGATAAGGGAAAGCTCTGTTAATGACCTCGGAACGGGAAAGGACCATTCTACTGATATTTCTAAATCGAGTAATTTGGGTAACACGAGGAAACTTCGAATTTTCCATGTTACACAAATTTCAATAGAAACAAATTAGGATGATCTATGTAAAGCATTTGAATGCTATGGATGCATAAAAGAAATAAGGATGAAACTTGAAGCTGAAACTTGGGATTCATGGATATCTTATAGTAGTTATGACGAAGCATTTAGTGCAATAAGTAATTTGAATAATATTAAAATTAATAACTTGAATGTCGCGGCTGCTCTCTGCGATAAGGTACCAAAAGATTTAGATGTGTACAGGCCTGCCGATTGGTTGGAAAAAGACTCAGATTTAGTCATGCCCTCCCAGAGAAATCCAAAACCACCGATGTGGCTTATAGCTGAATCAAAGGGGGTTACAGGGAATTATTTTAAAATATGCAAATTGATTCAGAAAAAAGTAGGAACTATTGCACCAGGCGATATATCTCGTTTCGGAAAAAATAGTTTCCTTATCCATGCCAAATCCAGTACACAGTCGGTAATATTGTCCAATATGAAAATAAGTAATGATGACATTAAGTTAGATGTCAAACCCCACCTAAATTTTAGCTACGGAAGTGGCGTAGTTTTTAACAGAGATCTATAAGATTTTACAGAGGAGGAGATACTGGCCATGTGTCCATTAAATGTTTGGAAAGTTCATAAAGTCCCAGGTACATCAATGATAATCCTTACATTCCAGGATGCTGATGTACCTTTTCATATTATTATCGAGAACGAAAGGATTAAAGTAAGACCCTTCAAGCAGAAGCCATTGCAATGCTTTAATTGTTTTAAATTTGGGCACCCGTCCAAAGTATGCAAAAATGAGAAGATGTGTGGTATTTGCTCCAAATCTTACCATGGAGAGTGTGCACTTGGAGCCAGGTGTTTAAATTGCAGCTCGAATCACAAATCCACAGACAAGATCTGCGAGCTATATAAGTTGGAGGAAGCTGCCCTCAACAAATCAAACTTAGAACACATAAGTGTGACCCATGCCAAAAGACTATTAAATAAATCAAATACATATGCTAAGGCATTAAAATCAAACCAACCTAGCACTGCCAATAGCTCAAAAAAAAGTATACTATCTGACAAAATGTCAAATAACGAGGTAACCATATCACCTCCTGAGGCTTTACCACGGTGTATTAACACTAGGTTATTGCCCATTGCTGTACAGCCTTCAGCCGCCATTACAAAAAGTAATACAAACCTCTCTCGGGCCATGTCCTTGCCTGATCTGATGGAGGTTCCACTTAAGACTAACTTACCTGATGCACCTGTTGTGGGAAAGGTGCAAAAACCTCGAATCCCACCATCTATTAATCGCAAAAGAGAGAGACCTCCATCTCTCTCTCCACCCTCCATTAGAAGCGCTAAGGTTATGACATCAAATACATTTGATGTTTTGTCTGTTGATGTTTCTAATGAACCAGAAGATGGACTGAATAAATCAGAAATTCAAGTTGAGGTCCACCATCCACCTCAACAAATAGATAATAAGAATACAAAGAAAAACACCAACGTTAAACCCAACATAACAAGACCACCTCTGAAGAAACCTACTGGTAATAATGTTAAATTAAAAACTGCTAATGGGAAGACCTCATCCAAGATGTCTTCAAGAAATAATCCATAGTTTTCTCCTCCATTTTGCAATGGAACTGTCAGGGTTTGAGGGCGAAATATGAAGAACTTAAGCTCCTAATTCATGAGCATTCCCCCATAATTGTATGTCTACAGGAAAGTATGCTTGATTCTAACACTCCTAGTCCTCGAGAGTATGTTAGCTATAGAACACCATATAATCAACAAGCAGGGAGCCATGGCGGAAGTCTCATGTACATTCATCGAGATGTTCCCCAAATACCCATGTCTATACGTACAACCCTGCAGGCAGTTGTTGTACAAATTGATATAGGGAGAAAATATACATTATGCTCTCTGTACTTACCTCCAAATGATAATATTTTATATGATGATTTAGCAGAGGTCATTCAACAACTCCCTCAACCTTTTCTCTTACTGGGAGATATGAATGGTAGACATCCTTTATGAGGTGATGTTTTGGCCGACACAAGGGGCAATATTATCTTATCAATTGTGGAGAATGAGGATGTGGGACTCCTTAATACAGGAGAGCCCACACACTTCCATGTTCAGACAGGTACTTTGTCATGCATTGACCTTTCAATTGCAAGCTCTAACTGCCTTCTTGATTTTGATTGGAGGACATTAGACGATTGACATACTAGTGATCATGCACCAATCATTATAAACACCAACAAGGGTCCGCCTTTGCAAAGATCGCCACGTTGGAATCTAGACATGGCAGACTGGGTTAAATTTTCCGAGCTAAGTGAAATCGAAGGGAGAGCAGAACAGTTTGAAAGTATTGATGATGCCATAGACCTACTGAATGGAACTCTTCATACAGCAGGAGTCAATTCAATTCCCAAAACAACAGGGTTATTCAAACGATGACCAGTCCCGTGGTGGTCTTCAGAACTAACTGCACTCCACAGAGCCACAAGAAGATCTCTTAACACGATTGCGTAGGCGCAGAACTGATGAGAATTTAACTATGTACAAGAAATGTAGAGCAAAGTTCTGTCGTGCCATGAAAGAAGCAAGGCACCAGTCATGGATGTCTTTTGTTTCCTCCATTAACAGTAGAACACCACCATCTTCTGTGTGGAGGAAAGTAAAAAAGATAGCTGGCAAATTCACCCCCAACCCACCACCAGTGTTGAAGGTGAATGGCCAGTATGTAACTGAAGCAAATGAAGTTAGCAATGTCCTGGCTAATCATTTTTCAAATGTATCCAGCAAGTGTGAAGGAGCCCCTGGTCACCAGTATAGAAGCACTGAAGAAAAGAAAATTTTAAATTTTGCAACAAAAAGGGAAGAGTCGTATAATTCTCCTTTCACTGAAAGAGAATTTGATTCCGCACTTGCTCATTGCCACGATACAGCCCCTGGACCCGATGGAATTCCATATGCAATGATTAAACATGTACATTTTAATACAAAGCTATTTATTTTAAGCATTATTAATAGAATATGGCATGATCATAGTTACCCAAGTGTTTGGGAACTAGCCATTATTTTAGCCTTTTTAAAACCCGGTAAAAACAAGTTTTTAGCAGCAAACTATCGTCCTATTGCATCGACATCTTGTTTATGTAAAATCATGGAGAAGATGGTCAATGCAAGGCTGATATGGTACCTTGAAAAGAAAGGTATTTTATCACCGATTCAATGTGGATTCCGAAAAATGCACTCAACGACTGATGTGTTGATACGACTTGAGTCTTCTATTTGTGAAGCCTTTGCTTCCAAACAGCACCATGTTACAGTATTTTTTTACCTTGAAAAGGCATATGATACCACATGGAGATATAGTATTCTTAAAACCATTCATGAATTGGGATTGAGAGGAGAGCTGCCACTATTTATTCAGGCATTTCTTTCACGTAGAGTTTTTCAAGTGAGTGAGGGGGAAACTCTATCAGAGAGTAAGTGCCAGGAAGAAGGAGTTCCTCAGGGTAGTGTGCTGAGTGTAACCCTTTTTGCACTAGCAATTAATGGGATATCCTCAGCCATTCCTCAGGATGTTCACTCAACATTATTTGTGGATGATCTCTCAATATCATTTGCTGGCACTAGAATGGCAATGGTTGAGAGAAAAATCCAACTCTCTATTGATAAAATTATCCAGTGGGCTGACATGAATGGATTTAAGTTCTCGACAAGTAGAACTACCATTGTCCATTTTTGTCGTATCCGGGGAGTACATCCAGACCCGGATATATACATTAAAGGTCAACGGATACCATGTGTATCGGAAACCAAATTTTTAGGTTTGATATTTGACTGTAGACTTACATGGGTTTCTCACCTAAAAGCGCTAAAAGCTAAATGTGTTGAAGCTCTGAATATCTTAAAAGTATTGTCCCATACATCATGGGGGGCAGACCGCAATACTATTTTAAAATTATACAAGGCCTTGATTTTTTCCAAAATTAGTTATGGTTGTGAGGTATATTCTTCAGCCACCCCAAGCCGGTTAAAAATATTAGACTCGATACATCATGCAGGTATTAGATTGCCTACTGGAGCTTTTAAAACCTCGGCTATCCCAAGTCTCCTTGTTGATGCTGGAGAGTTACCTCTAGACCTTTACCGAATGTCTTCCATTCTTCGGTATTGGTTTAGATTGCAAAGACTCCCTAACTCTCTAGCCTTTCAGACTGCAAGCCTTGTAAGACACGCATCATACTTTGAGTTGCACCCAAAATCTCCTCAACCTTATGGCTTTCGGGTGAAACGATTATTAAATAGTCTGGATATAATTAGAAATAAGGTACTTCCATTCAAGGTATCATCAATGCCTCCATGGAAGTTACCAGAGATATCTTTTTGTAAATATTTTATTGGAGATAAGAAGAATATGTCAGGCCTAGAAGCCAGGTCTCTTTTTAATGAACATGTTAAAGAACATAGAGGATCAACTTTTATCTATACTGATGGCTCCAAATCTGATGCTGGCGTTGGATTTGGAGTACATAGTAACGGTTTTAATTGTAGAGGTGCACTTCCTCTGACCGCTTCCATATTTACTGCCGAACTGTATGGCATATTAACCGCTATTGAGAAAATAGCGTTGGAGAAGGAGGGTAATTTTACAATTTTTAGTGATGCAAGGAGTGTCCTTCAAGCTATGGAAGTTTTTAATTCTAATAACCCTCTAGTTTTAAGGATTTTAGAATGGCTTTTCCTTATTGGACGGAGAGGTATAACAGTTCAATTTTGTTGGGTTCCAGCACATGTAGGTGTGTCCGGGAATGAGAAGGCAGATTCACTGGCTAAGGAGGCTGCATCCGAGTTGCTGCCAAGAAGGTATCCCATTCCCTGTAATGATTTCTTACCTGACATCAAGAAATTGGTTTGCAATAAATGGCAACAGCAATGGGATAGTCAAGATGGCAATAAAATGAGGAAAGTAACAAATGACATATCTCCTTGGAGGTATAATATGATGCCCCGAAAATGGGAGACATCTCTTTGTCGTCTCCGTATTGGTCACACTCGGTTGACACATGAGTTTCTGCTGAAGGGCCAACACCAACCGTATTGTGACAACTGTTTAGTACCTCTAACAGTAAGGCATTTGTTGACCGAATGCCCCAATTATAACAACTTGCGGAATAGATATTTGTTTGAGGCTCGAGGTGAGGGTGGCAGGTTCATCCTTGCCAAGATTCTTGGAAATGATGTGTCCTACCATGCAAGTGGCATTTTTAGATTTCTTTCAGAAGCAGGTCTTCTGAAAAATATTCAACTTTTATGACATTCAATTTTTATGATTTTAATTGAATACTCTTTAATTTTTTATTTTATTTCATTTTTTATTTTTGTATACATAAATTAAATGTTACCGGCGTCAATGACCTTAGATGTCAGGATGCCTGAAAACTTTAAATCATTCATTCATTCACAAACTCTAGGATTGGCAACCCCCCTTGCAGGTCTCACGCTGGGGGGATGCCTAAGGTTACTCGTCCGGATAACAGCTTCCCGATGCGGATTCCTGCACGATCTCCGTGATCAGCCAAGGATATCGCGCCTCGCTCTTACCATCTCTCCGTCACTGTCAGCGAATCCAGTGTCACTGAGTCTCTATGCCATGGGGTCGGCAAGAGGTTTGCCCGTTTGGGCAGAAGGATCCATGCCTTAGGAGAAGGTCCTCCATAGGGTCGTCGACGGCTTCCCCCCTCGGCTTCTTCAGTCGATCCTTTCTCGTAGGAAAGCATCTGAGACGGGAGTTCCGTCGTCGACCTCTCAGCTCTGATCAAGTTTGTCGAACAAACTTCGTCCAGCGTGGAACAGCAGAGTCGATCAGACTGGTAACGAGACTGCAGGACTCCTTATGCCCTTGATCGGAAGGACGGGTACTTCCAGGTTTCATTCCATCCATCTTCCAGGAGGCTCTTGGAATTCAGCCTAGACTACAGGTGTTCCTGCTTAAGATGCGGTGGGGCGATCCCGCCTCGGCATCGCAGGTTTTTCACCAGAGAACTCTCCCTGCTTTCCTCATGGCCGCTCAGGAGCAGGCTTCCGCCTCCTTCGCTTTTTGGAGGTCTGGCCAACTCCGGTAGTCTCGGGTTCGACCTTCTTTAACACCGGGGCAAGCTTCCGGGACTTTACCAAGAGTGAGGGATCATGGTAATTTGCTTGGAGCCTTCTCTACTTCTGCCTCAACATCTGGAGTATCTAGCCATGATATTGACTCCTTCTCCAAGCCTTTCCTTCAGTAGACTGTGTCAAGGCTGAGGAGAGTCGCAGTACCTGTTCTCAGTCAAGCAGAGTTTTCAGCCCTACCTTGGAACGTTTCCTGGGTCTCTTTTCCTCATTGACCCGTCTAAAGTCCCGAACGGTCGCCTCAGGATAAGTTCCCTGTGAGACGGCCCAAGTTCCGGTGGTATCAAAGCAACGATTAACCGGACTTTCTGGCCCCTATGGGACCAGCGGAACATTTAGATTTGCAATGGGGGTTGACCTATGGGACCTCTTGATGGGAGTGGATATTCTCGTCCTTTCCCCACATTTGATGCTGTTCTCGGACTCGTCAAAGGAAAGGGGGGGGGGGGGGCGCATGTTCCGGTTCAGGCCTATGGTCAGGACCTGAAGGGTACCTCCTCATCATTCAGGTGGGCTTAGAGGCCGTAGTCTGGCCCTTCTACAGATCCTGCCGAGTCGCTCCGTGCGCGACAACTTCATGGTACAGGCGTATTCCAACCAGCAGGGAGGCGCATTTTCCATACTTTCGCATCTTGCAGTAGAGATACTGAGATGATCCGAAGTCCTCTCAATACCACTATCGGCTCGCTCATTCCGGGCAGAGGAAGGTTCTCTCTGACAATCTGAGCAGAGCCTCACAGATAGAGAGAACCTGGGGGTCTTTGGCCTCTAGTAACCAGCAAGTCCTGGCCTGGAGGACCTGATCGCGACAGCCTGGAACTTCAAGCTTCCGCTGTTTTTCCCCCCAGTCTCAGACCCCAAGACTCTTTGGCAAGATGCTTTCCGGTGACGGTGGGACAACATCAACACCTACGTCTTCCCACCATTGTTGTCTGTTGAGAAGGGGTCTCAACAAGACCAAGTTGTCTGTCAACCTTTTGATGGCCCTGAGAGCTCCGCTGCGACCATACGCAGAACGGTTTCTAGACCCTCTGCATCCCCTGACGGAGCTCCCGGGAGAGCTTCTTCCACGACACAGGCTACTCAAACAACCACGCTACAACATCTTTCACAAGCCGTTGCATCGCTTCGGCTTCACGCCTGGAGACACTACGCCGCCTCCTCAAAAAGAGACATCATGGTCTCATACGACTCCGCCCTTTCAAGGGAATAGGGGGAGACAACATTCAGGTTCGCTTCTGAGTTGTTTTCTAGACTCAGAATCTTGGAGTCCCGGATCTTCGGTTCGACTCCTTCAAGATTTTGAGTCTCCATTCTATATCTGATGACCCAGACCTTCTCCTTCTTGCCAGTAAAGGAACCGAGGGGTTATCTTTGAGAACAGCTGCAGTTTGTCCTCACGTGCGAGCCGGTTTGGGAGCACAGGAAGGACACAGGGGAGAGTCACCAGTATACCTTTTCAGCTCGGACTCAAGGGCATTCATCTCGACCTGAATCCAGACCCTCCCCCGTCACGTCGCCCTACAGCACGATGTCGGATACATCGCAACGTCCCTCGCCTTCGAGTAGAACTACTCTGTGACGCAGGTGCTACAAGCTGGAGTCTGGAAGCGTCTAATGACCTTCGCAGCCCGCTTCCTGCAGGACGTGACCCACAGGGGTATCGATACGTTTCTATCGCTCTGCGATGGCTACACAACAGCTGGTCTATCCTCAGGCTCCTTTTTGGACAGGTAGCAGAAGGTTGAGGGCATTGTTACCAGGTTTTAGACTGCATGAACGAAAGAAGTATGTCTGGCCCTTACTTATTTCTTCATCGTTCCCTCTACTGGGGAAGCAGCATCCTGGTCTCTGCATAGCTGACCTCAAACCTCTGCAGGTAAACCATGCTTCCTTGTGTTCCGAGTATTGAAACAATACTGTTGCGTCCCCCATACCTTGACGAGGTGGTATTGGGAACGTCCTAACCCAGAGTTCTTTCTGGAACTCCAGGTCAACTGCCTAGAACGGGTCACACTTTCTTCCCTCACACACAAGCTTATGTAGGCCACACGTTTCCTTGCGGAGCAAGGAAGTTGTGAGGTGCAGGGACTCCTTTTCTTGAGTGCGACTCACTCGGATTCTGAGTCCCCGGGTAAGCCAAAGCCAGTAAGGCTGGGACTTTCCACCCTACCTAAGGGTTAAGTCACCCAATGTAAATAGCGTGGTTTGTATTTCGGTTATGGAACAAATGACAAATTCGGAGAAAATTTGTATTTTTCCTAACCATACAAACCTTAGCTATTTACACATATTTGCCCGCCAGCCCTGTCCCCCAAGTCAAGTCCTACCTCTAAGTGAAGTGAGACATTTCACCGGTGTGTGAGGGGGTTAGGGGTAGCAAGCTACCCCTCCCCCTACCCGTGCTAACTAGCACGGGGTAGTAAACCTTCGTTAAAATCTAATGGCTCGTCAATTTCAGCTACGCCTAAAGTAAACCCAATGTAAATAGCTAAGGTTTGTATGGTTAGGAAAAATACAAATTATCTCCGAATTTGTCATTTTATTTTTTTCCAGTACGATCGGGTTTCTTCGTTTGCCTAATGTGCCAACGAAGCAGAGCAGCCCTGTTTGTGCCTTGGGAGTCTGCTGTTGCTGCCGCCTCTCTAGGACGTCGTCATGGGTGTGTTCCCTTCTCTTAGAAGTTCTCCCGTGACAACTGTCAGCTCTTTAGTTCATCTTAGAACGCTCAGGAGGTTCGCCTCCAGGGGTGGGTAACTAACCTTCCGAGGGAGGTTTCCTTCCCAGGTATGAGTTTTTTCCCCAGGAGTGGGGGAACTTCTCTTACCTTAATAATTCCTGGATGGTTTTTTCCTGGTCCTCGGGCGGTTATGCTCTTGGTGCTGAGCGACCGCTCTTGTAACCATGCTCAAGGGGCTGAGCGGTTGCAAGACACGACCGTGGAATTTTGTGCGACTATGCTCTTGGGGCTGAGCCGTCGCACCTGCAGCTATGCTCAAGGGGCTGAGCAGCTGTAAGATCTTGTGACCTCTCTCGTTCGCGAGGGAGGCCACTCTTAAAGACTCATCTTCGGAGGATTTCTCCTTATAGGTCAGCTTGCTGACCCAACGGCCCTATGGGGCGCCATCATCAGTGTCTTCTAGTATCTAATACGAAATGTTCTCCTCTCTCGTTCGCGAGAGAGACCACTCATAGAGACTTCTCTTCGGAGGACTGTTCCTGTTCAGACCAGCCAGCGGTTCGGGACCTCTCCGCAGTTCGCCATCTCCTAGTCCTGCTGACCTGCCGTCTCCGTTCCTGGCTGCTGACGCTGTGGGCGCCTACGCACCCCTTTTTCCAACGGGCACCGGTCCCTTCGGAGCAAAAGGGGCTTTCTCACACTGTGAGTAAGCCCCTTAAGTGCCAGGTATTGCCCTGCGCTCCAACTTTTTCCTGCGCGCTTGCGCGCAAGCGCTCGCCTACTGTTCCTTGTGTTCCTGAGATTTCCATCCAGGGAATCCTGTTCCAGTCCTGATCGTCGCCGATGATCTTCCTACACCAACGATCTTCTTTTGCGCGCTAGCGCTGACGATCTACTTACGCGCTAGCGGCGACGATCTTCGCGTGCTAGCGCTGACGATCTTCGCGCGCTAGCGCTGATGATCTTCTTTGCGCGCAAGCGCCGACGATCTTCTGACGCTTGCAAGTGCCGACGATCTTCAAAGCACCGACGATCTTCTTCACGAGCGAGTGCTGATTACACGCTAGCGCTGACGATCTTCTTATATGCGCAAGCCCCGACGATCTTCGTTCACACGCTAGCACTGACGAACTTCTTTTGCGCGCTAGCGCTGACGATCTACTTACGCGCAAGCGCTGACGATCTACTTACGCGCAAGCGCTGACGATCTTCGAGCGCTGACGATCTACTTACGCGCAAGCGCTGACGATCTTCGAGCGCTGACGATCTTCTTACGCGTGCAAGCGCCGACGATCTTCAAGCGCCGACGATCTTCAAGCGCCGACGATCTTCAAGCGCCGACGATCTTCAAGCGCCGACGATCATCTTGGCCGACGATCTGCTCTCACGAGCGAGCGCTGACTATCTTCTTACGCGTGCCAGCGCCGACGATCTTCGAGCGCCGTCGATCTTCTTACTCGCGCAAGCGCTGACGATCGTCAAGCTCCGACGATCTCCTTGGCGAACGATCTTCTTTGGCACGCTAGCGCTGACGATCTTCCTACGCACGTAAGCTCCGACGATCTTCCTACGCACGTAAGCTCCGACGATCGTCCGCGTTCAGGCTCCTTTGGTTCCCCGTGTCAACGATCTTCTTACGCTCGTAAGCGCTGACGATCTTTTTACACGCACAAGCGCCGACGATCTTCTTTCGCGCGCAAACGCCGACGGTCTTCTTGCGCGCTCAAGCGCCGACGATATTTCAGCGCCGTCGATCTTTAGCGCTGTCGATCTTCTGTCACGCACAAGCACCGACGATCTTCAAGCACCTCGAGCAGGAGTATCGTCCCGTGTTAGGGAGAGAAGAGCCCTCAGACTTCTTTGTTGGAGTTACGTATCCCTCCTAGGAGGGAATCGAAGGACTCTAAGAGTTCCCCCAAGTAGAACCTTGGGTACAGTGACTTTGCTGCCAGTTCACCAGGAAGAGAGCAGCATGATTCAGAGCACCACTCCGTGGAAGAGCCTTCCAGGGGAGTCTCTCTTGAGAGACTCTCTAGCCGGCAGGTGACATTCTCGACAACAGAGTTCCTGAGTCAGGAAAAGGTCGCGGTTTTGCCATACAGGCCACTTCGTGGCTGGATGTCTGGCTAGGGTCTCTGGGCATCCTGCTGCGACCCGAGGATCTGTCCAAGGAGAGCATCAGGAAAGCCCTGGAGACCTTCCTCCTCTCGGGCACACGTACCATCGAGTTTCTGGCCCACCTAGTTTCGAACTTGTGGGCAAACTCGATCTTGAAACAACGTGATGCGGTGGCCGAGAGTTTCCACTCGAAGGTTCCAGCCGTGGATACCTGTAGGCTCGGACACTCTTCCATCTTGGGAAAGAGTCTGTTTGAGCCCTAGGGTATGGAACAAGCAGCTGAGAGGTGGAAGAAATCGAACCACGATTCTCTTCTCCAAAGGGCTCTTACATATAGGCCCTACAAACCTCCAGCACCTCAACATCCTCGCCAATCCAAGACGATGAAACCGGTAGCGTCAGCAAAGACGAACGTGTCCAACCAGTAGCCCTTTCCTGTCAGAGACAAGGAGGGCGTGAAGTCCTCCAGGGAAGGCAAGAATCCTAGAGGGAGTGGCCAAGGCCGCGAGCACTAGGATTGGCAATCCCCCTGCATGTCCACCAGTGGGGGGATGCTGGCAAGTTGCGCATTCAGGTGGCAGCAACTGTTCCTGGACGATCTCCGTGATCAGTCAGGAATATCTCGTTCTGTTCTTAACGTCTCTTCCGCCCCTGACAGCGAATCCAGTGGCGTTGAGCTCCTATGCCGTGGGATGTGTAAAGGGGCTAGCCCTTCGGGCAGAATTCGAGACCATGCTCAAGAAGAATGCTCTCCAGGAGGTTGTCGACGGCTTCCCAGGCTCCCTCAGTCGACCCTTTCTCGTAAAGTAGGCGTCTGGAGGCTGGAGACCCGTCATCAGCCTCGCATCCCTGAACAAGTTTGTCAAACAAACTCCGTTCAGCATGAAGACAGCAGACACGGTCAGACTTGCAGTGAGACCGCAAGACTTCATGTGTACACTGGATCGGAAGGACGCATAGTTCCAGATCCCAATCCATCCGTCTTCTAGGAAGTACTTTAGGTTCAGCCTAAACAACAAGATCCACCAGTTCAAGGGGCTGTGTGCGGTCTCTCCACAGCACCTCAGGTATTCACCAGAGTGTCCACCCTGATATCTTCGTGGACACACAGGATCGGCATCCTGTCTCCTCCGCTATCTGGACGACTGGCTGATCCTGGCAGACTCGGAGTCGACCCTTCTTCGACACCGAGACAAGCTTCTGGGACGTTGCCAAGATCTAGGGATCATGGTAAATCCTGAGAAGTCTTCTCTGCCTCCATTTCTGCGACTGGTATATCTAGGCATGATATTGGACACCAATCTCCGCAAAGCCTTTCCATCAGACGACAGGATAGCAAGGCTGAGGAGGGTCACAGATCCTTTCCTCAGACGAGAAGAGCTTCCAGCCCAATCGTGGTTCCTCCCCTACGGCACCTTTTCCCCCTTGTCCCGTCTGGTTCCAAACGGCCACCCCAGGATGAGATCCCTGTAATGGCGGCTCAAGTCCCGGTGGAATCAAAGCCTCAATTCCCCGGACATTCTGGTCTCTATGGGTCCGGCGGAACGGACGGACCTTCAGTGGTGGGGGACGGAGCTAACCTTCAAAGGGGAGTGGATCTTCTCATCCTCCCCCCGGATTTGATGCTTTCTTCGGACGCTTCAAAAGAAGGGTGGGGGGTCCACGTTCTGAACCACAGGATCTCAGGCCTCTGGTCAGAATCTGGAAAGTGCCTCCACATAAATCTGCTAGAATGAAGGCCGTATATCTGGCACTTCAACAATTCCAACAGATCTTGGTGACTCACTCCGTGGTGGTCGTGAGCGACAACACCACGGTAGTGGCTTATATCAATAAGCAGGGAAATACCTTTTCACAACAGCTATCTCATCTTGCAGTAGAGATACTGAGATGGACCGAAGTCCACTCGGTTCCACTATCGGCTCGCTTCATTCCGGACAAGAGGAATGTGCTCGCTGACAGTCTGAGCAAAGCATTGCAGATAGCGAGTACCGAGTGATCTTGGGATCTGCTAGTAGCTAACAAGTCCTGACTTTGTGGGGTTCCCCGATGGTGGACCTATTCGCGACAAACTTAAACTTCAAGCTTCGGCTGCACTGTTCCCCAGTCCCGGACCCCAAGGCACTCTGGCAAGATACCTTCCAACAACGATGGGACAACATCGACGTTTACGTCTTCCCACCGTTCGGTCTGATGAGAAGGGTACTCAACAAGACCAGACTATCCGTCAACCTGTCAATGACCTTAGTAGCTCCGCTATGGCATCATGCAGAGTGGTTCCCGTACCTTCTGCAGCTCCTGACGGAACTCCCGAAAGATCTTCCTCCACGACACGAGCTACTCAAACAACCACACTGCAACATCTTCCACAAAGCCATAGCATCGCTTCGGCTTCTTGCCTGGAGACTATCCAGCATCTCCCCACAGAGAGAGGCTTTTCGCAACAAGTTGCGGAAAGGATGTCTCGACACCTGCGAAAGTCATCTGCAGGGGTCTACCTGGCGAAGTGGAGAGTCTTCTGTGGTTGGTGTCGTGGAAGGTGTATCTCTCGTCTCGATACCACTATTCCAGCAATAGCGGAATTTCTTGGATATTTGCGAGAAGAAGTGCGCCTTTCGGCCTCGGCGGTGAAGGCTAACGCTCAGCCTTAAGCCTGGCCTTCAGGCTGAAAAGAATACACATTTCTTTCCTCGCTGGAACTTTCTTTGCTCATACGAAGCTACGAACTTACCTGCCCTCAGTCGGAAGTGAGACCTCCTCCATGGAACGTGGTTCCTGTTCTCAGGGCTCTTAAGAGACCTCCGTTCGAACCATTACGCCAGGCTTCTGATCGACACCTGACTTGGAAGACGGTGTTCCTGCTCGCTTTGGCTTCAGCCAAGCGTGTCGGTGAACTTCATGGTCTCTCATATGACGTCGCCCATTCAAGGGGATGGGGAGAGGTAACGTTTAGGTTCGTCCCTGAGTTTGCAGCTAAGACTCAAAACCCTGGAGTTCCGGACCCGCGGTTCGACTCCTTCAGGGTTTTGAGTCTCCGTTCTGTAACAGATGACCCACACCATCTCCTACTATGCCCAGTAAGGAGTCTGAGGCGTTATCTTAAAAGAACAGCTGCAGTTCGTCCTCGCGTGCAAGCCCTGGTTGTGAGCACAGGAAGGACGAAGAGGAGGGTCACCAAGAATACCATCTCAGCTGGGATTCGAAGGGTCATCCATCATGCCCTGAATCCGGACCCTCCTCCGTCACGTTGCCCTAGACCGCACGTTGTCAGAGGCATCGCAACGTCCCTGGCATTCAAGAGAAACTTCTCTGTGACGCAGGTGCTACAAGCTGGGGTCTGGAAGCGTCAAACGACCTTCACAGTCCACTACCTGCAGGATGTGACCCACAGGAGCCTCGATACGTTTTCTATCGGCCCTGTGGTGGCTACACAACGGCTGGTCTAACCTCAGGCTCCTTAATGGACAGGTAGCAGAAGGTTGAGGGCATTGTTACCCGTTTTTAGACTGCATGAGTGAAAAAGTATGTCTGGCCCTTACTCTTTTCTTCATCCTCCCCTTTCTTGGGGAAAGCAGTATCCTGGGTTTTCTGCATAGCTGACCTCAAACCACTGCAGGTAAACCATGCTTCCTTGTGTTCCTAGTATTAATATAATACTGTCGCGTCGCGTCCCCCATACCCTGACGAGGTGGTATTGGGAACGTCCTAGCCTAGAATTCCATCTAAAGGACTTCAGGTCAACTTTCTAGGACGAGTCACACTTCATTCCTCCACACACAAGCTTACGTAGGCCGCACGTTCCTTGCGAAGCAAGGAACTTGCGAGGTGCAGGGACTCCTTTTCTCGAGTGCTACTCACTCGGATTCTGAGTCCCCGGGTAAAGCCAAAGCCAGTAAGGCTGGGACTTTCCACCCTACCTAAGGGTTAAGTCACCCTATGTAAATAGCGTGGTTACGGAACAAATGACAAATTCGTAGATAATTTGTATTTTTCCTAACCATACAAACCTTAGCTATTTACACATATTTGCCCGCCAGCCCTGTCCCCCGTGAAGTCCTACCTCTAAGCGAAGTGAATCAGTTCACGGGTGTGTGGGGTGGGGAGGGGTTGCTAGCTACCCCTCCCCTACCCCGTCGCTAACTAGCGCGGGGGTAGTTAACCCTCGTTAAAAATCTAATGGCTTGCCATTTCAGCTACGCTGAAAGTAATACCCCCCTATGTAGATAGCTAAGGTTTGTATGGTTAGGAAAAATACAAATTATCTCCGAATTTGTCATATTACAGTACTTCAAATTTTTCATTTATGGCTGAAGAGCCTTACACTGGAGTTGGGTTTTTGTTAAAGGTAGGCTGACACGGTGAATACAGCTTCTTTCTATTAAAAAAAGCTACCACAACAGAAACAAAGTAATTGGGTTTGGTTTTTATCAAGTTCTGCATTATTTTGTGTTAGAGCTTTATTACCAGGCTTTTCACGATATATTCTCGTGCCATAAATGTGCTGTTCCTTTTCGACCATTTGGGCGGGATGTACCTGTGACTTCGCCGAGAGACTTTGGTGGCGATAAGTTGATGTAAACAGTGTATGTTTGCCTGTTGTAAAAGAGATTCTGTATCGATTGTTCGAGATTTCATGCATTTTAATGCCTCGTAGTTGTATTGCAGCAGGGTGCTTGAATACAGGAGGCAAAAATATCTATCTGTATTTCTTTTCTAAGGATGAATTGTTAAGAAAACAGTGGGTGGGTTAAGTGCAATGCACACGGGCTGCATGGACGCCCAGCCAAACCTGGCAGCTTTAGAATCTGCATACTTTAATACATTACTTATAAACAAATGGTCTCATTTGTCCACATTATTTTAACAACATCATAATGATGATGATGATGATGATGATGATGATGCCGCCTACATTACATTTCTAATGCCAGGTTATGAAATCCATCAATCAATCAAATATCTGTTACTTGATGGAAACTTTTAAAATTAATTTTGCTCTGGTGAAATTAGATATTTTCTCTTAATTTTCATGCTCAATTTAAAATAAACAGTATGCTCTCTCTCTCTCTCTCTCTCTCTCTCTCTCTCTCTCTCTCTCTCTCTCTCTCTCCTCTCTCTCTCTCTCTCTCTCTCTCTCTCATATCGATCCACTGGTAGCACTCCTCGTCCTCTCCAACTAGACCAAACTCCCTACCTGCTGAAACCCTCTCTCTCTCTCCTCTCTCTCTCTCTCTCTCCTCTCTCTCTCTCTCTCTCTCTCTCTCTCTCTCTCTCTCTCTCTCTCTCTTATTTTTCTGACTATCATAAGGACATTGATGATGACATTATATTAAGGTCTAGATCTTACTAAAATCCCTCTCCATACTAGCATAAAGAACTTGAGATTTACCATCAATATTTCCATTTGGATTTAGCCCCGTTATCTTTGTGCAAGCAGAATTTGCAAATTTAAGCTTGGAATAAGCATTTCTATTTCATATTCTCGGAATATGCATTCTATTTTTTGTCTTTCGCACGCATATCTAAAGTTCCATGAACCAGTCATAAATTGCTTTCAAGTTGATGCTCAAGATGTATAGGGACTTTTGATACTAAAGTAGTGTTGTGCAAAAATAAAAAATATTTTTTCACTAGAATAGGTACTAAAAGTATTACAGATATTTTTATACATGAATTAGTAAGTAAGAGGTAAATTTTTATAGGAAATGTAATTTACGAAAACATTGTTTTTGGGGATTTTTGATATATTATCGATAGATGTGTTAAACACGTTTTATACACTAACTCCAAGGATTAGTATAAAAACTGAATTATATCATTGCCTCTGGTTAGAATCCTTAGCATATGTAATGATTATTTTAAAAGAGGCCTTCATGCATGTGTTTTAAATAGAGAGCAGAAGATGACACTCCAGAAGAGACATACAAGTGAAAAAAAATAAGAGGAAAATGACTAACACATTCTCTCTCTCTCTCTCTCTCTCTCTCTCTCTCTCTCTCTCTCTCTCTCTCTCTCTCTCTCTCTCTCTCTCTCTCTCTCTCTCTCTCTCCATTAAATTTTAATACATTATCCCTTCAATTTATTTTGCTTCCTCATCAATTTTATCTAATTTTCAGCTTATTTTATCTTGATAATATTTGATTCCTTGCAGTATAATAAATTACAAACATTTTAGTTTAAATACCTAGAACTTAACAATACTTTGTAATCTGTTCTCAATATTTCATGTGCTTATATTATTTAATGCAGATTTTGTATAACCAAATTTACTGCGTGACATTCTATTAATGGCAGTATTTGTAAAGAGGAATTTACTGTGTATTGTTCTTTCCCGTGTCCAGAAACACGTAGCATGTTCTATTTGTTCTGTAACCGAAATACAAACCGCGATATTTAATATGGGGGTATTACTTTCGGCATAGCTGAAATGACGAGCCATTAGAATTTTAACGAGGGTTTACTACCCCCTCGCTTGTTAGCGAGGGGATAGGGAGGGGTAGCTAGCTACACCTCCTCCCCTCACACACCTGTGACTAGATCACTTTGCTTTTGGCTCAGGTGATGAACAGATGTGTCTGCTCCCACCCTCGCTTATTGACAGCCTTTGATCTTGTTTTGCTTTTTCTTTTCAGTGTGCTTGGAAGTTGGCCTCTACTATGCAGAAGTGTCCTGGATTGCCTGACCGCCCTTTTGGTACACACATGTCGGCGGTCGAAACGGACCGTCACACCTTATGTCCTTTTTGCAGGGGCCAACGGTGTGACAGAGGTAAAGTTTGTAGTGAGTGTAGGGAGTGGTCTACCTCCCAGTGGGAGAGGTTTTCCCGGTGCCGGAAGAAGTCCAAACGGGATATTTCTCCTTCAAGGCTTACCTTGAAGAAGGAAATTTCCAAGGACTCTTCTTCCATAGCCCGAACCTCCTCCTAAGCTCCCACTCGATCGGTCTCTCCCAAGAGGCCGTTGAGTGGTAGCGTAGGCCGTACTTATGTTGACCGACCTCGGTGTTCGGGAGAGGGAGTTGCCTCCCATAGCGAGGCAGCTCCTCCTCCTCCCCCGGGGGAGGATATTTCTGATAACATTGCTGCTAATGATGATTTGTTACAGCTTTGGGCTTCCTTGGGGCTTAAGGGTTCGCCCTCCAAGGAAGCCCTGTTTGACATAATCAGGTTGGGGGCTGCTGTCAAACAGTCGCCGGCAGTAGCAGAGGTTGATCCTCTGTCTATTGTCGACGTTGTTGTGGCAGGGGCTTCCGACGAGTTAGGTCAAACCCCTGCTTTGGTTCCTGATGCAGCTGAAGGCTTAGTTCCCCCCTTCGAACATCCTTTGAGGGAGGAGCTAAGTCCAACGGTCTCTCCTGCAGGTGATTCTCCCCCTCGGGGGAGTTCACTGACAGAGACTCCTCTTCGGAGGACTGATGATGGTCTGCCTGCCGCCCCCAGAGGACGTATGAGACGGAAGGTTCGCCTTCCTCTTTGCCGTAGAGGCCTTCCTTCTCCCCACAAGGGAGTTAGGAGGCGCCTCTTTGGTTCTTCACCTTCGCAGTCCCCCGCAGAGGATCCTCTCCGCCGTGCATCGACCGTTGCAGTTGCATCACTGGACCTCTCTGCTGATCGTTCACGATCTCCTTCGCCTGCCAGACCTTCGGACCTGCCATCTCCGTTCCTGGCTGCTGACGCTCTGTGGGCGCCCACGTACCCCGTTATCCAACGGGCTTCGGTCCCTTCGGGGCAAAAGGGGCTTTGTCACATTGTAAGTAAGTTCCTTAAGTGCCAGGTATCCCCTGCGCGCCAATGTTCTCTTGCGCGCTCGCACGCATGCCTGCTGTGTCTTCTCAGCGTAGACCTTCACTTTCAGCGACAATGCCCCAGCGACCTCCTGCAGCTGAGACTACACGCCAGCCCTCTCCTGTTCACCAGCCCTCTCCTGCTCACCAGCGCTCTCCTGCGTGCCAGCGCTCTCCTGCTCGCCAGCGATCTTCTCCTCGCCAGTGCACAACTGCGCGCCCACGATCTCCTGCTTGCCAACGCTCTTCACCTGCTCGCCAGCGTTCGCCTGCGCGCCAACGTTCGCCTGCGCCCCCACAATCAATGGATCTGGGTGCAGGAGGGAAGAACCTTGCTTTTCCTTCCCTTCAGCGATCTCCTACGCGCCGTCGGACTTCGCCTGCTCGTCAGCCATCGTGCGCAGTCACCAGTTCCTGCTGTGCGCCCTCCTGCGCGCCGACGCGCTAGGGGTAATTCCCCTGCGCGTGTGCGTTCTCCTAGAGCCCGTCGAGATCCTGCGCGCCTGCCAACAATCACCTCCGCGCGCGCAAGTGCTTGCACACCCTTCTGCGCTTCCTCTTCCTGTACCAGATCGCGCAACTGCGCGCCACCGATCTCCTGATCGCCAGCGCGCTCCATCGCCTGTGCGCAGTTGCTCGCCTACGTGCCCCATGCGCCATCGCTCGCCTGCGCGCCATCGCTCGCCTGCGCGCCATCGCTCGCCTGCGCGCCATCGCTCGCCTGCGCGCCATCGCTCGCCTGCGCGCCATCGCTCGCTGCGCGCCATCGCTCGCCTGCGCGCCATCGCTCGCCTGCGCGCCATCGCTCGCCTGCGCGCCATCGCTCGCCTGCGCGCCATCGCTCGCCTGCGCGCCATCGCTCGCCTGCGCGCCATCGCTCGCCTGCGCGCCATCGCTCGCCTGCGCGCCATCGCTCGCCTGCGCGCCATCGCTCGCCTGCGCGCCATCGCTCGCCTGCGCGCCATCGCTCGCCTGCGCGCCATCGCTCGCCTGCGCGCCATCGCTCGCCTGCGCGCCATCGCTCGCCTGCGCGCCATCGCTCGCCTGCGCGCCATCGCTCGCCTGCGCGCCATCGCTCGCCTGCGCGCCAACGCTCGCACCGCGCGCCTGCGTGTGAACGTTTGCCCGAGCGCAAACCAGGCAAGATCCTATCGCGCGAACCCCAGCGCGATTCCCATAGGGAGGCACAACGCGAGCCTACAGGAACAAGAGCTGCCAGGTCGTCATCCTCACATTCCCCCTCCCCCCCCCCGCAAGCGCAGACCAGCGCACTCACAGGAGGGAGGGAAGTCTCCAGATAGGTCCAGGAACCAACCTTCTTCTTCCCTTTCTTTTCAGGCAGGCCCAGTTGTCGTTTCTACTCCGAAGGATCACCCGATCCCCTTCCCTCCAGAGAGAGTCGCTGTCAGTAAGCAGCCATGGTTCGGGTCCCTCATCAGAGCTGTCGTGCAGGCTGTCAAACCTGCCTTTGCTGAGATGGGCCTCAAATCAATGGCGGCTCCGACCCCACTGAAGAGGAAGAGAGGAGTAGAAGTCGTGGTAACTTCTCCAAGGGTCAAGCTGGTTCCTCGGACATCCTTGAGGAAAGCTCCCTTCCCCCCCAGACTTTCTCTCCCTCTCCTGTGGACGAGGATTTTCCGTCCTCGGGAATCTTCCAAGGTGAGGCGTTCTCCCATCGCACCAATAGGAGAAACCCCGCCTCGCGCATGAGAATCGTCCCGGGTTGGGGCGGAGAAGAGCCCTCAGACGTCGTTGTTGGAGTCCTGTTTTCTTCCCAGGAGGGAACCTAAGGACTCCAAGACAGTCCCCAAGTCATCCTCAAGAATTCGCCCAGAGCCAACAAGACCCGCAGAGAACGTCCACTTGTCCCCCCAAGAAGAGCCTTTGTGGACGGGAGACTTTGCTGCCAGTTCTCCTGGAGGAGAGCCACAGGAGTCAGAGCATGCCTTCTGGCAGGTTCTGACCCTGATGAGGCATCTCAACAGTTTTCCTGATCCTGAGATTCCTCCTCGAGAGGACAAGGACACTGTCCTGGACCGAGTCTTTGGCGCTCGGAAGCCTGCTAAGGCCAGTGCAGCTTTGCCCTGGTCCCAAGGGGTGAAGAGTGCCAGGGACAAGGTTGAGGGCCAGCTCTCCGAGCTCGCCTCCTCCAGCCATTCCACTGCTGGCAACAAGCTCCTCCCTCCTCCTCGTATCCACCAGAGGAGGTAATTTGAGATCATGGAGGAGTCTTGCTTAGCTCTTCTCTTGCACCACTCTGTGGAAGAGGTTACCTAGGGAGTCCCTCTTGAGAGACTTTCTAGCCGGCAAGTGACTTTCTCGGCGACAGAGATCCTAAGCCAGGAGAAGGTTGCGAAGTGTGCCATGCAGGCTACTTCGTGGCTGGACATCTGGCTGGGGTCTCTTGGCATCCTGTTGCGATCCGAAGACCTGTCTAAGGAGAGCACCAGGAAGGAACTGGAGACCTTCCTCCTCTCGGGCACCCGCACCATTGAGTTTCTGGCCCACCAAGTCTCGAACTTGTGGGCCAATTCGATCCTGAAATGACGTGATGCGGTGGCAGATGTTCCACGCGAAGGTCCCAACTGTCGAGGTCAGCAGGCTCAGACATTCTTTCATTTTGGGGAAGAGTTTGTTTGAGCCTAAAGACGTGGAACAGGCAGCCGAGAGGTGGAGGAAGTCCAACCAGGACTCCCTCCTTCATAGGGCTCTTACATCGAAGCCCTATAAACCTCCGGCACCTCAACAATCTCGCCCGTCCAAAACGACGAAACCGGCTGTGGCAGCAAAGACAACGGTGTCGAAGCCCTTTCCTGTCAAAGACAAGAGAGGCAAAAAGTCCTCCAGGGTAGGCAAGAATCCTAGAGGGAGTGGCTGAGGACGCAAACGCTAGGATTGGCAATCCCCCTGCATGTCCACCAGTGGGGTGATGCCTTCAAAGTTGCGCAGACAGGTGGCAGCAACTCGGGGCCGATTCCTGGACGATTTCCGTAATCAGTCAGGGATATCGCGTCCCGTTCATAACATCTCTACCTCCCCTGACAGCGGATCCAGTGTCGTTGAGCTCCTTTGCCATGGGATCGGCAAGTGGGCAAGCCCTACGGGCAGAAGTCGAGACCATGTTAAAGAAGGGCGCTCTCCAGGAGGTCGTCGACGGTTCCCCAGGCTTCTTCAGTCGACTCTTTCTTGTAAAGAAGGCTTCGGGAGGCTGGAGACCAGTCATCGACCTCTCGGCCCTGAACGGGTTTGTCAAACAAACCCCTAAAGCATGGAGATGGCGGACGTGGTCAGACTTGCAGTGACACCACAAGACTTCATGTGTACTGTGACGGTGCCGAGAGAGGGTTGTGAACTCAAAGGCAGGATGCAATCAACTGAGTTATATTATTATAGAACACTCCTTTATATACAAAACCTCAAGCCAACAGGACATAAGTTAACAAGACAATGTTACAGAGGAAAACAGCAGACATGAATTTTCATGTTCGTTTAGTGCGAGGGAAGAGCGAAGATACAAGCATAATATATGCAAAAGGAATTATGTACAATTGTGTGACACACGGTTGGTACATGGCTCCCCCTCTAAAAATGACATACTGAACATGTTAAATAGGGCGCCCTGATCTAGAGAGGCGAACTGTAGGCGGGTCATCTGGCAGAAGATAAGCAGGTTTTAGACGATCAATGGAGACCCAGTCTTCTTTGCCCCGAATGTTTAGGAGGAATGCTTTCGGACTGCGTCGGATCACAAGGAAAGGGCCCGTGTAAGGGGGCGTTAGTGGTGGCTTGCTGGTGTCGTTGCGCAGGAAGACGTGCGTTGTAGAGTGCAAGTCCGTTGGTATGTGATGCTTCGCTGGGGGCTTGTAAGTCTGGCGGCACGGAGTAAATTTTCCCACGACGTGACGTATGCGCTGGAGATCGTCGGAGGAGGTAGTAGAAGGAAAAAATTCAGCAGGGACGACCAACGGGTCGCCATACACCATTTCAGCTGCCGAGACGTCGAGGGCGTCTTTAGGAGTGGTCCTTAGTCCCAGGAGGACCCAGGGAAGCTGAGTAAACCAGTTGCAATCCTTGCAGCGGGACATCAAAGCTGCTTTGAGGGTGCGATGAAAACGTTCAACCATTCCATTGGCAGCGGGGTTGTAGGCCGTTGTCTGATGTAGGGTGATGCCCAGGAGATTCGCTAATGACGTCCAAAATTGAGAGGTGAAGGTGGTTCCCCTGTCAAAAGTAATATGCTCAGGGATACCGAATCTTGAAATCCATCCAGAGAGTAAGGCAGATGTACATGAGGCGGACGTTGCAGTTTCCATGGGAATGGCTTCAGGCCAACGAGTGGAGCGGTCGATGACGGTAAACAGGTAACGATGTCCTTGTGATGTGGGTAGGGGGCCTACAACATCGACGTGAATGTGTGCGAAACGACGCTGAGGTTGAGGAAAGGTGCCCACTCCTGAATCCGTGTGTCGATGTACTTTGGAAGTTTGGCAAGAAGTACAGGCGCGGACCCAATCCTTAGCATCCTTAGAAATGCCGTGCCAAATGAACTTTGCCTTCAGCAGCTGTGCAGTAGAACGGCACGAGGGATGTGAAAGGCCGTGAATGAAATCGAACACCTGTCGGCGCATGGGAGCAGGAATCCAAGGTCGCGGTCTACCAGTACTGACGTTACAGAGGAGGGTGGTGTTGGAGTCTTCGAGGAGAAAGTCTTCCCAACGGAGGGACGTGCAGGATGTCCTACAAGCTTGATACTCTGGATACTGTTGTTGGGCTTCAGCCAGGGCGTTGTAATCCAATCCCAGTTGAACGGCAGCCAACGTGTTTCTTGACAGGGCATCGGCAACGGGATTAATTTTCCCAGGGACGTATTGGAGGGTGCAATTGTATTCAGCCACGGCGGAGAGATGGCGGCGTTGACGGGCGGACCAGGCGTCAGACTGTCGAGTGAAGGCGTGCACCAGAGGCATGTGGTCTGTGCGAATGACGAAGGGCGTACCTTCTAAGAAATGGCGAAAGTGACGGACAGCCAAGTGCACCGCCAGCAATTCTCGATCGAAGGTAGAATAACCCGATTCTGCCTTGGACAGTTTTCTGCTGAAGAAGGCCAATGGGCGGGGCGAGCCTTTGACCACCTGCTTGAGTACTGCACCAATAGCGACGTCGCTGGCATCGGTGGAGAGAAGGAGAGGGGCGTGTGGGATGGGAAAAGTGAGAGCCGCAGCAGTTGATAGGGCCTTCTTTGCATTGCAGAAGGCTGCTTCTTGAAGGGAACCCCACTTCAGGTCCTTCGGCTTGCCCTTGAGGTAGGCTCAGAGGGGAGCAAGAGTGGCGGCAATGGCTGGCAGAAAACGGTGATAATAGTTGATCATGCCCAAGAATTCCTACAGAGCTTTGACGGTCGAGGGCACGGGGAAGTTCTGAACGGCTGCTACCTTCTCAGGGAGGGGGTGGACACCTTCAGGAGTGATGCGGTGCCCTAAGAACGACACTTCGTTGGCGCCAAAGGTACACTTGTCGTACCGGACTACAAGGCCGTTTTGTTGCAGGCGGTCGAGCACGATGCGCAGGTGACGGAGGTGTTCCTCTTTTGAGGAGGAGAACACAAGTATGTCGTCCACATAACATACACAGAAAGGGAGCTCCCCTAAGATGCCATCCATGAGACGTGGAAACGTGGCCCCAGCATTACGAAGGCCAAAACAGGAGTAATTGAAGGTGTATGTACCAAACGGAGTGGTGATGGCAGTCTTGGGGATGTCTTCTGGGTTCATAGGCACCTGATAATACCCCTTCAGGAGATCGAGCGTAGAGAAAACCTTTGCTTTGTGCAGGTAGGAGGTCACGTCGGCAATGTTTGGGAGGGGGTAGTGATCCGGTTCTGTTTGCATGTTCAGGCGCCTGTAATCCCCGCACGGACGGAGGGAGCCGTCTTTCTTCAGAACGATGTGTAAGGGTGACGACCATGGGCTGGAGGCCTTTTGGCAAAGGCCCATTTCCTCCATTTCGGCGAACGTCTGTTTGGCGGCTGCCAATCGTTCCGGTGCCAGACATCTGAATTTTGCGAAGACTGGGGGTCCCGTCGTCTTGATATGGTGATAAATACCGTGCTTGGCAGGAACCGTGGGCGTTTGGCGAAGTTCTGGACGGAAAACTTCCGGGTACGACGTGAGGAGGTGGGCGTAGGCATCTGTGGGTGCGCTAATGTGGAGAGCGAGGTTAGAGGGGGCGGGTTGAAGAGGTGTCGACAAGTACGAGTCTGCGTTGGCCAATCGTCGGTGGGCGACATCGACCAGAAGGTGGAAATGAGAGAGGAAATCCGCACCGAGGATTGGCATGGTGACGTCAGCAACGAGAAACTTCCAATTGAATTTACCGTTTCCGAACGATAATGTGAGGTTCTCGTAACCGTAGGTGGGTATCGTAGATCCGTTGGCAGCTACCAAGCGGACGTCGGCAGATGTAGACAGACTACGTTGTGTCTTGAAGAGTTAACTTGGCAAAAGAGAACGACAAGCACCCGTGTCTACCAAAAATCGCACGCCCGTTCCTGCATCCTGTAAAAAGAAAAGATTAGAAACACGGGAGGCCACCGCCACGAGCGATGGCCTACTTACACGTTTTTTGGCCACTGACAATCCTCGGCACATTTTTTCGCAGTTGCCCCGAATCTGAAGTGGTAGTAGCAAAACTGCGGCGGATGGGAGGTAGTAAGTGGCTGTAGAAGTCGTTTGTTGGGGCGCGAGCGATTGGTGGGTGGTGGGCGGCTTTGTCTCTGCTTCGGCACGTCACGGTGTGGGCGTGTATGTCCTACGGCATTCATGTCAGCTTCAGTTGACGTTGAATAGGCATCCTCTTCGTCAGGGGTGGAGGCGTTGATGGAGGTCTTGAAGTGGCTGTCCATAAGGGCGTCGGCTTTGGTCATCAAGTCCTTTATGGGTAAACTATCGACATCGGGTATGGCAGCGCGTATAGGTCCGGGTAAACGGCGTATCCAAAGGGCACGAAGTAGGTTCACCTCACGAGGAGAGCCGTCTGCGGCAGGTTGAAGGCGAGCGATACTGGTCATTTCCCTGAGGGCAAGCGAAGCCCTTTGGTCCCCCAACGGTTGTTGCGAGAGCTGAAAAAGCTTTGCTATACGGGTGGCTGGCGACGGCGAGTACTGCTGCAGAAGGTATGTTTTTAGGGCGTCATATGCTATTGGCGTGTCTCCTTGTTCACAAAGCCAGTCGGATATTTCCGGGAAGGTATCCTCGGGTATCGCCGCGAGAACATAATCTGCTTTGGTGGTTGAGTGAGTCACGCCGTTGATGCGAAACTGGACTTCTGCGCGCTGAAACCAAGCAAATGCCTCTCCGCTGGCGAACGTTGAAAGTTTCAATGGGGCGGCCGCAGCGCCAACTGCTGTAGTAGAGTCTGCCATAGTACCAACGATGGAGGGGCGAGGGAGGTGGGGGTGGAAGGCAGTGGGAGCGAGTCGACTTCCGGGGTCACCAATGTGACGGTGCCGAGAGAGGGTTGTGAACTCAAAGGCAGGATGCAATCAACTGAGTTATATTATTATAGAACACTCTCCTTTATATACAAAACCTCAAGCCAACAGGACATAAGTTAACAAGACAATGTTACAGAGGAAAACAGCAGACATGAATTTTCATGTTCGTTTAGTGCGAGGGAAGAGCGAAGATACAAGCATAATATATGCAAAAGGAATTATGTACAATTGTGTGACACACGGTTGGTACAGTACACTGAACCTGAAGGACGTGTACCTCCAGATCCCAATCCATCCGTCTTCAAGTAAGTACTTAAGATTCAGCCTAGACAACAAGATCTACCAGTTCAAGGTGCTGTGTTTCGGTCTCTCCACAGCACCTCAGGTATTCACCAGAGTATTCATCCTGATTTCTTCGTGGGCACACAGGATCGGCATCCGTCTCCTCCGTTATCTGGACGACTGGCTGATCCTGGCAGACTCGGAGTCGACCCTTCTTCGACACCGAGACAAGCTTCTGGGACTTTGCTAAGATCTAGTGATCATGGTAAATCTCAAGAAGTCTTCTCTGCTTCCAACTCAGCGACTGGTATATCTAGGCATGATCTTGGACACCAATCTCCACAAAGCCTTCCCATCAGACGACAGGATAGCAAGGCTGAGGAGGGTCGCAGATCCTTTCCTCGGACGAGAAGAACTCCCAGCCCAATCGTGGTTACGTCTCCTCGGTCGCCTTTCTTCACTGGCCCATCTAGTTCCAAATGGTCGCCTCAGGATGAGATCCCTGCAATGGCAACTAAAGTCCCGGTGAAATCAAGGACACGATTCCCCGGACGTCTTGGTCCCTATGGGTCCTGCGGAACAGACGGACCTTCAGTGGTGGGTGACGAACGAGAACCTACGAAAGGGAGTGGATCTTTTCGTCCTCCCCCGGATTGGATGCTGTTCTCGGACGCCTCAAAAAAAGGGTGGGGGGCCCATGTTCTGAACCACAGGGCCTCAGGCCTCTGGTCAGAATCAGAAAAGTGCCTCCACATAAACCTGCCAGAAATGAAGGCCGTATACCTAGCACTTCAACAGTTCCAACAATACCTGGCGGGTCACTCCGTGGTGGTGATGAGCGGCAACACCACGGTAGTGGCTTACATCAACAAGCAGGGAGGTACCTTTTCAGAGCAGCTATCCCATCTTGCAGTAGAGATACTGAGATGGACCGAAGTCCACTCGATTCCACTATCAGCTCGCTTCATTCCAGGCAAGAGGAATGTGCTCGCCAACAGTCTGAGCAGGGCATCTCAGATAGTGAGTACCGAGTGGTCTTTGGATCGTCTATTAGCCAACAAAGTCCTGACTTTGTGGGGTTCCCGGACGGTGGATCTGTTCGCGACAGCTTTGAATTTCAAGCTCCCGCTGTACTGCTCCCCAGTCCCGGACCCCAAGGCACTCTGGCAAGATGCCTTCCAACAACGGTGGGACATCATTGACGTTTACGCCTTTCCCCCGTTCTGCCTGATGAGAAGGGTACTCAACAAGACCAGTATATCGGTCAACCTTTCAATGACTTTGATAGCTTCACTATGGCATCACGCAGAGTGGTTCCCGGACCTTCTGCAGCTCCTGACGTAACTCCCGAGAAAACTTCCTCCTCGACACGAGCTACTCAGACAACCATATGCCAACATCTTCCAGAAAGCCGTAGCATCGCTGCGGCTTCATGCCTGGAGACTATCCAGCGTCTCCCCACAGAGAGAGGCTTTTCGCAACAAGTTGCTGAAAGGATGTCTCAACACCTGCGAAAGTCATCCGCAGGGGTCTACCAGGCAAAGTGGAAAGTCTTCTGTGGTTGGTGTCGTGGAAGGGGTATCTCTCCACTCGATGCCACTATACCAGCAATAGCGGAGTTTCTCGTGTATTTGCGGGAAGAAATGCGCCTTTCAGTCTCGGCAGTGAAAGGCTATCGCTCAGCGTTGCCTTCAGGCTCAAAGGAATGGACATTTCCTCTTCGCTGGAATATTTTCTTCTCATACGAAGTTATGAACTTACCAGCCCTCAGTCGGAAGTGAGACCTCCTCCATAGAACATGGTTCGAGTCCTCAGGTCTCTTAAGAGACCTCCTTTCAAACCATTACGCCAGGCTTCTGATCGCCACCTGACTTGGAAGACGGTGTTCCTACTTGCTTTGGCCTTGGCCAAGCGAGTCAGCGAACTTCATGGTCTCTTGTATGACATCGCCCATTCAAGGGGGGATGGGGGAAGGTAACGTTCAGATTCGTCCCTGAGTTTGTTGCTAAGACTCAAAATCCAGGATTGCTGGACGCTCAGTTTGACTCTTTCCGGATTTCGAGTCTCCGTTCTTTAACAGATGACCCAGACCATCTCCTACTGTGCCCAGTAAGGAGTCTGAGGCTCTATCTGAAGAGAACAGCTGCAATTCGTCCTCGGGTGCAAGCATTGTTCGTGAGCACGGGAAGGACGAAGAGGAGGGTCACTAAGAATACAATCTTAGCGTGGATTCGTAGGGTTATCCATCATTCCCTGAATCCCGACCCTCCTCCGTCACGTCGCCCTAGAGCACATGATGTCAGAGGCATTGCTACGTCCCTGGCATTCCAGAAGAATTACTCAGTGACGCAGGTTTTACAAGCAGGGGTTCGGAAGCATCAAACAACCTTTACAGCCCACTACCTGCAAGACGTGACCCACAGGAGGCTTGATACATTTTCTGTCGGCCCTGTGGTGGCTGCACAACAGCTGGTTTAGACCTCAAGCTTCTTAATGGACAAGTAGCAGAAGGTTGAGGGCATTGTTACCTGGTTTTAGTCTGCATAAATGAAAAGGAGGCATACCTTTTCATTTATGCAGACTAAAACCCTTATTCTTTTCTTCATCCCCCCCTCTCTTGGGGAAAGCAGCATCCTGGGTTCTCTGCACAGCTGACCTCAAACCACTGCAGGTAAACCATGTTTCCTTGTGTTCTTAGTATTAAAATAATACTGTCATGTCCCCATACCCTTACGAGGTGGTATTGGGAACGTCCTCCTAGAATTCCATCTAAAGGACTTCAGGTCAACTTTCTAGGACGAGTCACACTTCATTCCTTCACACACAAGCTTACGTAGGCCGCGGTCCTTGCAGAGCAAGGCACTTGCAAGGTGCAGGGACTCCTTATCTTGAGCACTGACACACTCAGATACTGAGTCCCCGGGCAAAAGTGAAAAGCCAGTAACGGCTGGGACTTACCACCCTACCTAAGGGTTAAGTCACCCATATTAAAAAATAGCGTGGTTTGTATTTCGGTTACGGAACAAATGACAAATTCGTAGATAATTTGTATTTTTCCTAACCATACAAACCTTAGCTATTTAATCAAACTTGCCCGCCAGCCCTGTCCCCCGGGAAGTCCTACCTCTAAGCAAAGTGAGCTAGTCACAGGTGTGTGAGGGGGGAGGGGTAGCTAGCTACCCCTCCCTAGGGGGTAGTAAACCCTCGTTAAAATTTTAATGGCTCGTCATTTCAGCTACGCCGAAAGTAATACCCCCATATTAAATAGCTAAGGTTTGTATGGTTGGGAAAAATACAAATTATCTACAAATTTGTCATTTTTAGCTACCTCCAGTCAAGGCTGACATTGATTTGTTTTTTTATGAAATCTTTTTTTCTCTATACAGTATCTTATTTCTTGATTGACAAATTTCAACTTTGCTTCTGTTTTTCTAGCTACTTTCTTCATATGGCTCCAGAATTGCTATTGACTGATTCTCGTTATCTGCTACAAAAATTATGCTGTGTTTGCTCTTTTTAATCCATTTTCACATAGTTAGCTGATTGTAAACAAACTGGGTGGCAGAGTTAACTTGTCTCTCTCTGATGTCACACAATGGTGGAGCAGCCTTTGCTTATTCTTGTGAGTCTGGTTGGGGCCTATACTGGCTAGTGTAATTAATTGTATCTTCAAACGAAATGCTGCCGAGTGTTTATTAATGCATGGTTCTGAGTGAATTGTAAATAGATATTGTTTATTTTTTCAAATTTCTTTTAGGAATGTTAGCCTACCTTTAAAGTTATTGGCTTCATGTATAATAAAAATATTTTTTATTTGCATATCAGTGATTTTAAGATTCATTGTTCTGCCCATGAGCAAGGTGATGCATGTACTATACATCTGAAAGTTAAACACAATGGATTCTTTAATTGAAAATTATTATTTTTATATCATAGAAATATGCTTTTTATTTTTATAATTAATTTTTTATTGCAATGTTTTAGATGGTATAATGGTTAAATGATAACTATTTATAGGTGGCCAGCATTCAGTGGAACTACAAAGCTACTGATGATGTCAACGTAGAATTGTGGGATATTGTTGACAAAGGGAAGAAGAAGAAAAAGGTAAGTTATATAGATTTCCTGGAATACTCTTTTGTTCTGATGTGAATACAAACTTTCTGTCCTTTAGATATGAATGTAGCACAAGCTGGAATGACCATTAAATTATTAACGAGTTAGTTATACAATAATCACTGACGGGACGTGTGGCAAAGCCCTTCCCTCCTGTCAGTCAGAAAAATTAGTCACTTTTTACTTAGCTGATTGTTTGTCTTTGCTTTTCAGGGGGCAAGACTGGTTTTAGTTGTTGCCCCTGATTGTTTGCCTTTGCTTTTCAGGGGGCAAGACTGGTTTTAGTTGTTGCCCTGTGGCAAGTGCTGATTGTGGCCACCTCTTCAATGAGAAGGCTTTTCTAAGAAAAGGAAGAAATGGATTTATAAGGATTCTAAACAGTCAACTTTGATGCCGAAGAGCGTTATAGCTATTTCTTCAATCCTGGTGGAGCCCAACTCACTGTGTATCTTGTAAATTCTTCATGGGCTTGGTCCTTGGTAAGTCCTCATGGCTGGGAAGAGACCTCTGATCACTTTCAGTTCGTTCTTCAGGAAGGGCCGGAATATCACCTTTCCTTAATGAAGTGAATACTCATTTGCCTTATGCCAAAAGTTTGCCTGTAGCAATGCAGACTGATGGTGATGCATTTCACCCAAGCAGGTTGTGGCCTGCCTTGAATGCCGAAGGAGGTCTTGGCGACCGCTCGGATTCTTGAAACACTTGTGTTGATGACCTCGTCTCCTGTTACATCTGTGGCTGCATCAAAGGACTTGTATCCAGTGATTGTTTCCCCAGAGGTTGCAATTGCTGTCAAAAGTACCAAACTACCATCTTCCGTTGAGGGAGCGTCATCATTGATCTCCCAGACCTCGACCCTGAAGAAGGCTGGTGAGGGGAAGACACGTGCTTGATCCTCCTTTTCCTCTGATTCTGATGCCACTACTTCTAGTAAGAAGTTCAGGATGACTGATCTCAATGAGTTTTGTAAGCCTCTGGGATTTTTTCTTGTTGCCCAGAAAGAGATTTTGTGCTCCTGCCTACCAACCCTGCCAGGGAAAGTAGCTCTGGCCTAAGTAAAGGTGCTCAGGCTCCTTTTACTGGTTGTAGGCTTTGTACAGGACTGAGCTCTCACACTGGTAGTGGGTTAATTGAAGGGTGCCTCTCTTCCTCACCCTCCTCTAATGAACGATTGAAGATCACCTCATTTACAAAGGGAGGAAAGATGAGGGCTGCAGTAGATTGGCAAGGGCACAGGGGAAGAAAACATTTACGAAGGGAGGGAAGATGAAAGCTCCAGTAGCTCCAATAGGTTGGCCAGGGCACAGGGTAAGAAAACATTTATGAAGGGAGGGAAGATGAAAGCTCCAGTAGGTTGGCCAGGGTTCAGGGAAAGAAAATATTTACAAAGGGAGGGAAGATATAAGCTCCAGTAGCTCGGTCATGGTACCAGCCTTCATAGAGATACTACCGCTAGCACGTTATTAGGTCCTTTGACTGGCCAGACAGTACTAAATTGTATCCCTCTTTTTTATTACAGCTCATATTATCTTTGCCTACTCATATACTGAATAATCTGGCATATTCTTTCCACATTCTCCTCTGTCCACATACACCTGACAACACAGATTACTAAACAATAATTCTTCTACACTTAAGGGGTTAACTACTGCTATGTAATTGTTCAGTGGCTACTTTCTTCTTGGTAAGGGTAGAAGAGACTTTAGCCATGGTAAGCAGCTCTTCTAGGAGAAGGAAACTCTAAAATCAAAGCATTGTTCTCTATTCTTAGGTAGTTCCATAGCCTCTGTACCATGGTCTTCTACTGGGTTAGGGTAGAGTTCTCTTGCTTGAGGGTGCACTCGAGCACATTATTATATCTGGTTTCTCATCTTGTTATTTTTAAGTATTTATAGTTTATATATGAAAGAATTATTTCAATGTTATTACTGTATTGTTCTTTAACTTTACTTGTAGTTTATTTCCTTATTTTCTTTCCTCACCGGGCTATTTTCCTGCTGAAGCCCTTGGGCTTATAGCATCATGCTTTTCCAACTTCAGTTGTAGCTTAGCAAGCAGTAATAATAATACAGTAATAATTTAGAAAACATACATGGTAGTCTCAATCAGCTAAATGTGAAAAATGGAAAAGAGGCATATTCACTATGATGGTATTTTATGATACAGTACAGTATTACTATGTGGATACTATGTGTATGATTACTGGATACAGTTAAGAAAAACATCAGTTTTAACAATATAATGTTACTTTAATATACAGCTGTACTTATTAACCAGTAAATGTATATATAGTTTGGTCAGTGTCATAGCCAGGGCCAGGAGTACATACTCTAAATTTATAGCTTGTGTATAATGCAACTCCCTTAAAAATAGCTTTTAAGTAAGGTTTTCATAAGTTGTATGATATGCAGTATATACGGTAGTTTAAGGAAAGACATAAAAATTTGAGGGATATGATTTGAGGAAAATAACTTAACATGATGTTATGAGTAAATAAGGCTGTAAACATGAGATGGAAAGTCAAACAAAATTATATTATCATCCATCTCGTGGAGTGGTAGTGCCATCATTGCCCTTCAAGTTGTGCACTCTATGCCATATCAAAAATGTTCGCAGCCTCCTCTTGTCGTCAAGCAGCAGCACCTTTCTAACCTTCTACTTTACCTTCCTTCATGCTTTCTATCTTCCACCTTTCTTTCCAGCTTCTTAATAATTTCTTCATGATGCATCTTCAAGGTATCCATTTCTCGTCCAGTTTAACCCTGGCTATATGGCTTCCATTCTATAAATTTGTCAATCAATATGCTGTATTATGATGATGTCACACTTCCTTTCTTTAATTACGGTTCTAGATTTTATATTGTGACAAGTAAAGTCTTACTGTGATGTTTTTATTTAAATAACGTTATTTAACTGAGTTTCAGCTTAAGTTTATTGAAATTTGGGGAAATATAAATCATAAAGACGTGGCTTAGATCAAGTTCATAGGTGTTTGAAGTAAAACGAAAGGTACGGATTAGAATTACTCTACTGTACAGTATACAGCAAAACTTGTGCTACCTGAATTCAGTGATTTTCGTTCAAAAGTCACTAACTGGCAACTCTTACATTCTGCACATTTCTAATGAGTGTAGGTTCAAAGCATTTTGAAATTTCACTCAATATAAGAGACAGTTCATTAAGCACAATTTTAGAGAATTAATGCTATCTTTTTTTTTTTACCAAAATTTCAGCTAATTCCTCATGGAAAAATGAATCCAATAATCTTTAATTATTATAAAAATGTAGAAGAATAAAGACTCAATGAGTCTGACTTTTTAGCTATTATAGCACAGTGAACCCTCGTTTATCGCGGTAGATAGGTTCCAGACCCGGCCGCGATAGGTGAAAATCCGCGAAGTAGGGACACCATATTTACCTATTTATTCAACATGTATATTCAGACTTTTAAAACCTTCCATTGTACCTAGTACTGTTAACAAACTACCCTTTAATATACAGAACACTTGCTGCATGTACTACAGTACCCTAAACTAAAACAGGCACAAATATTAAAGGCGATTTTATATCATGCGTTTCCTAAACACGCTAAAAAGCACGATAAAAAATGGCAACCAATGTTTTGTTTACGTTTATCTCTGATCATAATGAAGAAACAAACTGGAGGTAGAGCTTTGCTTATTACCCAGACATATTTCCCATACTTTTCCCTTAGAACTACATCATATCTTCCTACTTTAGATATATATATATATATATATATATATATATATATATATATGTGTGTGTGTATATATATATATATATATATATATATATATATATATATATAATATATATATATATAATATATATATATATATATATATATATATATATATATATATATATATATATATATATATATATATGTATATATGTATACACATATACATACCTACATATATACATACATACATATATACATAAATACATGCATACATATATATATATATATATATATATATATATATATATATTACTGTATATATATGGGTTATGGAAAAAATCCGCGAAGTGGTGAATCCGCGATGGTCGAACCGCGAAGTAGCGAGGGTTCACTGTATTGTATTTGACGTAAAGAATGTATCGAATATATAGTTGTGGGTGGAGTCTAACGAGACATCAACTGGCACAGTGGCAGTGTCGCAAGTCACGACAGTCGCGATGACACACACAGTCTCACAAAATATGTCTACTCACCTATTCATCTGTTACACATGATTGGAGCTACCCAACCGCAACCGGAAATTATAATTCTAGTTGAGCGGTATTTCATCAGATTTTCAAAAATAAAGGCAACTAATCGACAAGACAACTGAGCATATATGGCTAAAACAATACAATGAAGGAGAAAGGTTGCCATCCTCAAAGAAGGGAAACCCTGCTACACAACCACATAAGGAAACGAAGAATTAACCAATTTTTATAACCAAGGATTTATTTTCAAAATAATTTTCCAATCTCTATAGTAGATAAGCCATCGTAAGCCAGTGCTTATCAATTTGGGAGTCTGTGGGTGATGAAAATATTTGTAATAGATTGGTTGACATTATTTTCAAAAGGAATAAACAACCTAGACTTGCCTACTAAATATTAATCTCTCTCTCTCTCTCTCTCTCTCTCTCTCTCTCTCTCTCTCTCTCTCTCTCTCTCTCTCTCTCTCTCTCTCTCTCTCTCTCTAACCATACCAATAAAATAATGACTTTTTTAAAAGATGAAATTGTCTTTATTCTAATTGTTTTTTTGGGCTCAAGCCATGGCGTCCTGATGGAAGGTTCCTTTTTGGTAGCTTCCTTGGGTATATAACTACTAAATATTCCCAGAGAATTTAACCACAGGTTATCACAGAATTCTAACTTCTGGAGCGAGTATCCTAAAGGTTTCCCTTTAAGACATCGTATATCAACAGGGGACGCATGTATTAACGCGCCACATAGCTATCTACACCCCAAACAGAGTTAACACTTCGATGTGTAGGGGCGGAGAATAGCTGGGGAGCCGTTCCACGGCAAATCTCGTTCGTGGCTACTTTTGGTACTCGAGACGTAAACAAACGGGCGCCATTGCTAAATGACGTCATGTCCGTCCTCATCCTTCGTTTAGTAGCTTGCCTTACTAGTCGGACTTTTCCCTGTGCGCACTTTATCGACTTGCATCTTAGCCATGTCTCTACCCTCGGCCTCGCCTTCTTCTGGAAAGTTGAGTACAAGGTTCCAGTATTGTTTAAATAAGCTCTGACCGTAAAGTAACTTTTACTTTTCGAGATATTTGATGTTTTGTGGCAGAGCTGTGCCTCGACCGGACCCGCCATTTTATGGCGTCGCTGTTGTTTTGCATGCCTTATTTAGATAGCCTCAACAGCGTTTTCCGGCCTCATTAACTAATCGATACTATTAGTTATTTAGTCTTCATAGCTAGGAACTTTATATATCGTGTTTTGACGCCTTGTTATCGATCATCATTTGACCCCATACCAGTTGGCTAGTCTAGCCCCTAGGCCAGAGCGCCTAACATCAGTGTTCATGCATGATATATTTCAGTGATCCTAGGTATAATTATGAAGATAGTGGCATTATTTTACAATACTATTGACTGTGATGCAAGTGTTTTCGCCTTCAGGGACCATATAAGGGACAGGTTAGATAGTGTGCCTTTCTAACCTAACCTACAAGTAGGACCCCTATATGCTTCCTTCATCCCCTGCCTTAGGGCATCCCCTCTGTGTAGCCTTGCTCCCCCTACCACGTAAGGGGATCAAGCTCTTATCAGAGTATATATCGCTTCTCTGTCCCCCCTAAGGGAATGATCCCCCCTTAGGGTTGCGTCCGAGAATGAGGAACGGCTAGTCCGTCCTCTATTGCTGGAGCTAGGTCTCCGACCTTTCCTGCAATAGCGATACGTCTTCCATCCTTCCTAGTTCAGGGTGTAACATCCCTGCTCTAGGTTAGGTTTTGGGGGAGTTAGCTCTGTACCTTGCTGAAACGATACCCATGCACCGTTTTCAGACAGGCTGCCTTACCTTAGGCTAGGGAGTGTCCTCCCTTCCTTGGTGGCCGCTTTGGTACAGAGCCTCCTCCACAGAAGACCCTTCTCTTCTCCCCTCCCCACCTATCTCTTGTATGGCCTAGCCTATACTTAGGTTAGTCTATACCCATCTGTCCCCTGTCCTACAAGTCCTCCGTAGGGTGGAGTGATAGGGCTACCTTGAGCTCCTGTGTGCAGTCCGCTCTGGTACATATACCCTTCATAGTGTCCTATGGGGTTAGCCACTGGATGCGTTCTGTCTGCAGGGGTTCTCCCCCCTCTTGGGTGTTCCCTAGCCCTCCCTTGGGCTACCTTGGCTCCCGGTCCTCTGCGGCCCCTGCTTCTGGTTGATAGGGCTAGCCTCTATCATGGGTACACCCACTCAGGTGGGATGTCTTGGGGTCCGTAGCCGTGCCCCTACATCCCTCCCTCTGTCTCTTTCACTATCCCGGTGCCGGTCCCTTGCCGCCTCCCCTGTCGGTGATACCCACCTCCTACCTTGGTGACTTATCCCTTGCCCTCTGGGCCGCCAGTCCTCCGTGTGCCGGGGGACTGCCGCCTCCCACCGGCTTCCAGCCGATGGCCTTCCCTCTTACCTCATAGCTTCGGTCGTCCGTCCACCGGCCCGGCCCCTGGAGTGCCGGCATCCACTGCCGGAAGTCCGGTTCTGCTATAACCATCCTTGTTCCTGTCACCAAGCCGGCAACCTTCGGCTGCCGGAGCCGCCGCTCCCCGCCGGCGTGCCGGCGTGCCGCCGCTGTGCCGGCGGCCGCCACCCTGGTATTACTCCTGACTTTTATATTTGTCTTCCCTAATGCCAGAAACTCTGCTGGAGCGGCCTCCGGCGTGCCGTCGGTCTGCCGGAGCCTTCCGGAGGCGTCAAGGCGACTTGCACCCCTTCTACTAGCTATCATATCATGTTGATAGCCCTACATCGCAACCAGATGGTTTGATTACGTAAATGGATAGGTATTATCTTACCGTTCTATTAGTAACCATGCTGTCTTCTTGCATATCACAGATTTCCAGCATGCTATGTGTATCTTAGCACGGCTGGTTGCCGGAAACCGTTACCCTATGGGATCTTCTACGTTCCCAGTTCTAGGGTCTGAGTAGCCTCAGTCCTAGTTTTATATCCTTGACAATTCCCAATAGAATTCCCACTGCCTTCCGGGCATTCCATGTCGAATTCTGTCCTGTGCCTTCGGTCACAACAAATTGTCTATGGATAAGGTCACGGTAACCAGCTGGGCGGGTTACACGGAGTATGTATCTATCTCCTTCTTTTCCGCCCATTCTCTGATCATCACACTTAATATTAAGTTAAAGATTAATCAGTTAATATTTAACTTTAGAATAGAAGTCATCCTTATGACTCCCCCATACTCATGTTCTCTTTCTCTTACAGGAGGAGCAACTGAAGCGCGACCACGGCTTCTGTGCAGTGAAGCGCCCGCACTTTTATGGGTACACGGCGTGTAGGACCCACGCCCCTTGTGCCAACAAGAAAGGAGATCTGAAGTTCTGGGACCCGCAGAACTGTACGGTCTGCCAGGAACGCCTGGTCGACGTGTTCAATAACCCTCCTTCAGCGGAGGTTAGGGACGCTTCTCGAGAGAAGCTACGCAGATGGGTGCGTAGCTTCCAGAAGAACTCCACTGGACCGTACCTTGCCACTGAAGACTTGAGGGCCTTACTGTTCCCAAAGGCATCCCCAGACTCTGTGGTCCCCAAGGATCAGATCCCCACCGTCCAGATCACGGTGGAACCCGAGGTTGTCATGGCCCAGTCCATGCACGAGTGTCACCTGGATACCGACAACGCGGAGCGCATGTTGGAGATTTCGGAGACAACTGAGAGGAACCTCATGGCCCAAGAGTTGGACTATGAAGAGGACCAGGTGGAATACACCGAGTCGTAGCAGGAGGTCGCTCCGCCTTCCACCACCGCCCCAACTCCTACACCGACGGAAGTATCTCTCCCGTCTACCTCCGCCACCCCGGATCCCATCCCAACCGCCCAGGAGATGTTCCGTATGCTTGAAGCGCTTATGGACAAGAAACTCCAAGTGACACACGAGTACATCAGGTCCATGGGAAGTTCCAAGGAGCCGAAAAGGATTTCGGTTAAGGACCTCCCGGCATGCTCGCACGCCAACCCCTGGAGGTATGCCGAGCATATGCCCATCGCAACGGGCAGGATCTTCATCAGCGAGAAGGTCGGCTCAGTTGCCCTGGAAGAAGTGGAGCTCTTCCCGAGTTTTGAGGCTTATCCGGACTGTTACGTCCGGCTTCGATCCGAACCTGCCTCTAAAGAAGAGACCGAACCTAAGGAGGTGATAGTGTTCGATCTCCCGAAGCAAGAAGCACCCTACCTACGTCGCACCTGATGATGCGATCCTCCCCTTTATGGAAAAGGCCTTCGCTGCGGTTCACAAGGCAGTGGAAGAAGGGAAGCCTTGCCCTGCACTGGAGTGCAGACCCTTCTCTCTGGTGACTCCCCCCGATGTTCGACACTGGAAGGATATCCAGCATACCTTCGTGGTGGGAAAACTAGATCCTGACGTTGCTGGACGTCAGTTTAATGAAGACCTCCCGAAACTTAATGACCATCTCCTTCGTCGGGAACAAGACATGAAGGAAAGGCTCGCCGCATCCATGTCCCTCCAAGTACAGCTTGACGTCATGGCTGGTGACACTAGAGTCCCCGACCACTACATGGTGCTCGCTAAATCGCATATGGCGACTCTGGTTAAGGACCTGTACAGCTTCATGAAGGCTCGGAGAGCCTGTCGTGAATTCGTGTTCTCAAGTGCCACAGTGAGACACGAACCGCGGAGGCTGATTTCCTCCAACATCTGGGGTAAACTCCTCTTTCCCTCTGATCTTGTGAAAGAGATCACCGACAAGGCCGCCACTGAGAACAGGAACCTTCTCAACAAGTGGGGCATGTTGAAGAAGAGGAAATCCTCTCAGGACGATGGCCCTCAACCTAAGAGGAAATCCTCCAAGCCAAAACCCCAGCAACGTCAACAGAGACGGCAGTTTCCGGGACCCGCTACTCCCCAAGTGGCTGCTCAGCCACAGCAGACCTTTCAACTGGTCACCCAACCGGTCTTGTCCCAGTCACCGGTTTTCACCCCTGCCTTTGAGCAACAGACGACTACCTTTCGTCCCAAAGGTAGAGGCTCAAGCAGAGGTGCAGGCAGAGACGCATCTCGCCATCCCTCCAGAGGCAGAGGAGGAAGGGGAGCTAGCGGCCAAGGCAATAAACCCTCGGGACACCAGAAGCAATGAAGTGCTTCCGGTGGGAGGAAGACTCCGCCAATTCCAGGATCGTTGGACCTTCGATTCCTGGGCACACAGCATCGTCAAGAAGGGTCTAGGCTGGAGTTGGACTCAACCACCCCCAACCTTCCAGCAATTCTTCCAACAATCAACCCCCCTTCTGGAAGAATATGTCCTAGATCTCTTGAACAAGAAGGTGATAAGGAGGGTAAAGTCAACCAGGTTCCAAGGGAGACTGTTTTGCGTCCCCAAGAAGGACTCCGACAAGCTCAGAGTCATTCTCGACTTATACCCCCTCAACAAGTTCATAGCGAACAACAAGTTCAAGATGCTGACTCTTCAACAGATAAGGACCCTTCTGCCTCGAGGTTCTTACACGGTCTCCATAGACCTGGCGGATGCCTACTGGCACGTTCCAATGAACCACCACGCTTCCTCCTACCTAGGATTTCGACTCCAAAGGAAAAGCTACGCCTTCAGAGCCATGCCCTTCGGCCTCAACGTGGCCCCTCGGATCTTCACAAAGCTGGCGGACGCCATAGTACAACAGCTCCGCCTCCAAGACGTCCAGGTGATGGCCTACCTCGACGACTTGCTAGTCTGGGCTCCATCGCCCGAGGATTGTTTAAGATCCTGCAGCAAAGTCACCCAGTTCCTAGAACACCTGGGATTCAAGATAAACGCGAAGAAATCTCGCCTCTCTCCAGCTCAGAAGTTCCAATGGTTAGGAATCCAGTAGAACCTTCAGTCACACCGCCTTTCCATTCCCCAGAAGAAAAGGAAGGAAATAGCAGTGTCTGTCAAGCGACTGCTGAAATCCAAACGGATCTCAAGACGTCAGCAGGAACGAGTTCTAGGCTCTCTACAGTTCGCCTCAGTGACAAACCCAGTGCTTCGGGCACAGCTAAAGGATGCCGCGGGAGTCTGGAGACGTTCTGCATCCATCGCTCGAAGAGACCTCAAGAGACGGCTCCCAAACAGACTTCGGCTTCTCCTCAAGCCGTGGTCGGAAGCAACGGCCCTGAAAAGGTCCATCCCTCTTCAACACCCACCTCCATCACTCAACATCCACACGAATGCTTCGCTGGAGGGTTGGGGAGGTCACTCCCACCAAAAACAGGCTCAAGGCACATGGTCTCCCCTATTCAAGACATTTCACATCAACATCTTGGAGGCCATGGCGGTCCTTCTAACACTGAAGAAACTCTCCCCGCCTCCCTCGATCCATATTCGTCTAACCCTAGACAACTCGGTGGTAGTTCGATGTCTCAATCGCCAAGGCTCAAGATCGCCCCAGATAAATCAGGTGCTTCTGACAATCTTCCGTCTGGCAGAGAAGAAGAAGTGGCACCTGTCTGCAGTTCACCTACAAGGATTCCGCAACGGGACAGCGGACGCTCTATCCCGGACAAGCCCGATAGAGTCGGAATGGTCTCTAGACGCAAGATCATTCTCCTTCATCTCTCACCAAGTCCCAGAACTTCAGATCGATGTCTTCGCAACGAGCGACAACAATCAACTTCCTCGATGTGGCCCCGTACGAGGACCCCAAGGCAGAGGCAGTGGACGCCATGTCCCTGGACTGGAACAGATGGTCCAAGATCTACCTGTTCCCTCCCACCAACCTTCTGCTGAAAGTCCTCTCCAAGCTGAGAACCTTCAAAGGGACAGCGGCCCCAGTGGCTCCCAAATGGCCCCGTAGCAATTGGTACCCCCCTGGTCCTGGAGCTGCAGCCCACGCTGATCCCTCTCCCGGGCCCAGTTCTCTCCCAGCAAGTACAGAAGTCGACTGTCTTCGCTTCATCATCGAAAATCAAGGACCTTCATCTCATGATTTTCCCTCCCTAGCCGCGAAGAAAAGGTTTGGGATCTCGAAGAAAAGTCTAGACTTCCTCGAGGAATACAAGACCGAATCCACAAGACGGCAATACGAATCATCCTGGAGAAAATGGGTCTCATTCGTCAAGGCAAAAAATCCTACGGAAATCACCATTGATTTTTGCATGTCCTTCTTTATTCACCTTCATGGACAGGGCTTGGCAGCCAACACGATTTCTACTTGCAAATCGGCCTTGACTAGACCACTGATGTATGCCTTCCAGATTGATCTGTCCAACGACATCTTCAATAAACTGCCGAAAGCATGCGCTCGTCTACGCCCAGCACCCCCACCAAAACCGATCTCCTGGTCTCTGGACAAGGTGCTCCATTTTGCCTCCAACTTAGACAATGATTCATGCCCTCTCAAGGATCTGACTCAAAAAGTTATATTTCTTTTTGCTCTTGCCTCAGGAGCCCGAGTCAGCGAAATAGTGGCATTATCAAGGGAAGAGGGTCATATCCTGTTTACTGACTCAGGAGACCTTACCCTCTTCCCGGATCCGACGTTTCTCGCAAAAAACGAATTACCCACCAAAAGATGGGGCCCTTGGAGAATATGCCCCCTGAAAGAAGATGCCTCTCAATGTCCAGTAGAGAGCCTCAAGGTCTATCTTCGCAGAACTTCGGACTTTGGTGGAGGCCAACTCTTCAAAGGAGAAACATCGGGCAGCGACCTGTCACTGAAACAACTAAGAGCGAAAATCACCTACTTCATTCGCAGAGCGGATCCTGACAGTACACCCGCCGGTCACGATCCTAGAAAAGTTGCATCGTCTCTGAATTTCTTTCAGAGTATGGATTTCGAAAGCCTTAAGAGTTTCACAGGCTGGAAATCTTCGCGCGTTTTCTTCAAACATTATGCGAAACAAGTGCACGAAGTCAAACATTTTGTGGTAGCCGCAGGTAGTGTGATGAAACCTGCACCTAACTCTGCATAGAACAGTGAGTTACTTGGGACTCTAACTCTACGGGTGCCTATGTTGACCCTCGAGTGATACGTAGTGATTTCAAAACACTTAGTGTTTTTCATATACTGTTCTTATCCCAGGTGAAATGTCATAGTCGTCACAAGAGTGCCGCATGCCTACTAATAATTTTGAAATTCTCTTTCAGATTCAAGAGCACGTCTTTCATTACTATGTACATTATAATTTGTTGTAAATTACTTTTACATATTTATTGCATTCCATTAATATATTCTGCAATTTTATTACTTGTGCGTCTCAATCCGCTCCTACTTATACTATGAAATACACGTCTGTCATAGTTTTATTATCCCTTTCCTCTATGGTTGATGAAGATTACTAAGGTTTCAACCCTTATTATATACTCACCTGTGCAATGTAATATTCCTACTCGAATACTTACTTACTTCATATCTTAGAGACCAGACAATTCTCCATTAACATACAGTGCCTAACCACCACTTGTCTGCCCTTGAGAATGTTCCTATATGAATGCCAACCATTCAGTCTTGTCTCCAAGTTCCTCAGGTTCTCCCAGCAAGGTGAGTAGCCCTTCGATGACCACTTTGATCTTCGGCATGGCCCGTGGGGACTTCACTGCTAAGGGGGCAGGAAGTTCTCTTCCCTACGGTTCTTCTATTAAGATTACTATGCTAACCTGTTCAAAGCCCTCGGCACTTACACTAAAAGGGGAAAATCTACCACGATACATTGATTCTCTGGTATTCTTCCATTAGGACGCCATGGCTTGAGCCCAAAAAACGGATTTTGAGCGAAGCGAAAAATCTATTTTTGGGTGAGATAGCCATGGCGTCCTGATGGACCCTCCCTGCTACTTCGTCCAGTTTTTCAGGTCCCACCCTGCTCTGCTGTATCATGGTGATCGGCAAGCAACTGGCTTCAGGATGAGGACGGACGTGACGTCATTTAGCAATGGCGCCCGTTTGTTTACGTCTCGAGTACCAAAAGTAGCCACGAACGATATTAGCTGTGGAACGGCTCCCCAGCTATTCTCCGCCCCTACACATCGAAGTGTTAACTCTGTTTGGGGTGTAGATAGCTATGTGGCGCGTTAATACATGCGTCCCCTGTTGATATACGATGTCTTAAAGGGAAACCTTTAGGATACTCGCTCCAGAAGTTAGAATTCTGTGATAACCTGTGGTTAAATTCTCTGGGAATATTTAGTAGTTATATACCCAAGGAAGCTACCAAAAAGGAACCTTCCATCAGGTCGCCATGGCTATATCACCCAAAAATAGATTTTTCGCTTCGGTCAAAATCCGTTTACTGGAATTTGCTTGGTTTATTTTCCACATGGGCCTATGTACAGTATTTTAAAAAATTATACATATCTGTTTTATAGAATTATAGTGGTCTATCATTTACTTAACCTATAACAATTGTATTGTAAGTCCTAATCATTATCTATTACTTAGTTTATCAATGCCTTTATAATAAGTTTCATCTCTTGAGATTTACTTAGGATAGCGTTAGACCAAACTTGCAGAGGTTTAAATGGTTCAATTTGCATCTCCTTGCCTTACTCTTGTGCTTCTAATTATATAATTCTTATCAAGCCTATAGGCCTAGTAAAAAATAAAGAAGGATTCATACTATACATAGACTCTGGAAAATTTCATAAATAGTACTATATGTTCTGATAGACACCCTTCATAAGTTACAAGATTTGATGCACATATTCACTGCTGTTATTTGACATATAGCCATGTCTTAGTATATTATAAAGCGAAGACTCCAGAGCCACATTATTCTTATTATTATTATTATTAATATTATTATTAGTAGTAGTAGTAGTATCATTATTATTATTATTATTATTTGGGATACGTTATTGTAGAATCTCCACATAATAGCTGTGGGTAAATATGTCTGACCTGATTATTGACTTCTGTTTGTAAAGTTAAAGTAAATGATAGAGAGGTAGAATTAATTACATTTATAATAGCGAAGATCCACCTCGCTTATTTTCTCATTTATTTATCATCATTTCCTCTCTCTTGTCTCAGAAGAAACCCCTCGTGAGACTAGACTTATATAGGTAACATTGAACATAACCTAAGCTATCAGTATGGCTAATGATAATTTATTGCAAGTTTCGAAACTGTGAAACTAACTTTTGCTTTATGCATAAAACGTCATAAGAAAAATTAAATAATAACTTGTGAATTCATATACCATTTGCATAAATTGTTACCATTAGACTATAGGGGTAAGCTTAAATTTTTTTTCTGTCTTGGCATCCTCTTTTCCAGTTTCCTTCTATCCAGACACACTGTTCCACGAATAGTCTCACGGAGTCTAGGTGACAGAGGGATTCATGCTACATTAACGTATTTAACATGTGTTTTGAAATATTGCTCTAGCATGAAATGTTTTTTGTTCCGTAACCGAAATACAAACCACGCTATTTGCATAGGGTTTACTTTCGGCGTAGCTGAAAATGACGAGCCATTAGATTTTAACGAGGGTTAACTACCCCCGCGCTAGTTAGCAAGGGGGTAGGGGAAGGGGTAGCTTGCTACCCCTCCCCCCCCACACACCGGTGAATTGTCTCACTTCACTTTTGGCTCGGACGATGAGCAGACGTGTCTGTCTTTCGTCCTCGCTTTTGACAGCCTTAATCTGCTTTTTCTTTTTCTTCAGCTTTGTGTGTTTGGAAGTTGGCCTCTACCTTCATCGCAATTATGCGCAAGTGCCCTGGACTCTCCGGCCGCCCCTGTGGAACCTTCATGTTGGCGGTCGAGACGGATCCTCACACCCTTTGCCCGTAGTGTCGAGGTCAACGGTGTGCTAGAGACTTGACTTGTAGTGAGTGCAGGGAGTGGTCTACCTCCCAGTGGGAGAGGTTTGCCCGGCGGCGTAAGAAGAAGTCCAGGAGAGACCTTTCTCCTTCAAGGGCTTCCTTGAAGAAGGAAGGCTCCAAGGACTCTTCTTCCGCCGCCCGAACCTCCTCCGAAGCTCCCACTCGGTTGGCCTCTCGTGAGAGGCCGTCGAGTGGTAGCGTAGGCCATTGTTCTGTTTCCCGACCTTGGGGTGCGGGAGAGGGCGTTGCCTCCCATAGCGGGGCAGCTCCCCCTCCTCCTCCGGGGGAGGATTTTGATTCTCATTATGATGATGACCATGCTGTGTCTAATGATGATCTCTTTCAGCTTTGGGCTTCCTTGGGGCTTAAGGGCTTGCCCTCCAAGGAAGCCCTGTTTGACCTGATCCAGTTGGGGGCTGCTGTCAAGCAATCGCTGGTAATAGCAGAGGTAGACCCTCTGTCTATTGTCGACGTGGTTGTGGCAGAGGCTTCCGATGGGTCTGGTCAAACCTCTGCTGCTGCTGCTGCTGTTGCGGACGTTGCTGAAGCCTCAGCCTCCCCTTCCGAACATCCTTCGAAAGGGAAGTTGAGTCCCACGGTCTCTCCTGCGGGTGCGTCTCCTCCTCGGGGGAGCGCACTGACAGAGACTCCTCTTCGGAGGACCGACGATGTGGATGCCCTTCCTCGAGGCCGCCTTCGCTGTAAAGCTCGTCCTCCTCTTCGCCGTAGGGGCCTTCCTTCTCCCTACAAGGGAGTTAAGAGGCGCCTCTTCGGGTCGTCTTCTCCGCCGCCTTCCCTCGCCAGCGCTCGCCTGCTCGCCAGCGCTCGCCTGCTCGCCAGCTCTCGCCTGCTCGCCAGTGCTCCCCTGCTAGCTGTCAGCGCCCTTCTGTTCCTGCTGCACGTCAGGCGCGCCATCGGTCTCCTGAGCGCACACGATATCCTGCTTGTCAGCGCGCACCTGCGCACCTTGTTCCTGATGCACGCCAACGCTCTCCCACGCGCCCTAGATCTTCGGATCTGGACTCAGGAAAGGACTTTACTCCTTCGCCTCGCCCTCGCGCTCCTGTGCGCCCATCTTCGCCTGCGCAACAGCGCGCACGCTCCCCGGTGCGCACTTCAAGAGTTTCTGCGCGCCCACGAGCCGCCTTCTGAGCCCGACCGCGAGCGTTTGCCCTTGCGCGTTTCCTCGCCATCTGATCCTGCGCCCCAGCTGACTGCGCGCCAACGATCTCCTAAGCGCCCGCGCGATCCTTCGCCTGTGCGCAAGCGCTCGCCAACGCGCCAGCGCGCCCATGACTCGGATCATCACAGGTCTCCGACGCGCACACGCGCTAAATCTTCTGCGCGCGGTCGATCACCTGCACGTACTACGCGCCATCATTCGCCAACGCGCCATCAAGCGCCAATGCGCTATTGCTCGCCGGCGCGCCAGCGTTTGCCAACGCGCCATTGCTCGCCCACGCGCCATCGCTCGCCCACGCGCCATCGATCTCCTGCGCTTCATTGTTCTCCTGACTGACAGCGATCTCCTCTACCCTCGCGCGGTCATTCACCTGCGTGCTCGCGCGCACCTTCACTTGCGCGCCCCCCGCGCCAGCGCGCCCACGCGCCCACTCGCCTGCGCGCGTTTATCTCTTGCGAACGCGTCCGCACGCGTTTATCTCCACGTTTCCGCGCGCGTTTATCTCCGCGCGAACGCGCCCGCGCGCGTTTATCTCCGCGCGACTGCGCGCCCACGCTCCAGCTGCCGCCCGCGCGCGACCCTCTGAATGCTCCATCGCGTGAGCGCCAGCGCGACCCCCGTTCTCGCCGGGTCCTGCCTACGACAGGGACGCGTACTTCCAGATCGCCATCAGGATCGCCACTGCGCAAGCGCAGGGTTCTCACCCAGGACCAGGAAGAGTCTCCGGAGAGGTCTAGGCAACATTCTTCCCTTTCTTCTTTTCAGGTAGGCCCCGTTGCGTCCACTCCGAAGGATCAGGAGATCCCCTTCCCTCCAGCGGGGATTACTGACACTCCGTCCGTCACCCGTCAGTCTTGGTTTGGTCACCTGATGAAAGCGGTGGTGCAGGCTGTGAAGCCAGCCCTCGCTGATCTGGGACTCAGACCGAAGACAAACTCGCCCCCGCTGAAGAGAAGGAGAGGAGTGTACTTCGTGGTGACTTCTCCCAGGGAGTAGTTGGCTCCTAAGAGGTCCGTCAGGAAGGCTCCATCCCCTTCGCGGTTGTTTTCTCCTTCTCCTGTGGACGAAGTCTTTCCGTCCTCAGGAGAGTCCAGCGAGGTGAGGGCCTCTCCCACGGCACCAATGGGGGGAACCCCACCTCCAGGAAGAGAAATGTCTCGTGTGGACGGTACCTTCCAGACCTCTTTGCTTGAGTCCTGTATCCCGCCCAGGAGGAAACCCAAGGACTCAAAGACGATTCCTAAGTCGTCTTCACGGATCCATCCAGAGCCAACCAGACCCCGGGAGAACGTCCACGTGTCTCCCCAAGAAGAGCCTCTTGGGACGGGAGACTTAGCTGCCAGTCCACAGGGAGGAGAGCAGCGTGAGTCTGAGCATGCCTTCTGGCAGGTCTTGAATCTGATGAGGCAACTCAACAGGTTCAGGGACCCGGAGATCGCCCCTCGTGAAGGCAAGGATACGGTCCTAGACCAAGTCTATGGTACCCAGAAACCCCCAAGGGCCAGCGCGCAGCCTTGCCTTGGTCCCAGGGGGTGAAGAGTGCCAGAGACAAGGTCGAAGCTCAGCTCTGGGAACTCGGCTTCTCCAGCTGTTCCTCTGCTAGGAACAAACTCCTCCCACCTCCTCGTTTACAGCAGAGGAGGTATTTTGAGATCATGGGTGAGTACAGTGTAGCTCTTCCCCTCCACCACTCGGTGGAAGAGCTCACAAGGGGAACTCCTCTTGAGAAGCTCTCCTCCCGGCAGGTAACATTCTTGGCTTCGGAGATCCTTAGCCAGGAGAAGGTCGCGAAGTGTGCCATGCAGGCCACTTCGTGGCTGGACGTCTGGCATGGTTCTCTGGGCATCCTATTGCGCTCCGAGGACTTGTGTAAGGAGAGCAATAGGAAGGCCCTGGAGACCTTCCTCCTCTCGGGCACTCGCTCCATCGAGTTCCTGGCCCACCAGGTTACTAACCTGTGGGCCAACTCGATCTTAAAGCGACGCGATGCGGTGACCGAGAAGTTTCATCTGAAGGTCCCCACCATGGATGTCTACAGGCTCAGACACTCCTCCATCCTTGGAGGAAGCTTGTTTGAGCCCAAGGATGTAGAACGGACAGCTGAGAGGTGGAGGAAGTCAAATCAGGATTCGCTCCTCCAAAGGGCCTTCACATCTCGGCCCTACAAGCCTCCAGCTCCACAACAGCATCAACAGCAGCCTCGCAGGACACCGAAGCAGGCTCCGGCAGCTAAGACGAAGGTGTCTAAGCCACAGCCCTTTCCTGTCAAGGACAAGAGGGGTGGTAAGTCCTCTAGGGGAGGCAAGAATCCTAGAGTGAGCGGCCGTGGCCGTAAACGCTAGGATTGGCAGTCCCCCTGCGTGTCCACCTGTGGGGGGATGGCTACAAAGTTGTGTGCACAGGTGGCAGCAACATGGGGCCGATTCCTGGACGGTCTCTGTGATCGGCCAAGGATATCGTGTCCCATTCACAACATCTCAACCTCCCGACAGCGAATCCAGTGTCGTTGAGCTCCTATGCCATGGGATCGGCAAAGGGGCTAGCCCTTCGGGCAGAAGTCGAAACCATGCTCTAGAAGGATGCTCTCCAAGAGGTTGTCGACGGCTCCCCAGGCTTCTTCAGTCGACTCTTTCTTGTAAAGAAGGCGTCTGGAGGCTGGAGACCCGTCATCGATCTCTCAGCTCTGAACAAGTTTGTCAAACAAACTTCGTTCAGCATGGAGACAGTGGACACGGTCAGACTTGCAGTGAGACCACAAGACTTTATGTGCACACTGGATCTGAAGGACGCGTACTTCCAGATCCCAATCCATCCGTCTTCCAGGAAGTACTTGAGATTCAGCCTAGACAGCAAGACCTACCAATTCAAGGTACTGTGCTTCGGTCTCTCCACAGCACCTCAGGTGTTCACCAGAGTGTTCACCCTGATTTCGTCGTGGGCGCACAGGAACTACATCCGTCTCCTCCGATATCTGGACGACTGGCTGATCCTGGCAGACTCGGAGTCGACCCTTCTTCGACACCGAGACAGGCTTCTGGGACTTTGCCAAGATCTGGGGATCATGGTAAATCTCGAGAAGTCCTCTCTGCTGCCGACCCAACGACTGGTATATCTAGGCATGTTATTAGACACCAATCTCCACAAAGCCTTTCCATCAGACAACAGGATATCAAGGCTGAGGAGGGTGGCAGAACCCTTCTTCAGGCGGGAAGAGCTTCCAGCCCAATCATGGTTACGTCTTTTAGGTCACCTAGCCTCCCTGGCCCGTCTGGTCCCGAACAGCCGTCTCAGGATGAGATCCCTGCAATGGTGCTCAAGTCCCGATGGAGTCAGGGCTCCGATTCCCCAGACTCTCTGGTCCCTATAGGACCCACGGAACAGGCGGACCTGCGGTGGTGGCTGATCGACGAAAACTTACGAAAGTGAGTGGATCTTCTCGTCCTTCCCCCGGATTTGACACTGTTCTCGGACGCGTCAAAAGAAGGGTGGGGGGCCCACATTCTGAACCAGAGGGTGTCAGGCCTTTGGTCAGAATCAGAGAAGTACCTACACATCAACCTGCTAGAGATGAAGGCCGTGTATCTGGCCCTTCAACAGTTCCAACGGACCCTGGCGGGTCACTCTGTGGTGGTGATGAGCGACAACACCACGGTAGTTGCTTATATCAACAAGCAGGGAGGTACCTTTTCACAACAGCTATCCCATCTTGCAGTAGAGATTCTGAGGTGGTCCGAAGTCCACTCGATAACACTATCAGCTCGCTTCATTCCTGGCAAGAGGAATGTGCTCGCTGACAGTCTGAGCAGAGCTTCGCAAATAGTGAGTACCGAGTGGTCTTTGGATCCTCAGATAGCCGACAAAGTCCTGACTTTGTGGGGTTCCCCGACAGTGGGCCTGTTCGCGACGGCCTTGAATTTCAAGCTGCCTCTGTACTGCTCCCCAGTCCCGGACCCCAAGGCTCTCTAGCAGGATGCTTTCCAACAACGGTGGGACAACATAGACGTGTACGCCTTCCCACCGTTTTGTCTGATGAGGAGGGTGCTCAATAGGACCAGACTATCGATCAACCTGTCTATGACCTTAATAGCTCCGCTATGGCATCACGCGGAATGGTTCCTGGACCTTCTGCATCTCCTAACGGAACCTCCGAGAGAACTTCCCCCACGACACGAGCTACTCAGACAACCACATTGCAACATCTTCCACAAAGCCGTAGCCTCGCTTCGGCTTCACGCCTGGAGACTATCCAGCGTCTCCTCATGGAGAGAGGCTTTTCACAGCAGGTTGCGGAAAGAATGTCTCGACACCTGCATAGGTCCTCCGCTGGAGTCTACCAGGCGAAGTGGAGAGTCTTCTGTGGTTGGTGTCGTGGGAGGGGTATCTCTCCACTCGATGCCACTATTCCAGCAATAGCAGAGTTCCTTGTGTATTTGCGGGAAGAAATGCGCCTTTCGATCTCGGCGGTGAAATGCTATCGCTCAGCCTTAAGCCTGGCCTTTAGGCTGAAAGGAGTGGACATTTCTTCCTCGCTTGAACTCTCTTTACTCATACGTAGCTATGAGCTTACCTGCCCTCAGTCAGAAGTGAGACCTCCTCCATGGAACGTGGTTCGGGTTCTCAGGGCTCTGAAGAGACCTCCCTTTGAACCATTACGCCAGGCCTCTGATCGCCACCTGACTTTAAAGACGACTTTCCTACTCGCGTTGGCCTCTGCCAAACGAGTTAGTGAACTTCATGGTCTCTCATACGACATCGCCCATTCAAGAGGATGGGGGGAGGTAACGTTCAGGTTCGTCCCCGAGTTTGTTGCCAAGACTCAGAACCCTGGGGTGTCAGACCCACGGTTCGACTCCTTCAGGGTCACGAGTCTCCGTTCCGTAACAAGTGACCCAGACCATCTGCTATTATGCCCAGTGAGGAGTCTGAGGCGTTACTTGAAGAGAACAGCTGCAGTTCGTCCCCGTGTGCAGGCATTGTTTGAAAGCACGGGAAGGACTAAGAGGAGGGTCACCAAGAACACCATCTCGGCTTGGATTCGAAGGGTTATCCATCACGCCTTGAATCCTGACCTCCGTCACGTCGCCCTAGGGCACACGACGTCAGGGGCATCTTTAAGAGAAACTTCTCTGTGACGCAGGTGCTACAAGCTGGGGTCTGGAAGTGTAAAACGACCTTCACAGCCCACTACCTGCAGGACGTGACCCACAGGCTCCTCGTTATTTTTTCTATCGGCCCCGTGGTGGCTGCACAACAGCTGGTCTAACCTCAGGCTCCTTATTGGACAGGTAGCAGAAGGTTGAGGGCATTGTTACCCGGTCTCAGTCTGCATGAATGAAAGAGATGTCTGGCCCTTACTTCTTTCTTCATCCTCCCCTATCTTGGGGAAAGCAGCATCCTGGTCTCTGCATAGCTGACCTCAACCTCTGCAGGTAAACCATGCTCCCTTGTGTTCCTAGTATTAAGTTAATACTGTTGCGTCCCCCATACCCTAACGAGGTGGTATTGGGAACGTCCTAGCCTAGAATTCCATCTAAAGGACTCCAGGTCAACTTCCTAGGACGAGTTACACTCTATTCCTCCACACACAAGCTTATGTAGGCCGCACGTTCCTTGCAGAGCAAGGCCCTTGTGAGGTGCAGGGACTCTTTCTCGAGTGCTACTCACTCGGATTCTGAGTCCCCGGGTAAAGCCAAAGCCAGTAAGGCTGGGGACTTTCCACCCTTCCTAAGGGGTAAGTCACCCTATGTAAATAGCGTGGTTTGTATTTCGGTTACGGAAGAAATGACAAATTCGGAGATAATTTGTATTTTTCCTAACCATACAAACCTAAGCTATTTACACATATTTGCCCGCCAGCCCTGTTCCCCAAGACAAGTCCTACTTCTAAGTGAAGTGAGACAATTCACCGGTGTGTGGGGGGGAGGGGTAGCTGGGGAGGGGTAGCAAGCTACCCCTTCCCCTACCCCCTTGCTAACTAGCGCGGGGGTAGTTAACCCTCGTTAAAATCTAATGGCTCGTCATTTTCAGCTACGCCGAAAGTAAACGCTATGTAACTAGCTAAGGTTTGTATGGTTAGGAAAAATACAAATTATCTCCGAATTTGTCATTTTAACGATCCAATATTTTTCAATGATAAAATTCTACATAACAATGGACCAACATTGTATCATACACACACGTTTACAAAGTGAAATATACGTTTTAATACTAAGTAGTAACTTTAAGACAATGCTCGTCCAATGCAAAAATTAAAAAGTATCACCAGTTTTGCTGCATACTGTACAAGGTAATTGCAAGAATGTGCTTTGAAGTGAAGAATTTCATGGTGGATATCTAGCCTTGGTTTTTGTCATTTAGTCTTATATTCCATTGTTCATAGAATTAATAGTGATTATTCTAATGTTGCTGAACATTGAAGGAGGGAATTAATTTGATCTATACTGTATATATTTTAATTTTCAGATTGAAGATTTAAAACTGGATAATACTTTGGAATTTGAAGAACCAGCTCTAGATGCAGAGTTCCTTGATGTGTACAAGGGTACCAATGGAGTCATAATGATGCTTGACATGACAAGATATTGGCAAGTAAACTATTTGTTTATGTGGTTTATTACAATTTTTCCTTCTCATTCCCTTTAGATGGCCAAAAAACTCCTTCTAATCACAGAAAAGTTAACTTGTTATGACTTATCTAGCTGTATTTCTTTTAGTATTCTGTTTTAGATCATTTTCTTTTATTACATTCAGGAATATGAATATAGGGACTTGTAGCATATGGTGATTGAACGAGGATTTTGAAAACTTGATATAATTGTTTTAAATTATTTTTGGTTAAATAAGGAATGACAAAGATGTATTATATAGAGGTTCTATATTCTTTCCATGAAAGGTTACCTTTGTAATTATACTACTGTAATAGCTATTTTTTCCGTAGCTAAGATATAAACCAAACTTGTTTATAGGAATAATACATTCGTGAATCTGAAAGACGATCCATTAGACCTTTAGCGAGGGTCAACCACTTACCCGCTAGTTAGTGATGGGGGGTACCTACCCTTCTCACTCGCACACCTGGGCTGTGAACCTTGCTTTACTTTTGGCTTGGGGAGAGATGCGGTCTCTCTCCCCTCTCTAACTTTCTGGCCATTTGACTTATTTTATCATAATCTTATGTTTTCTTTTATATATATGAAAACATTTTTAATGTTTTTATATATATTTTAAGCTTTTCTTTACAGGGATGTTGCTGTTTGTGAGACAGCATGGTGCGGCAGGTTCTCAAGGGCAGGGAACTTTCGCTTATGATCTCTAACCTTGAACGGCTGACAATCTGTAGGCTGGAGGCCTTCCGAGTGACTCGGCTGTAGCTGCATGGGAGTCATCATCATTTGAATACTTCTCTGTTTGGATGTTGACGTCGCCTTCCCCCCTACGTGTTTTGAGGAAATCTGCTTGCTGTCTTCACAGAGCTTGACTTTGGTCTTGTTTTTCCTCACTGACAATGCCGCTCACTTTACGTGGCCGGTCAGCAGATCCTCTGCGGGGGAACACCCTTCTCGTTCGCGGGTAAGGTTGCGCTTCCACATGGATGTCTTCATTAATTAAGTTGAAATAATAACTGTTTGTAATTTAACTTTTCAGCTTCGATGCCGCTTTCCTCCATGTGACGATGGTCTAACGGCCGTTCTTGCTGGTGTAGGGTGCGCATGACCTGTAACTTATCCGCTTCCCCTTGGGAACCCCACTTCCCACTGGAGGGTTGAATTGTTCTCCCAAGTAGTTGGTTTTGTCTGCTGAATTAATTAATTCTATTTTTTTTTTTTTTTTTTTTTTTTAATAGTTTTACACTGCCGCTCTCCTCCTGTTGATGTTGGCAGGCGAAGGGAGTGCACAGTCCTTAATATGTGTGTGTTCTCTCGAGGGACACCTTTCTCGTCTGCGGAATAGGTGCTAATCCCAACGGAGTTTTTCTTGCATAATTGGTTTTCATATTCCTCAGTTAGCGATGCCATACATCTTCGTTCAGCTAAGATGGCTGGTGTAGAAGAGCAATGCCGTTCATTCCTATGGAATCTGCAGTCCCTGCGCTGTCACTTTCCTGTTCTCCTGTGCCTGTAGCAGCTCCTGATGAGCACCCTAGCTTCGAGGAACTAGCTCCGGCTACGTTTTCTCAGGTAGTGCTTAATGCAGGCCTTCAACTTGAACAATACTTGTTGATGGGAATCAAAGAGCACTGCTCGAAGGTCTGCCTCCAGGGGTTGGACTACTTTTCCTTCCAAGGGCGAGTTATCCTCCCCAGGTGTTGGGCTGTTCTCCCTTCCGAGGGAGAACTTTCCTTCGTCATCTCTGTCTAGCAACCTTCCCACCTGCGGGGAGAATTTCTGACAGCTACATCTCATCGGCTTTTACAGTTTCTTCGCCAAAGACTACACTCTCCCCATGCTGAGCTGACTTCCGTCAGGGCGGAGCAAAGTCCGTGGCAAATCTCCTGTAGGTGGTCACTTCTCTCGCTCTTGAGTGAGAACTCCCATAGAGACACCCATCCGGAGACCTTCCAGAGATGTTCCTGCTGAACAGTCTTCCCTGTGGAGTATCCTCTTCGTCATCGGCAAGCTCGCTGAGTTTGTAGTCCTCCTCATTGCCTTAGACACGCTGTTTTGCCTTTGGCAAAGAAACGTCTTTTTGGCTCGTCGTCGACACCTGCCGAAGGATTTCTTTCGTAGGATCGCCAAGGACCTAGCTGTTTGCCCACTCCTCAGCTATCACCTTCACCAAGATGTCGCCAGCCTGACGAGTCTCGTCAGTCTCGCCGTTCACCTTCTGGTTCCCGACCCTTGCCTGTCTCACCGGACTCTCCTTGGACTTGGACTCAACGTTCGCCAGCCTTGAATCTTTTGCCTGTCCACTGCTCCGCTCCGACCTCTCACCATTGAACTGCGGTTTGTGAATTGCTGTCGTCCATCGAATCTCCGGATTCCTGATCTGCTTGCAAACTCTCACTAATTGCCAACTCGTCATTTGCCAATCACCCCATCGCTGATTCCCAGCTCGTCTTTCACCGATTGTCGATCTCCAGCTCGCCGATTGCCAATTGCCAATCGTCATCTTGCCGATGGACGATTGCTAGCTCGCCTATCACTAACTCATCGATCATTGAACCATACTGCGGTTCTTCAGCCCACCGATTGTTGATCGCCAACTCGCTGAGTGTTGTCTTATATCTCCACTTGCCAATCACCTACCTACAGCTCTCCAATCGCTGATCGTCAACTCCCTGATCGTTAGCTCACAGCTAGACCATTCGACAGCTCGCCATTCACCATCTCGCCTTTTTGTAGCTCTCCGATCATCAGCTTGCTGATCGTCAGCCTACCAATTACCAGCTTGCCGATCGTCAGCCTACCAATTGCCAGCTCGCCGACCGCTGATCACAATGCCGATCACCATGCCGATCATCATGCCGATCACCAATCGCCACGCTGATCGCCTGCTTGCTGGTCTCCAGTTCGCCAATTCGCCAGGTCTCTGATTCACCAGCTTGCCTATCGCCGATTCAGTGGCCAGACGATTTCCAGCTTCTTACCAATTACATCGATCGACGATCGGCCACTTGTTGTTTGCCTTCTTGCCATGCAACAGCTCTCTTTTTGTCAACTTGATGTTCGCTTACTTGCTGTTCGCTAGCTCATGTTCATCAATAATCCAGCTCAAAATTAACTTCTCTTCTCTCTCCAAGGCTTTCGCTACTTTGGTAGCCTTCCCATGTAGAGTTGAAGGAGCTTTTCCCAAGTCTCTCTCTTTGGAGAGTACTCTCATCTAGACGACATAGATCGTCTTCTCACCTCTCTCTTGGGGTAATTCTACTTTGGTAGCCCTCCCGCGTAGAGTTGAAGTAGTTTAACGCAGGTTTCCTTCTGGGAATCTAACCCAGTACTCTCTATCGACAATTGGGGTAATGCACAAGTGCTGTTTAACGTGACAGCTATGGCATATTAGTTGCTAGAATTCCTGTTAACCCTGGGATGGGTGACCCACTAGAACACCAGAGGTTGTCGGCATCTTGTGTACCCCCAGTCTCCATCGACCTATATGCCCTCGGACCTTCATGTGAGCACTTTCAGCTTCCATCTGCGAAATCCTTTTTCGAAGAAACATATTTGCCCAACCATTCATGAGACTCGGTCTTGTTCGTGAACCCAGACAGTGACTCTCTTCCGTAATCGGAGCTCTCCCTTTGACCGAGTTGATCGTAAAGAAGATCTTCCTATCTCATCCTAGAGTGAGTTTTTTCCAGTAATGGTAAAACCCCTCCTACGAGCTCGAAACACTCGGCTCATGTTTTTTGCCAAGGACAGAGAGTCCACGTCCAACCCGCAAGAGATACTCTCTTGTCTCCTCCATCTTCCTTTAGTAGGTGGGAAACAGTCTCTCTTTATCCTTGGGATCAGAATATCAGGTCTCCAGGGAAGACGTGGTTCGTCAAAATACCGTAGAGCTTCTTCCGTCACTTCTTACAGAAGTCTCCAGCTTAACTACTTCTCATGGAACGAGTTTGATCTTCAATCCCTGTCATATGAGGGGGAGGGTTGTGATCTTACAAGCAGTTAGCCCTTGACTTTCTGTACAGGATCAACCACTAGGACTAATACTCCTAGTCCCCTTTTTGTGACATCCGTCGGGGAATGGTGCTTCAGTTTAGCTAAGTACCGAGGATTGTCACTGGGGTTTCTACCCTAAGGTCAATCTTCCCCTTCAGGATCGGCCTCGTCTCCGAAGACTAAGGACAACTGGCTGATCATAACAGTTTCGAGCTCCTCCGAAACATCTGCTCGAGTTTACCACACTCTGAGAATTGGAGTAATCTCAGGAAAGACCCGACTGTCATATCGAATACGGATATCTATAGACATGGTTATTAGCCTGCATAAGCAGAAACTTCTGCAGGTTCAACAAGACTGCATCAGTCTCCGTCAAATCCAATATCTTCTGCAACAGCCAGACCCCGGGTCCTTCAACACCAGATATCTTCCTTTCCTCTAGTTCTCTACCAAATCTGAGCAAGAGTCTGTTCTAAGGAGGTTGCCAGATGAGAATCTCATCCAGGGAGTCAATCTCCTCGCTTCTTCCCCGAACTGATTTCTCTCTTCAGATGCATCAAAGAAAAGGGGGAGACATGCTGTACACTCGTCCTCTGGACTGTGGTCAGAGTCCGAACGGTACGGCCTCTTAAACCTTTCTGCGAGCAAGAGGTACTACCCCTCTTTGAGGGTAACTCGGTTTTGAGCTCTGGCTCATTTCTCGTACATTGCCCGATGTCTACCTTTAACTTGGGTTAGAACTCAGGGATTGGAAACAGAGAGTGCGACCAAGAGGATTGCCTCTAGAGGGTAGAACTCTCCCTTCCGTTGTGGGGAGAATCACCGACTACGTCAGCAGATGTTAATTGTGTCTTTCCCCTCTTGCATAAAAGACGTCCTTCTCCTGTTGGTCTCCCCTTCGGAGGATTCTTCCAGTGAAGAGAGGGATTCACCTACTTCCCTACTGAGGGAGTAGTTTTTGCACCAGTCCTTATGCAGCAATCTTCCTGCTTGGTGGAAGGATCGTTGACAGTGGCAGCAAACGGTGGCTGCCTTTCCCATCTACGAGAGAATCTTCCCTTTCCTGGTTGGTCTCCCCTTCGATAGATTCCTCCCATGGAAATTGTGTTCGCCCAGTCTCCGCCATTGCCCTTCAGAGTAGGCCTCATCATCAGCAGTCTTGTCTCATAAGAAGACTCGTCTCACCTACTGATGTAGTTCCTGAGAGATCCTACGGGAATTGATTTCATCCATTCCCCTCCCTTGATCTTCGGGAACAGGCCAACAGACTCGTCTTGCCCAGCAGACTTGTCTCATCAACAAGATTTGTCTTTCCCAGCAGGCTCTTCATGCCAAGTTGACTCATTTGCAACTCCTGACGGAGATCCCCAGAGAACCCCCTCAACGACTCTAACAGCCACATGCGAACATCTTTCACAAAGCAGTATCTTTGCTGTTACTTCATGCCTGCAGACTATTCAGCTCCTCCTCTCTCAGGGAGTGTTTCCCGCATCAGGTTGCAAAGAGAATGTCTGGATGCCGCGATAGATCGAAGGCTTCGGCCAATCCAGGCTAAGTGGACTGTAAGTTGTCATAATAAAATGGGTATCCCTCCCCTCAATACCACTATGCCAGCATTAGGAGAGTTCCTCAGTTACCTTCGGGAGGAAAGCTTCTCATGGTCTCGGCAATGAAAGACCACCGCTAGTCCTTGAGCCTCGCCTTCAGACTGGAAGGAATTAACCTTTCTTCCATGTCAGCATTGCCCCTCATACGGAGTCTCGAGCCGACGGACCCTTAGTCAGAAAGGAGACCTCGTTTCAGGACTCAAAGCTGCAGAGGTCACCTGACCTTGATGACAGGTCTCCCACTCATGTTTGCTTCGGCCAGGAGAGTTGGCGAACCCCATGGGACGTCCTTAACGTCTCTCATTCACGACAATGGGCCAAGTAATGCTCGAGCTCGTTTCTGGTAGCTCAGATCCCAGAATCCGAACGTTTCAGTCTGGGAGTCCATTGCAGCATCACCAATGATCTTGATCAATGGTACTATGCCAAAGAGAAAGTGGAAGCCCTTTCTCAAGGAACTATGAGAGCTCACCCCGAGTGTCAACACTTCATCAGCATGGGAAGGTCAAGAGGAGGATCATGAAGAACACCATCTCTGCCTGGATTTGCAAGGTCATTGACCTCGCACTGAATCCAGATCCTCCTCTGATACGACCCAGAATACACGATGTCAGGGGCATTGCTACGCCCCTGGCATTCAAAGGAAACTACTCTGTGGCGCAGGTTCTACAAGCGGGCATGTGGAAGCGTCAAACAACCTTCACCGCCCACTACCTGCAAGAGGTAACCCATAGGAGACTCGATATATTCTCTATAGGTTCTGTGGTGGCTGTACAGTGAACCCTCGTTTATCGTGGTAGATAGGTTCCAAACCTGACCGCGATAGCTGAAAATCCGCGAAGTAGGGACACCATATTTACGTATTTATTTAACATGTATATTCATACTTTTAAAACCTTCCCTTTACATAGTACTGTTAACAAACTACCCTTTAATGTACAGAACACTTAATGCATGTACTACAGTACCCTAAACTAAAACAGGCACAAATATTAAAGGCGATTTTATATCATGCGTTTCCTAAACACGCCAAAAAGCACGATAAAAAATGACAACCAATGTTTTGTTTACGTTTATCTCTGATCATAATGAAGAAACAAACGCATTTACACATCTGTGTATAGGTTAGTTTTTGCATTGATTATATTGATTATATGTTGATTTTGTTATTACCAATGTTTTACTTCATTTATTTTTTTTAGGACTTCCAAATAAATGAAATGAATGCCATTTATATAATGTTTTTCTTTATGACACCACCTGAAACGGAAACCTTCCATTCGTTTACTGTACGCTCCATCTTCGATCGTAATAAACAAACGAAGGCATTGAACGCGCATGATGAAAGTGATAAATAATGATATTAAAAGCTTTTAGTAAATATGTTATTACAAATATTATTTACCGTGTCTATATAAAATCCTACATACGTAGCAAAGCAGGAAAACAATTTTTTTTCTTTTTTTTTTTTTTTTGCGTTTAATCAACAATAACAAACTGCCGCTAATGACCGAATGATAATTTACGAGAGAGAGAGAGAGAGAGAGAGAGAGAGAGAGAGAGAGAGAGAGAGAGAGAGAGAGAGAGAGAGAGAGAGAGAGAGAGAGAGAGAGTTGTTTTAAATGTGATACTGTAAACAAAAAAATATGATAGGTTATAACATGTATATTCAGACTTTTAAAACCTTCCCTTTACGTAGTACTGTTAACAAACTACCCTTTAATGTACAGAACACTTAATGCATGTACTACAGTACCCTAAACTAAAACAGGCACAAATATTAAAGTATAAAAAAAATAAAGATTGTTATTGTACTCACCATGAAAGAAGTTGAAGAAAAACTTGAATGATGATGGCGATGAATTTTCTGCACAGTAGAAATGATGATGATAAAGCTGATGATGTCTTCTACTGTGCAGCCAATGATGCTATTTTACGCCTTCCGAAGGCATAGTAGCAGGAGGAACTGGCTCTTTTTTGCGAGGCTGGAAGAACATTGTGATCGGAAGTTGCTGCCGCTGCTTCTTTTTTCGCTCGAAGAGCATCCTGTAGGGAGTCATGTCTTCATCGATTTTGTTGCAGAATTGCATAGAACGAACCATATCCTCGTCCCACTCTTGCGACAATTCTCTCAACTCCTTCGCAAGGTTGCAGAGCTTGGCAAGCTGTTCTAATGTTAAGCCCGTTTCTTGGACATTTTCTTGGGTCTCTTCCTGTGTTTCACTGTCTTCTTCACTGGCCGATTTCATCAGGTCTTCGAGGTCTGCGTCAGTTAGTGGCTGGGAATGGCAGTCCAACAACTCTTCGACGTCTTCAGTCGTCATGTCGCCAAACCCGTCACCTCCAATTATCGCAGCCAACTGCACAGATTTCTGTATTGCAGAGTGTTGAATCTCAGCAGGTGTAAATCCCTCGTCATCGTAAACAATCTGGGGCCACAACTTCTTCCAGCTCGCATTAACAGTAGCAGGTTTCATTTCTTTCAGTGCCATCTGGATATTCTGCAGGCACGTGGCTATTGTGTACTTCCGCTAGTACGCCTTCAAATTGAATGTTTCATCCTCATCATCTTGGGCAGCATCCACACACGCAACGAGGTCCGCCAAGGTATTCTTTGTGTAGAGGGCCTTGAACGCCCTGATAACCCCCTGGTCTATCGGTTGAATTAATGGCGTTGTGTTGGGTGGCAGGAACTCAACCTGAATGCCCTCATGCGACAGATCAGTTGCGTGTCCACCAGCGTTATCCATAAGGAGAAGGATCTTAAATGGCAAGCCCTTCTCTAAGAGATATTTACTGACTTGCGGGATAAAACACTGGTGGAACCAGTTGGAGGTCAGCATCTTTGTAATCCATGCTTTTGGATTATGCATCCAGTACACGGGAAGGAGATTCTTATTTTTTATTTTTCAAAGCGCGAGGGTTTTTCGATTTGTGTAAATAAGCCCCGGCTTTAGCAAAAATCCAGCAGCATTGCCACACATCACGAGGGTAACACGATCTTTGAATGCTTTAAAGCTAGAGGCTTTGGCTTCTTCTTTGAACAGGAAAGTTTGCGACGGCATTCTCTTCCAAAACAATCCTGTCTCATCCATATTAAACACTTGTTCGGGCTTGTATCCACCTTTAGTGATAATGTTCTTGAATGTTTCATTCGCGTAAGTTTCAGCAGCGGTAGTTTCAGCGGAAGCAGCCTCGCCATGCAGGGAAACGCTTTTCAGGCCGAAGCGTTTCTGAAACTTCGCGAACCATCCTTTGCTGGCGGAAAAACGTTGTTTCTGAGGCTGGGAATCAGTGGATGTCCCTGCTTGAGGTTCATCTAGTACATCATCTTTGTCTTCTTCTGCATGGTCGCCATCGTCGTCTTGAGGTTCCTTTGCCGCAAAATTCTCATACAAACCCAAAGCCTTGGTTCGGATGGTGTTCGTATCCAAGGCTATGTTCTTCTTCCGGCAGTCGGCAATCCAGACTGCTAAAGCACCTTCCATACGGACGATCGTTTTATTACGAGCGGTAACAACTCGCTTCGCTGACCTGCTAAAGGTGATGGCAGCCGTCTTTCTAATGTTCGCGTCGTCCTTCTTAATGTAGCAAACGGTGGATTCGTTCACTCCAAAATGGCGGGCTGCGGCCGCGTAACTTCTGCCTTCTTTCAACATATCGAGAAGTGTCACTTTCTCAGCAATCGTCATCATTTTTCGGTGGCATTTAGGCTCACTACCAGCCTTAATAGAAGCAGAACGCTTGGGAGCCATTGAACGCTTGGGAGCCATTGTAGGGGTTAAACAGAAAGTTCAACAAAAAGTTCAACTTCAAACAGTCACGCACAGCACAGATTAAAGTTACACAGTAACGTAGCAGCATCTACCCGGCGAGAGAGCGGCAAACAAAGTGGCCGCTAGAAGATGCTGCGGATCGGAGAAGCGGTCAAAACACCAATCACAGGCTTGATTACAAAACTTGGGAGCTGATTCGTCATCTATCAGCACTGGAACCAATCACAGTCCGTCTTACATTCTACGTAGTAGTTACAAATTCAAGTACAAGGTACTATATACAGTATGCTTTACGTACGCTATTTTACGCTTGTTTTGTTGTAGGATATGTACGCTTATTCGAGATGTGATTTTTGCAACAAAGAATATTATTGGATGCAGTACTATGTACGTATACATACAAAAGATTCACGGAAAAGATGCACATCCATTACATTTGTAGTAGTAGCCATCAGCAGCCTTACACCATTCAAATATGACAAAGTCAGACTGCATCTGATTTGCGTTTCATGTTCGATTTAATTTTACTACGTATACTGAATTATCGTATGATCACATTCTCTTTTCGTGTTTTATTTCTTTCTGTAGTGAATTATATGTCATATGTAATGCAATGAACCATCAGTAAGAGCAGATATTACTAATTATTAATGGAATTAACGAAATATTTGAGGTCTTCATATATCGCGGCTATTTTCGAAATTTCTGGAAAATCCGCGATATATGTATATACATGCGTTATGAAAAAAATCCGCGAAGTCGTGAATCCGCGATAGTCGAACCGCGAAGTAGCGAGGGCTCACTGTACAACAACTGGTTTAAGACCTCAAGCTCCTTGATGGACAAGTAGCAGGAGGTTGAGGGCATTGGTTATCCAGTTTTATTCTGAGTGAATGATTAAGAAGGACTAGCTTTTCTTCATCCTCCCCTCTCTTGGGGAAATCAGCATACAGGATCCTCTGCAAAGTTAACCTCAACCAATTGCAGGTAAGCCATTATTCCCTTGTGTAACCTGGTATTATGCCAATACTGTTACGTCCCCATACCCTATCAAGGGGGGTATTTGGTATGTCTTGGTGACCTTGGACAATTTTTATGACTCAGATGAACTCTCATCTTGGCAGTCACATTGCTAATATCACAAACACACATCTTGTATAGACTGCAGACCATACATAGAAAGGTTTTAGCGAGGTGTAGGGTTTCCATCTACTATGTGCTAACACGAATAGAGGGAAATCCCCAGGTCAAAGCCAAAAAGCCAGATTTGCAGGGACTTTCAGCTTCGTAATGGGTGAGTCAACCTCTATAGATAGTGTTGGTTGGTATTTTATGTATGGAACTAATGACAAATTTGGAAGAAATTTGTGTTTTTCCTAACAATATAAACCTGTAGCTATTTATACAGAGTAACCTGCCAGCACCAGTCCCCCTTTAATTCCTACTTCCAAGCAAAGCGAGGTTCACAGCTCTGGTATGTGAGTGAGAGGGCAGTTACTACTCCTCACCCCCCCCTCCCGCTGACTAGTGGGTGGGTGGTTAATCCTATCTAAAAGTCTAATGGCATGTCTTTAGCTTCACCAAAAATAATACCCCTATAAATAGTTACAGGTTTGTATTGTTAGGAGAAATAAAAATTACTTCCAAATTTATCATGTTGACTACATAACTCTGTGCCCTTCTAGTGATTATCATATCTGATGGAAAAAATTTTGTGTAGCCGTTGTAGATCTATTTTCAAGAAATTTATCCTTATTTTCTATTTTTTATTTTTTATCAATCAATGTATCCTCCATCAACAAATTTTGTAAGACCTGGCATTGTGGTTTTTTCTTTTTTCTTTTAATTGATCTGGTTGAGTGTGTTGATACTTATTTCTTATATACAAACTAGCCTTAACTGGTTTTCCTCTGTGTAGAATGGAACTAACTAAGATATTCTATTTGCCGCCAAGTATGACAACATTGTAAAATTTGCTTTTGTTCTGGCACCAAATATAACCTTTCAGCTCTTTTCATTGGAGATACATTTCAGCGACAGCTAAAAATAGCTGTAAAAATTAAGTGAAGTGATACTCCCCTCCTCTGGTCAGCAATGATGATGGCGGGAGGCGGAGCCTCCACCATACTCCCATGTGCAGCAGCGAACACACGCCACTTGGCATTTTGGCTTAAAAGAGAATGGACATTGTCTGCTTTTCTCCCCTCACTCTGTTTCACAAATCTATTATAAAACATTTGGCCTAAAAATTTTAACTTTTCCTTTGACTAGTATATTTGTGTGTGTATTCGTGTAAGAATGCAGATTTATCCAGGTAAGGAAGGGCGCCTGTTCGCAAGAGTCTCCATTCATTTTGTGCAGGGAGTGGCCTTCCTCCCAATGGCAGAGATTTGGAAAGCGTAGGAAGAAGGCGGCTAAAAGAGATTCTTTGCTTTCTTGTTCATCCTCAAAATCGAAGGAACCTTGCCAACTTATTTCTGCACTTCAATCTTGTTATGTTGACTGCCCGATCAGCCTCCTCTGGGGATCTATCGGGCAAGAGTGGAGGCACCTTAACTCTAGGATAACCCGGTGGCTTGGAAGAGTCTGTTGTTTCCCATAGAGAAACAACTCCGACTTCCTCTGCAGAGGATTCCCTGGGGATTCCCTCTACACCGATGCTTTACACCAACTTTGGCCTACGTTGGCCCTTTCAGACTCTCCGTCAAGAGAGCGCCTGCTAGCCGTTCTCCGTCGTGGGAGAAGAGGTTAGAATGAGGCTCCCTCTCCCAGTATGGCCGCTAAACCCAGACTTTCCCAGCCACGTTTAATTTTGGAGGACAATAGCAATAGTAAGATGAATACTCCTCAGCGTATCCCATCAGTAGATACCTTTCTTGAGGATTCTCTAGAAGTAGGCCTAGTCTCCCACTTGAGGGAAGAACGCCCTTTGCATACGAGTGTTCGCGGACCTTTCAGTCCACATTGGTGTCAGGTGTTGTTCGTCCTTCCCACCTGAGGGAGAGAAGATGCTCAACAGATTTGTCCCCTCCAAGGGGTTTTACTAAGTGTGTCCAAGAAACTTCAGTTCCATGCTCAAGCTCTTTGGAATGTAGCCTCTTAGGTCTAGATGAAAGTAGATCTAGATGGACTTTTACAGCTCTGGCTGCTCGCTGTCGTGTTATTAGACGAGACTCCTCAAAGGATCATAGACGTAGCATGTCAGAATTTCTACAAAGCGCGTTAGTGAATGAACTGACCAACGTAGAACATTCTGGCAAACATAACGAAAGGGCGAGTGAGAGAGAAACAACACTCACACCTCTTTGCCAAACCTACTGAGCGCTACCCCTCTTGCATCGCGATCAACCAACCATAGTTGAGGGAACTCAGCGCACACACACTCCTACATACACCTTCCACGAACGCAAGCGTACCCTAGATAAGGTTATGCTTATGCACCAAACAGAAAGCATCAGGGCGCTCACTATTACAAGCTTGGTATGAATTGAGACAGGCATTAAGAGATAACTCGCTATAGAAAGCAGAGACCTCGCGAGGACTATCACACTACAAGGAAAGGCCACATGCCCAGACTGTGAAGTTATCTCAACAATGGTCGCCACTACTACTCTCGCCTCATCAGTGCTCGCCTCGCCAGCACTCCCCCCTTAGACAAGGGTTTGACGCGCCGGGCCATTACTCACCCTCTCAGCGAGCTCTGGACCAGCACGCACTGGAAATGTGTGCACCTCTCCATTCAGACAAACCAGGAAGGTCTTCGCCCTGCTCACACTCACTCTCTCAGTGAGCACCTGACCAACCTGCGAGCAACGCTCGCGCGCCTCACCATCAAGAGAGACTTGCTCGTTACTTGCCTTCACAGACTTGCCTTCTCAGTGAGCTCCCAATAGGCATGCATTAGAAGTATATGAGCATAGATACCAGAACACACAAGCACAATGCGTGGCGGGACTTGGTGCTTTTTCAGTCTATCCAGATGAATATTCACCTTTTGATAAGAAGCAGGGAACAGCAAAGACAAATTCCTTCGTTCAGGATAAATCTTGGTTCCAAGATTTGGTGAAGGCTGTTAAGAAGACAGTTACAGAACCATCCTGTTCCCCTAATAGAGCATCTATAATTCCTTGGGAAGCTTCAAATTCTTCAACAAGGAGCCCCGCTCCTTCGGAGCCCAGACGAATGAGTGCACAGTTACTCTCTAAGCCTACTAAATGCGTCTCTCTTCCATGCAAACTCTCTAGGTATGATCAATACCTACAGTCCAAACCAGCTTCTGGTCAGGATTCAATTTGGGAGAAATCAGACATTATCCCTGTCATACCCAAGAAACATGAGAGGTGACAAAGAGCGGAGACCCCTCCACCAGGGGACTCAATCCCTCCAAGAATGAACAGGGGCTTGAGCTCCCCCAGAGAGATCACTCTGATGGAATACAGGTTGATTGCCATAGTCTTGGAACCAGTAGTCCAGGGACCATCTTGCTACTAAAGAACCTTCACCAACTATGGTCTCCTCTCTAGGATACAGTTCCTTCCAAGGATACGGCTCCTAATAAGGACATGGGTCTTCTTGAGGATACAGTTCCTATGGATCCAAAAAAACAGAGGAAGGGAGAAAGGCAAAACCTTCACTTCTGCATAACTTCAATCTGCCCAAGGTAACAGAAGGATACCAAAACTGTCCCGAAAAATTGGGCTTCACGTAGGCATCATAGGGCACCAGAGGAGCAATCCTAAGAGCACAGACCAAACCCCATTCAACCTGAGCATAGCTTACTACCCCCCAGGTTTCATGCCTCAGATCAAGCCGCTGTTGATGACCGACACCCTCTTTTAGCTCCTAGAAACGTGAGCTCAGACGAGGAAGAACCTTTTGATGATAGTTCTGACCACTCACAGAGTAAATTACTGTACCTCCTTTTACCAGCCTGACAATCTCCCTTTTGGAATAGAGGGATGCAAACCATGTTTTCCTTCAGGTCGTAGTCGGCATAAGAAAGGTGAATAATTTAATAGAACCAGATGCTGCTCCGGCAGAAGGGAAGGACACAATTCTTAACTTATTTTATGACACCCCTAGACCAACCAAGGCTAGGGTAGCCCTGCCGGGGTCGAGAGGAGTTAAGGGTGCCAGAAAGAGGGCTTACACTCGTGTTGCAGGGAATTCACGATTCCTGCATGCCATCCTTTCCTCCCGCCCACTCCCTCCACCATATGTCAGGCAGAGGAAGTTCTACGGCATCGTGGCTGATGCCACATCCCCTTCTTCCTATAGACCCAATAGTCACAGCCCTAACCCATAACTTGTCATTAAACAAACTGTCATCACTGTCGGTAGTATTCTTGGCCACAGATGACACAAATATCGAGCAGGTGGCAAAATGTTCCCTACAGGCATCTTTCTGGCTGGTTTACTGGTTGGGGACTGTAGGTTATCTATTCAGGAATGAGAAATTCACCAGCAAACAAAACAGGGAAGCAATGACTGCTTTCCTGCTTTCTGGCACCCGGGCCTAACACGCAATGTCCTCAGCCAATGGGTCAACTGGGTCCTGAGACAGTGAGACGTGTTTGTCTCAAGATTTAGAAAACAAGTCCCGAGGAGAGAAGCAATGAGGCTGGGCAACATCCTGATGGATGGCCCCTCCCTCATTAATGTTGAAGACATAGAGGCAGTGGCAGAAAATTGGAGGAAAATGGGCCAAGACTTCTTTCTCCAAAGGGCGATGTCATCTCGACCATACATTGCAGAACCTCAGCAACAGCAACACCCCTACCAGCCAAAAGTGTCAGGGACAAAGGAAAGGTCCTCATCAGCCTCAACAATTGGCACAAAGGACCCAGAGCCAAATGCAACCCTTTCGGCCCAGAGGACAAAGGAGAATAAGGAGAGGCAGATGGAACCAACAGGGTTATACGCATTAACTGGAACATTCCTCCGACTAGTCCACGAGTGGGAGTATGCCTCCAAAGCAAAGGGCAGAGGTAGATGTCTCACGGGGCTGAGCCTTGGCCAGTTGCCATTCTCAGGGCAGGATATCACGTCCAATTCACTCTTTTCCTCCCTCCTCTGACCTCCCAGTCACTGATTATAAGCTCCTACGCGAAGGGAGCTGTTAAAGAAGAGGCCCTTCAGGCCGAAGTCCAGACCACGCTGGAGAAAAACGCTCTCAAAGAGGTTCGAGACGTCTTCCCAGGCTTCTACAGTCATCCGTATCTAGTTGAAAAGGCGTTGGGAGGCTGGAGACCAGTTATAGAACTCTCAGCCTTGAACAAGTTTGTTCAACAGACCCTGTTCAAGATGGAGACAGGCCGTCAGACCAAAGGACTTTTCACGCATACTTCTAGATCCCCATCCATTCAAGCTCAAGGAATTATCTGAGGTTCTCCCACAACATCAAAATATACCAGTTCAAAGTGCTGTGCTTTGGCCTGTCCACAACACTGTAGGTGTTCACACGAGAGTTTATCTTGGTATCCGCATGGGCACACAAGAACGGTCTTCACTTCCTGAGCTACTTGGATGACTGCCTGATTTTAGCAGAATCGAAGGAAAATTCTTCTCCACCATCGAGACAGACTTCTTGAGTGTTGCCAAGATCTGGGGATCATGGTACTGTACAGTAAATCTCGAAAAGTCGTCACTACAGCCAACTTAAAACCTTGTATGTCTGGGGATGAACATCGACATGAAACTAGGCTAAACCTTCCCGTCTTAGCAAGAATGGACTGAAACAAGTGGTAGAACCGTTTCTAGAAGGAGACAAACTGCCAGCACATCAGTGGCAGAAACTACTAGGGTATATCTCCTCCTTTGAGGCCCTAGTTCCCAACAGCCATCTCAAACTCAAACTCTCCATTGGCAGCTAAGACTTTCTGGTCTCAGCACAAGGCCCCTCCAGACAGTCTTGTTCCAATAGGGTCGAAGCAGAAGAGAAACTTGCGGTGGTGAGTATCAGATACCAATCTACTAATAGGAATAGAACTTCTCTCTCCTCCCCCAGATTTTATGCTCTTCACAGATGCAGCAAAAGAACGGTGGATGGCTCATGTGTTGCAACATAATATCTCTGAATTATGGTCCGAAGCCGAACAACACTGACCTATAAACATCCTAGAGATGAGAGTAGCCTCTCTAGCTATCAAACATTTTCAACGGTTCCTTTCAGGACATTCTGTGGTGTTGATGAGTGACAACCCCTCAGTAGTGGCCTATGTATACAAGCAAGAAGGTACTTTATTGCAGCCCCTTGCCAGCTGGCTGTGGAAATGATCAAATGGACGGAAGACAACTCAGTGGCCCTCTCAGCCCAATTCATCCTGGGCAAAAGGAATATCTTGGCAGACAAACTGAGCAGGAAGATTCAGATAGCCAACAAATTCTTGACTTTGTGGGGTTCGTCGACAATAGACCTGTTCGTGATGTCTCTCAACCAGAAGCTTCCGGTGTACTGTTCTCCAGTACCAGATCCCCAAGCTTTCTGGCGAGACACTTTTCAACATCCTTGGGACAATCCAGATATCTATGCATTCCCCCCCTCCTGCCTAGTAAGGAGTCTTCTGAACAAAATTCGACCATCACGCAACCTATCAATGACCTTACTCCAACGTAGCAACATACAGAATAGTTTCTGGACCTAATATATATGCTCAAAGAGGCACCGAGGGAACTTCTTCCACTTCCCGAGCTACTCAAACAATCACATACCTGGATCTTCCACTGAGGAGTAACATCACCACGTCTTCACGCTTGGAGGTTATCCAGCAACTCCTCATTGCATAAGGTTTTTTTGCAACATGTTGCAAGGAAAATGTCTGGATACCTCCAAGATTCATCTACTGCAGTCTACCAAGCAAAGTTGAATATCTTCAGTAGTTGGTGGTGTGGAAGGGGCATCCCTCCACTCGGTGCCACTATTCCAACAATAGCGAAGTTTTTGTTGTACCTCAGAGAGGAAAAAGTCTTTTCAGTGTCGGAGACAAAAGGCTATCACTCAGCCTTGAACCTTGCCTTTAAACTGAATGGAGTGGACGTTTCCTCCTTGATGGAATTATCCCTCCTCATATGAAGTTTCGAGTTATCTTGCCCTCGGTCGGAAGTCAGACCAACCCCATGGAATGTGGTATGAGTGCTACAATCCCTGAAAGGAGCTTCCTTTGAACCTCTTAGGTGGGCCTCAGAGCATGACGTAACACTAAAGACAGCGTTCTTTCTATCCCTGGCTTCTGGAAAGAGAGTCGGCGAGCTGTGTGGTCTGTCCTATGATGTTGCCCATTCAAGGGGATGGGGAAAGTGACACTCAACTGCAACCCTGAGTTTGTTGCTAAGACTCAAAATCCAGTTATAGAAGATCGTAGATTCGGGCCCTTCTGGATTTAGTCTCCATGCTGTAACAAATGATCCAGATAAACTGTTATTATGCCTTGTAAGGGAACTGAGGAAGTACCTTAAATGGACTATATGAGCTCAGCTGCTGATCAATAGACTTTTCATCAGCACAGGCAGGATGGAGGGGAAAATAGCAAAGAACTCAGTTTCTTCCTGCATCAAGAAGTTCATTGAAAGAGCCCTCCAAAGGAACTCTTCTCCTGTAGACTATAGGCCCAGAGCTCATGATGTCAGGGGCATAAGTAAATCCCTGGCATTAAAAAAGAACTTTAATGTAACGCAGGTCCTACAGGCTGGTATGTGGAAATGGTAGTCTACCTTCACTGCCCATTACCTGCAAAACATAACCCACAGAAGCTATGACACATTCTCTATGGGACGTGTGATGGCTGTAAAAAGCATGATCAACAACACCTCAGCTCCCTGGTAGGACAGGTAACAGTTGGTTGATGGCAGATTTTACCCGGTCGTAAGTCTAGTATGAAGGTGGGTGTGACTGGTCTCTTTCTCCCTTCTTCCTCCTCTCTCTTGGGGTTTGAGTGAACCGAGGAACTCTGCAAACTGGCATCTACTGACTATAAGTGGGTATAATCATCTCTTGTATGTCCAAATATATCTACATATGTATTGATATCTCCCCAGTCTCCAAGCGAAGAGAGACTCGGGTAACGTCTAGGTAAATAACAATAGAGTCTACACCCTGACAAGTCACATTACTTAGTTCCCACACCGCGTAATTGCTCAGGCCGTTAACTCATATTTAGAGTTAGCGAGGTGATAGGGTGTACCCTTCCACAAGCTCTTATGCAGCATAAGGGTCACAGCCTGGGTCAGGGGGCAGTCAGTTGATCATGGACTTCTACCCACCTAAGCGTGAGTCTCTATAGTAAAGAGCTAAAAGGTTTGTATCTGGTGCCAGAACAAATGACAAATTTGGAAATAATTTGTTATTTTTCTAACCATACAAACCTGAAGCTCTTTACATATACTGGCCCGCCATCACCTACCCCTAGAAGTCCTGCTTGTAATTGCAAAGTGGTGTGTGTTGACTGGTGCGCATGTGAGCAGGGTGGAGGCTCTGCCTGCCCCCCCCCCTCCCCCAACCCCTGCTGGCCAGCAAAAGTGAATATCACCTCGCTAAAAGTTTTACGGCTAGTTTCAGCTGTCACCAAAATGAATCTCCATAGTAGAGAGATTCACGCTTGCATGGTTAGAAAAAAATATAGATTATTTCCAAATTTGTCATATTTAGACATATCAGCTTAGAAATACAGCATAGCAATTGCCTTATTGAGACTTGGAATATACGATACATTTGAGGTCACTAAAACAGTTCTTAGTATTTTTTGGTATGTTTGTGTGATATGCAATCTTTGTATATGCAAATATTATCTTTCTTAACCTTCAATATTTCATTTACCACATTTTTAATGACTGAAAATATTGTACAAGGCTGTTTGACTTTTGTGTACTGCCATTAATAATTGAAACTAGGCAAAGATTTGCTGTACTTTATTTTTATATTATTTTGTCACTATCATTTTATCCTGACCACTGAGTCGATAATAGTTTTGTTTTATTTTCCATGACTGTAAATGTTAAAGAGAAGTTATTGATGCAAATTTTGATTAGTTTTGTAATGTATTTCTTTACTTTTAGGACGTTTGAATATGTTCGCCGTGAAGTTCAAAATGTACCTACACATATACCAATCCTAATCTTATCCAATCATCGTGACATGGAGCATCATAGAGTTGTTTCTGAAGATGATGTTCGTTTCTTCATTGAATCCTTAGAAAGGTAATTTATGCTTTATTATATTTTATTGTCTTTAACATGGTAAAGCTGTACTGTACTAGGATCACAGAACAGATTTAGTACATTATTGCATCAAGGAAATTGCTTATGAAAAGGATTATATTTTTGTTTGTATATTAATATTTAAAATGATTTCAATGATTCTTTCCCACAAGTCATATAGCTAGTATCAGTGAATTGTTTCCATGTAATTTGGTGACCAACCTGCAAAGTATTGTGCTCATGCTACTGGACAGAAACCGTACTCAGTGGTTACTGTTGTCCATATTAATCATTCAGTGTTTCTATTAAATTTTCCTCTTTCTCTCTCTCCTTCCAATTATTATTGTTGTTATTACTAGCAAAGCTACAGCCTAGTTGGAAAAGCAGACTGCTACAATCCCTAGAGCTCCAACAGGGAAAATATCCCAGGGAGGAAAGGAAGTAAGGAATTGAATAAACTATGTATGATAATTATTGAATAAAAGATATAAAATACCTCAAGATTAGTAACAACACTAAAATAGATCTGTCATATATAAACGTTGAAGAGATACTTTTATCCACCTGTTCAACATAACATTCACTGCTACTTTGAACTTCTGAAACACCACTAATTCAACTGTCTGAATAGGAAGATCCTTCCACAATATGGTCACAGTTAGAATACAACTTCCAGAATACGATGTAGTATAGAGCCGTATGATGAAAGCAAGACTTATAACTACATATTTAGAACAGTACTACACATAGGATGGTACGGTGTGGAAAGATCTGAATACGAAGGAGTCTCAGAATTATGAAAATCTTATAAAACATGCATAAAGAACTAACTAGACAATGGTGGCAGAGTTTTATATCTAGATCTAGAATAAGAAATGTTATTAGCCGACAAGTTTTTGTCAAATTTAGATGAAAGTCAACAGCTGAAGACCAGACAGGAGTATAATACTTGAAACAAGGTTGAATGAAAGAATTAAAACATCATTTCAGGATAGATTGATCACCAAAAATCTTATAAGACATTCTCAATAATCAATAATCCAATTTTTTATACAATAGAAGAAAAAACAGACCAAATGTGTGTCTCAGAAGTAAATTTTCAATCAAGAATTGCACCTAAAATTTTAAAAGTGTTATATAAAGTTAAAGAAACATTATCAATGCTGAGATCTGGATGTTGAGGAGCAACTATACTCGACCTA
>NC_090727.1:47464537-47537037 GCF_036898095.1 Palaemon carinicauda
TTTGTATTAGTTAGACTCATTGCTAATGAAAACTGTTGTGTTAGCATTTTTATTTTATTAAATGCCTGCGGCAGAGGTAACATAGCACTCGTGATACTTTTAGTCATCATAATGGATCGCTCCAAAGATGTGTCAGGTACTGATATATTGACTTTTTATTCCTGGGACTGAATTTGTCTAAGGTCCAGTTTTGTGGCTCAAGTTGTCTTCATCTTTGTCATTTTCTATCAATGGCCTATTGAAATCCACTAAATCCTTATTTGGTTACTCTTCATGATGAGCTTCTACATCTTCAGCGACATTTTAAATCAACATGTCTTCCATTTCTATTGCCACCAAATTGTCATAGCATATCTGATATTTTTTTTTTCAAATTTGCCCCTCTATTACTGGAAAATCCATTCTTCCTGCAGGCTTTGACTGTCTGTGGCCATCATCCATTGCTCTTTTAATGAACATAATGGCATTGGCAACGATAAATAACTTTCAGCAATCCATTACATTCATATCAGGTTTTGTGTTCTAAAGCCTTTCAAATATAATCTACAATCGCAGCAAAAAATCTTAGTCTTACCAAAATATTTGTAAAACTTCAGACTCTTATGTGGAGGAAAATCAACCAAAAATTCAAGATTAAATATTAATGTTGAAATAGAATACAATGCATATTTTTATTCAATATTAAGACACATTTCCCTTATGCTTTAAAACATAATCAGTGCTTTAAAACATAATCAGTGCTTTAAAACATAATCAGTTCTCTTCATCGAATCAGACAGTTCCTTAAGATAATTTTTATCCAGCTCATTATGCCACACATTTTCTATGGCAGCGATTAGTTTCAGAACAGAGGTTGTATCCATAGAGCCTATCTTCCTTGTCATAAGGCCCCAAACATTTTCTAATGAATTAAGGTCAGGGAATTCCCAGGCCAATCCAGAAGGTCAATTCCATTGTCCTCAAATAGTTTTTTGCCTTCTTCCCCTTGTGTCATGGTGCCCCCTCTTGCATAAGGACATGCATGTTCTTTCAAGGGTAACAAGTTGTCCTTCAACACATCTATTTACCTATCCCCATTCATTGTTTTACTTATTGGTAAAAAATATAACCCCCTACTCCATCCCTTTTCACTAAAACTCACCCATACCATGACATAAGTAGCATGCTTCACAGTCTTGACCATATACATGAAGTCAATTGGTTCGACCCTCGAGGAACATGACTCATTGCTGAATACCACTCTAGACCAGTCTTCTGTTCAACCTTCATTCATCTTGCAAAACTCTTCTTCTTTTTCATTGTGATGCCAGAAAACTGGAAGCTTACCTTTGTTCTTATTCTTTAAGGTGTACAGGTTCTTAAAGCTATAAAAAACACCTGGCTTTATTATATGGCCTAATTCATTGCAACAAAGAACCAAGGTCAGCTGGATTGGCTGTTAAGTGCTTTTATGAACAAAAGTCCTTTTAAGCATTAAAAAAAGTCTAGTCATAGTTGAAAACTTGTTTTGGATGGTACTGCAGTATTCACATTATTAAAGGATTTCAAATAATTTCATGGGAGCAGATCCCTTCGTGTAATTAACGATATGATCTTAATCCTTGGTAATCACTGCGACAGTCAAACGGGTAAGTTTGAATGTGCGGCCATGTTTGTCGGAGTACTGTATGTCCCTTTTATGCTCATTTCACACTCTCTTGACTTCATGGTGATGGGTTTTATTTTCTTTGATGCACTGCCATCCTTGTTTGCCATGTGGTTAGGAGTCAGGATAAATACCAAAAAGCTACAGGGAAAAGTAACCAGAAAACTGAGGAAACTACAATCCAGAAAAGCATATATACAAACACAGAGGCAATTATAATCCAGAACTACCTCTAGAGGGTTATTGAATCCTTTGACTGACCAGACAGTGATTGGATCCCTCTCTCTGGTTACGGCTCAGTTTTTCTTTGCCTACACATACACCGAAAAGTCTGGCCTATTCTTTACACATTCTCGTCTTTCCTCATACACCTGACAACACTGAAAATAACAAATGCTTCTTTGCTCAAGGGGCTAATTATTGTACTGTAATTGTTCAGTGGCTACTTTCCTCTTGGTAAGGGTAGAAGAGACTCTTTAGCTATGGTAGCAGCTTCTCTAAGAGAAGGATACTCCAAAATCAAACCATTGTTCTCTAGTCTTGGGAAGTGCCATAGCCTCTGTACCATAGTCTTCTACTGCCTTGGGTGAGAATTCTCATGCTTGATGGTACATTTGATCACACTATTCTATCGTTTTTTCTTCTTCCTCTTGTTTTTTTTAAATAGTGTGTTGGGCAGGCTTAATAAAAGGGCCATGGATGCCTGGTGGCTTATCAAGAGGTTGTTTTTTCCTTATCTGATTCTATTTCTTCTCAAAACCATCCTTACTGTCCTCCCTTCAGTTGAAGTGGCTATCCTGGAGGGTATTTAGCCTTGCATGGTGTATTGGCTCCTCCATGTTGACCGGTTTTTCTGATTTTTTTTTTTCTATAGTCTATGGGTTTGATCCATCTCTTTATTTATATTTCTGTACAATACGTATTGTTTTTGTTATCATTCTTGATTTAGTTTTTAAGTATGATGTATCTTTTTTATTACCATTAATTCTTATGCTGTCTGGAGACATTAAGTAAAATCCGGGACCGTCCTAGATGTCATCATTATCGTCTACTGTATTGCAATATTCGTGGTCTTTACAGTTACGTCCAGATAGTATGGTATTGGTATTCTTTAGTGCTCGGAATCTTTGGTTTCTAATATGAGGCACTCATCTGAGCTCCTTATAATTGGTTTTAAAAGCCAATAATGTTGAAACGTGATGCCATCCCTAGGGCCAGGGGAATGGTGGTGTATATTAAGAATGAGTACCCTGCTTCTCAAAACTCCTGCTATGAATGTGAATGTCATGAGATGCAGGTAATAAAAGTTAGCAGGCAAAACAACTTCTATTTGTGTTTGATCTACTAGAATCCAGACATGGATGATTCTATCTTTGATTTTCTTCTTACCATTATGGCTAAGGTACAAGATGATGATTGGTGATTTCAATGCTCACCATAGGGAGAGGTTAAGTTCTCTTTCTCCTACCGATTGCCATGCCTTAAGAGCTTTAGACTTTGCCTCTGAATCAGGCTGTGAGCAAATCATAAGTGAAGCTACTCACAGGTCTGGTAACTGCTTGGACCTCGTATACACTGACTCCCCTGGGTTTGTAACAAGTATGGTTGATTCTCCAGCCAGGACATCTGATCATGCCTTGATTTCATTAGTAGTGAAGACTGAGCAGCCTGTCCCTGATGTATCATACTCATGTGTGATTTATTTGAAATCTCAAGCAGACTGGAATGGGATTTTGCATGATCTTTTGTGCTTGAATTGGTCAAAATTGTATAGTACTGTAGATCCTGTTGTCCTTTTGAATGAGAATCTAGTCAACATAATTGATAGGCGCTATCCCTTCTTGTGTACTAAGGTACCGAGTGAAGGACAAATCATGGTACAATGATGACTGTAGATGTGTTTATTTGGAGAAGCAGGAGGCCTATCATCTTTGGAAGGGTAACCGATCAGATTTTACCTGGAATAACTATACTCAGCTGAGAGCTTTTGCTCAGAGAGTTTATGCTTCAACTGAAATGGAATACAATCTAAACATATAAGAAACCTTTTCTGGTAAAACCCAGGAACGTAAGTGGTGGACTACCCTTAAATCTGTACTGTTTGGTGTAGATGCAATAGTTCCTCCTTTACTTAAACCAGATGGCTCAGTCACTCACTGTCCAAAGGAAAAGGCAACCCTTTTGGCTGATGTGTTGGACAGTAAGTAAGCAGAGTAATGAGAAACTCAAACTTCCTCATTCCTGTTCTCCTGAGGCTAAACTAACTAGTTTAGCTTTTCAATCTTGTGAAATTTAAGCTCTGTTGATGGACCTTGAAGCTTTTGGAGGTGTAGACCCAAATGGTAATTTTCCTTTTTTTTAAAAAAAAAACTGCAGATTCCTTAGCTCTGAAGTTATCTGTTATTTTGCGCAAGTTAACAAGAAAAGGAGCTTTTAACACTTGTTGGAGAATTGGTAATGTTACTCCACTATGTAAATGTGTTTGTCATAGCTCAAGTCCAACTGATTACTGCCCAATTTCCATAACTCCCATATTATCTAAAGTTTTTGAACGTCTTTTGGCAAAACATTTTAATAGGTATGTTGAAGGTAATATTCTGTTTCCTAGTTTACAATTTGGTTTTTGTAAAGGCGTTGGAACATGTGATGCCCTTCTTACAATCTCCAATGCTGTACAGAAATCCCTTGATTATGGTCAAGAAGTTCGTATGATTGGCCATGATTATAGTGCTGCCTTTGGCCATGTTAATCATGAGCCCCTTGTTTTCAAACTCTAAGGGTGGGAAGTGGGTCTGTCGTTTCTTAGCATTATTATTGAAGTTTTAAGTAATAGATCTCAAAGAGTTATTGTTGATGGGCACCATAGTGAGTATAGGAATGTGATATCTGGTGTTCCACAGGGTAGTGTTATTGGCCCATTACTTTTCATACTGTATACACATGGCATGTGGTTTGGCCTAGAAAACAAGCTTGTTGCATATGTAGATGATGCTACTCTCTTTATATCAATTCTATCTCCTGAATGTAGTTTTGGGGTTGCTGAATCCCTTAATAGAGATCTAGCTAAAATAAGTGCATGGTGCAAATTATGGGGTATTAAGTTGAATCCTAACTAAACTCAAAGTATGGTTGTAAGTAGGTCAAGGACAGTGGCTCCTCATCAATCGGATCTCAGCATTGATAATGTTTCTTTCACTTTGTATGACTTGAAATTTTAGGTGTGATTTTCAACAACAAATTTATTTTGAGAAACACATCAGGTCTGTGTCTTTTTCAATTGCACAAAAAATTGGCTTAGTGAGAAAGTCTTTTTAAGATTTTTGGTGATCAATCTATTCTGAAGAAGTGTTTTAATTCTTTCATTCTACCTTTAGTTTCAAGTATTGTTCTCCTGTCTGGTCTTCAGCTGCTGATTCTCATCTTAATTTGTTGGATAGGAACTTACGGTCTATCAAATTTCTTAGTGAGGATCTAAATATTAATCTTTGGCACTGTCGTTTACTTAGTTCATTATGCAAGTTGCATAAGATTTTTCATAATTCTGACTATCCTTTACATTCAGATCTTCCTGGACAGTTCCATCCTGTTCGTAATACTATGCATGCAGTTAATTCCAATAGTCAGGACTTCTCCATCATGAGGCTCAATACTAAACAGTATTCTAGAAGTTTTATTCCAGCTAATCGTGTACCCTAGTTGGGTAGTTGAATCAGTAGAACTTTAAAAGTTCAAACTTGCAGCAAATTATTTGTGTTGAACAGGCTGACATAAATCTTTTATAGTCTATATATGAATTATCTATTTTAATGTTGTTAATGTTTTTTAAAATATTTTATTTTAATTTTTCAATACTTCTTATATCATTTATTTCCTTGTTTCCTTTCCTCACTAGGCTATTTTCCCTGTTGCCTGGGGCTTATAGCATATTGTCTTGATAACTAGGATTGCAGCTTGGCTAGTAATAATAATGATGATAATAATAATGATAATAATAAATCATTAATCATTAATAATTAATAATTAATAAAAATAATAATAAAAATAATAATAATAATAATAATAATAATAATAATAATAATAATAATAATAATAATAATAATAATAACAGTGCAGCAAAGGCAACTGAGGGATGCTCACACACAGTTTTCCTGGCTCTGGGACCTCACTACTTTTTTTTCTTTCACCACCAAAAGGAGATTTTCGTCCACCTCATTTATGTGAAGTAATTCAGCTATTTGTAATAACAACACGTGTCGGAGATTGAAACACATTTTCTGGATATATATGATATCTATGAAACTTGAGACAAGACCATCATAACCTGAGTAATATATATGGATATGGTTATAAACTCTTTGTCCCCATACTAACAAACCAGGAGTTATTTATTTGGATTATCTTTTGGCAGATCTGGAAGGTAGCCATTAGACTTTAATTGCGAGGTGGCAACCCTGTCCAACCGCTTGAGCGGGTAGGCTGGCAGTGGCTGGCGGTTACCCAGCCGCCTCTATATATTTACTCTCACAGCAGTGAGAGACGTCACATTTTCTTTTGGCTCGGTAGAGATTGGACGTGTCCTCTCTCTCCTTGACTATCATTGGACTTTTTGATTTTGCTTTCTCTTTTTCAGGTGTGTGGCAGTGGGCATCGCTGCAAGCAGGGTTCGCCCTGCGCAGAGTGTAGGGTGTGGCCTGCCTCCCTATGGAGAAATTTGGACGGCACAGCAGGAAGGCGAAGCGCGATCTTTCTCCCTTGGGAGAGGAGAGTGCGTTCTTCTTCTTCTCGCACCCCCAAATCTCTTTCTAAAGGTCCTTCTCGCTCGCGTCTTCCGATGAACGATCGAGTATGAACGCAGACCAACTAACTCCTTGGCAACCTTGGGGTACTGGGGGTGTTGTTGCTTTCCCTAGAGGAGCAACTTCACTTCAAGCTGCGGGGAATCATTTTCCGTTTCAGATCTTTTGCAGGTGTGGCCGACCTTAGGGATTCTGGGACCCCCTTCAAAGGAGGAGCTGCTACGCCTTTTTTAGCGTGGTGCTATGAAGGTCCCTTTTACAGAGACTTCAATATCTCACACGCTGGAACTGTGCGAAGTTCATCTCCTGCCCTTTCCTGGCCCTTCCACATGCAGACAAGGTGAACATGCAGGTTGCAGGTGTAGATCTTCCGGCAACCAGCGCTCCTACCACTAGCAGCGCTTAAGGACGAGCATCGCCATCGCCTCGCCCTTGTGGACACTCTTCCCTTGATCGCCGTTTGCGACGATCGCAAGACCTGATGGATTGTAGGTCATCACGATCCAAATGTTTTTCTTCTAAAAGGAATTTACACTCTAGAGCTTCGCCCTCACGAAACGTCAGGTCTCAACGCTCTTCTCAGAGGCGTTCTGCACGATCACAAGCACAGTCTAGATCTAGGTCCAGACGCTAACATTCACGAGAACGACGTTCTTATTCGCAAGGCTGATGCTCACGTTCGCGAGATAGGCATTCGTGACATTCACGCCGTTCTCGAATGAGAGCTAGACGCTCCCGTTCACGAACATCTCATTCATGATCACGAACCACGCATTTGCGATTAAGGTCTAGACGTTCTTCGTCTGGGGCTAGAGGTAGGCGCTTGTGCAGTCCATCAGCGTGTAGCCCCTCAACTCAACCTTCTTCCAAACTACCTCTGACCAAACCTGATCATGAGAATGACCACTCTTCAGACAGGCATCCAGGTAAACCGCAGTGCCTTTCACCGCCTGGGGAGTATTAGCAAAGTGATCGCCTATGCGATGCTTGGAAATGCATCCCGCTGCGACGCGTTCTCCAACAATAAGAGTTGCTCCTACTCAGAGACCTCCTCTGCCGAATTCTTCGGATTTCTCTAAGGCAGCAGGAAGGAGTTAGACCTTCCTCTTCCTGTGTGGCTCCTAGTGCTCCTGTTGCGAGCACTTCTGCTCGTGAATTGCATCCGTTAATGCATGAAACTCGCTATTTTTCGAGTGAATCTCGTGATTTCGCGAGAAAATAGAATATTTCCGTGAGCAATTCACAAGCAGATGGGTTGGAACTGCGAGCAAGTGCAGTACCAACACTTTCTCCTCGACCTTCAGCTTCTTCCACCTCCAGCAGAAGGCCAACACCCTATCCAGAGGGTTGCAAGGAGCCTCCTAATAGGTTCGCTAACGTGCCTATTAGTCCGGACGTTCCTCTGCCTCAGAGGTTGTCACCTCTGTTGACTGAAACTCCTTCTAAGAGTTCCTCCCCAAGAGACATTCTCCTCCTATACCTCCTAGGGAAGTCCAGGGCTTATCTAGAGGATTAGAACTTTCCGCATGGGTGAGTACTTTTATCACCACCCTGCTGAAGTCTCTGAATGTGGCTCCTCCACCGTCACAACCTCCGACTGTCCCAGTCAAGGCAACCCTTAGGATTCCCTTGGAAAGTTCGTCCGTTGGGAGTCAAGACCCTAGAAGGAGGTCAACGTCAGACAAGGTACGCAGATAACCTCCACCTCGATCGCATACTGAAGGTCCTTGAGCTTCTGCCTCTTATATGGCCAACTTACCCTTTACTCCAGTGAAGGCAAAGGAGGTCATAACTAAGGGACAGAAAAGGAGGATGCGAGGCGCAACTCCACCACACGCCAACATGATCCACCCTAGGACGAGTAGGGACTTAGGCTTGCCCAGTGAGATAGCTATCCATCCCTTCAATTTTCAAGAGATTGAGGTAGTGCCTCCGGACCAACGTCCGGTTTCATTACCTCCTCCAGACGAGGAGCCTTCAGCTCCTACTGCCCAAGGTTCGTCAGGTGCTTCAAAAACCTTGCAGGCTCCCCTCCCTAAGACCGCGGAGGAATGTCTTGTGCGTAGGGAATAGAAGGACACCAAGACGAAACCCAAGAACGCTGCAGCAAGGGAAGCTTGAATGGCTGAGGCACGGGAAGCTTGAATGGCTGAGGCACAGAGACGGTCCCCTGTGGAGAGTCCCTCTAGTGATACAGTTGATGACCCTGACCTACCCTGTTCTGGATGTGAGCCTGGAGGTGGAATGCCCCCTTAGATTCCGATGACAAATCTTCCAAAGGCGGCCAGTCCGAACTATTACTCTAAACAAGAGAGACGTGAGTCGGAACACACCTTTTGGCAGGTCCTTGCTTGCAAGAAGGCTATCAATAGGCTTTCTACTCTTGGTTCCACCATCCAGGAGGGGGAATGATATGGTTCTCGATGAAATATTTGAGACCCAGAAGCCTTCCAGGCCCAGTGCTGCTTTGCCCTAGTCTGAGGGTTTGACAGCTGCCAAAAGGAAAGCTATTGCCCAGATACCTGGAACTTCTAGCTCCTTGAGGGCAGGTTCCTCTTTTCGGTCCCTTCCACTTCCTTTTGTTTTACAGTGGTAGTATTACGAGATCAAAGGGGAACCTTATTCCACCATGTCCCTCTGTTGAAAAAAGTGAAACTTTTTTCACTTTATTCTTTTTAACTTTTGAGTGTAGTGTCCACCCTTTATGGTCCTTGATTTTCTACTTTGCTTGTTTCAAAATTCTAAGTTTCTTTTTTGTTTTTGGGAAAAGTTTAAATTGTTTATAATGGTTAGTTCGTGTTCTTGCTTTGGAGACTCGTTCAGTTTCAGTATGTTATGTTTTAAGTTTGTGAAAGCATCAATAGTTTGCAACCATAAAATTCCTCCTTTAAAGTGATAATTTAATACTAGAGTTTTGAGACTGAACGAAAACCTTTAATTCACCTCAAAAGTTTACTTCTAGTCCCAGCGTTTGAAGACGGCAGTGCATTTTCACTCAGCAGCTGAGAAGGGCATGTCAACTCTTCACTAATATTTTTCACCAATCCAGCGTAAATTTTAATATGGAGCATTAAGTGACTAGTGTGACCGTTGGTCGAGGATGATCATGCTTGGAAGTGCGAGCACTTGGATTACTTCTTGAGGCTACTATACCATGGAGTTACATCGATTTTTGAATTAACAACGACAGCTGCAATTGACCTAGAGAGGCTTGCTTAGAGTGGAGGTAAGTTGCAAACCACATTGATGCTTGTGCCTTGTAAATTTCACACGAGTTACTCATTCACTTTGAATGAATTGTCTCCTTAACCTGAACCATAAAAAATCATCCAAAGGACCAACCATATTGTTTTCATTTAAAATTTAGAATTTATTGCCGGTTTAACTACTTATATTTGTGAAGTGTCTTGTTTTATTTTGCTCGTTCGTTCATATTTGTTCGACCTTCATACATTTATATTAACTGGCAATTAAATAGTTTTGTTGATATATTTTCGTATATTTGCTCTCTATTAATAGAGTGTATTTATGACATATTTATAGATCCTGAGGACTTTTCTGGTATTGGGGGTTATTAGTGAGGTCGCATTATCGGTCTTCATAAGGACGGATACCTCGCTTAAATACCAAAAAGCAATAAGACCATCTACGATCCTGAGCCATTTTCTTTAATACATATTTCAGTGATAGTTCTGTTTATGTAAAATAAATATTTGAATTCGCTCTTGATTATAATTTATTGCCATTGATAATTTTTTAAACCTCCAGTATTTTGAAAACCCTTGACCCTACAGTAGAGTCTCTAACGAAGGGTCTCCCGACTCAAACCCTCTCCTCTCTGAGGGCCTCCCTCTCGGCAGTTGAGCTCCTGAACTTAGAGAGAGGTGTGAAGTACGCCATGCAGGCTGCTTCATGGCTTGATCTATGGCTAGGATCCTTGGGCTTCATGGCTGCTCCCACGATCTTTCAAAGGAGTCGGCCAGGAAGACATTGGAGTCTTTCCTGTTGTCAGGTACCCGAACTCTTGAGTTCTTGTCGCACCACGTTGTCAACTTGTCAGCGAATGCAATAGTCAAGAGAAGGGATACCGTCATCGGGAAATTCCATAGGCAGGTGCTTAAGGTGGAAGTCTCCCAGTTGAGGAACTCCACCCTTGAGGGTTCTCTCTTTGTTCCAGAAGAGATAGAGAGGGCTGCTGAGTGATGGAGGAAGTCGTCGAATGATTCTCTCCTCCATAGGGCCATGACATTGAGGCCCTATGGTAGACTTTCCCAGTCTTGTCAGACTCAGCAAGCATCTTCCTCTTCTTACCTGTCAACTTCTAGGTCTGCCGGACCTTCAAAGGTGTCTAAGCGGCGGCCCATTCCATCCAAAGGCCAGAAAGGGACCAAGTCCTTCAGAGGAAAGAAGGGAGGAAAGGGAGGTGGGCATTCCTCTGGACCTACCACCTGTGGGAGGATGCCTACAGCACCACTGGCAGAGGTGGCAGCTTTACGGGCAGAACCCTGGACGTTCGATGTGATCCCCCTAGGGTATCGCGTCTCGTTCATTCAATCTCTCCCTCCTCTGACTCGGGATCCAGTGCATCTAAGATTCTATGCGAAGGTATCCGCAAAGGAGCTGGCCCTCAGGACCAAAGTCCAGACCATGCGGCAGAAGGGCGCTCTCCAAGAGGTTGCGGACGGGTCTCCAGGCTTCTACAGCAGAATTTTTCTGGTAAAAAAGGCAACTGAAGGCAGGAGACCAGTCATCGATCTCTCTCCTCTGAACCAGTTTGGGCAACAGACTCGGTTCAGAATGGAGACAGCAGACATGGTCATTCAAGCAGTTCTTCCAAGGGACTTCATGTGCACACTGGATCTGAAGGACTCATACTTCCAGATCCCATTCCATCCGTCGTCAAGGAAGTATCTAAGATTCATGCACGAGGAAAAGACCTACCAATTCAAGGTTCTGTGCTTCGGTCTCACGACAGCTCTTCATGTATTCACCAGTGTTCGCCCTAGTGTCATCTTGGGCTCACAGCAACGGCATCTGTCTTCTCAGATATCTGGACGATTGGCTGATCCTAGCAGACTTGGAGACAACCCTTCTTCGTCACCGAGACATGCTTCTCCTGATAGATTACAAGAAGCCATTACTGCAACCTTCTCAAAAACTGGTATTCCTCGGTATGATAACAGACGCCGTCCAAGAGAAAGTCTTCCCATCAGACGAAAGAGTACACGGACTGAAGGAAGTGGCCACACCCTTCCTCAGAAAAGAAATTCTTCCGGCCTCTCGTTGGTTGAGTCTCTTAGGCCATCTGACCTCTCATCGCTCTTGCTCCAAACGACTGGCACAGGATAAGATCCCTGCAATGGCAGCTGAAGTCTGTGTGGAACCAACACTCCGATCCACTGGACACCCAAGTTCCTATAACTCAGGATCAGATGACGGATTTGAATTGGTGGATTGCAGACGAAAACCTTTGATGGGGCCAGACTATTTCTCGTTCTCCCCCGGGATTTGATGCTCTTCACAGATGCATCAAAAGAAGGGTTGGGGGCTCACCTGCTGTGCCATACCACAGTAGTGGCTTGCACAACCAAACAGAGCGGTACCTTTTCGCACCCTCTATGCCTTCTTACAGTGAAGATCCTCAGATGGTCAGAAGATCATTCTGTGTCCCTATCAGCTCACTCCCAGCAAGAGGAATGTGCTTGTGGACAATCTGATCAGAGCAACTCAGATAGTAGGCTCCGAATGGTCTTTGAATCACCAGATAACCAACAAAGTCCTGACTTTGTTGGGTTCCCGACTGTAGACCTGTTTGCAACATCTCTGAACAGCAAGCTTCCGCTGTACTATTCTCCAGTCCCGGACCTTCAGGCTCTATGGCAAGATGTGTTTCAACTACGGCGGGACAACATAAACATGTACACCTTTCCCCCGTTTTTTCTGATGATAAGACTGCTAAACAAGACCAGAGCATCCAAAGATCTAATGATAACCCTTGTAGCTCTGTTATGACATCAGGCAGAATGATTTCCAGACATCCTGCAACTTCCAGTAGATCTACCACGAGAGCTTCCTCCATGACCAGATCTACTCAAACTACCACACTCGAACATCTTTGACAGGACCAATGCAGTCGCTTCGACTTCACGCCTGGAGACTATCCAGCGTCTGTTCTCTCAGAAGGGCTTTTCACGACAAGGTGCGGAGAGAATGTCTGGTTACTTGCGCAATTCCTCAGCCTTGGTCTACCAGGGAAAATGGAGAGTATTCTGTTGTTGGTGTCGTGGAAGGAATATCTCTCCGCTCAATGCCACTATTCCAGTAATAGCGGAGTTCCTTGTATACCTTCGGGAGGAGAAGCTCCTTTCAGTCTTGGCAGTGAAAGGTTATCGCTCAGCCTTAAGCCTTGCATTTAGGCTGAAGGAAGTTGACATTTCCTCTTCGTTGGAGCTTTCTTTACTCATACGGAGTTTTGAGATCACTTGCCCTCAGTCAGAGATTAGGCCTCCTCTTTGGAACGGGGTTCGTGTCTTGAGATCCTTAAAAGGGCCTCCCATTCGAACCATGACGCCATGCAACTGACCGAAACCTCACTTTGAAGACGGCGTTCCTATTCGCTTTAGCCTCAGCAAAGAGAGTCAGTGAACTTCATGGCCTCTCGTATGACATCGCCCATTCAATGGGATGGGGGGAAGTGACACTCTGCTTTGTCCCTGAGTTCAATGCCAAGACTCAAAATCCGGGGATGGTGGACCATAGATTCGTGCCCTGTCAGATTGCGAGGCTTCGTTTTGTAACCAATGACCCAGATCAGTTGTTATTATGCCCAGTGAGGAGTTTGAGATACTATCTTAAAATGTACTGCAGTAACACAGCCCCAACTAACACCTCTGTTTGTTAGCTCAGGGAGAGTAAAGAGGAGGATCACTAAGAACATGGTTTCCTCCTGGATCTGCCAAGTATTTGAAAGAGGCTTGTCTCCTGATCCTCCTCTGTCTCCGACTTGAGCCTATGATATCGGGGGAATCAGCACTTTCTTGGCTTTGAAATGCAACTTCTCCGTGTTGCAAGTACTTCAAGCGGGCATGTGGGAGAGACAGACCACGTTCACAGCCCATTATTTAAAAAACATGACCCACACGACTCAATACATTCACTATCAGTCCTGTGGTGGCTGCTCAACAAGTGGTTTAAGAATACCTCAGGCTCCTTGATGGACAAGTTGCAGTTAGTTGAGGGCATTGGTTACCCGGGTTAAGTCTGGGATGAATGAGAGAATGTCTGGCTTTCCTTTTTCTCATCTTCCCCTCCTTTGGGGTACAGCACTATGAGTCCCTCTGCTAGCTAGCTTCATCTTCTGTAGGTAATTATCACTTCCCTTGTGTAGCCTAGTATAAGTCATAAATTTATGTAGTCCATGTCCCCATTGCTTTCTGCGAGGTAAGCAATGGGGTACGTCTTGTTTTCCCATATCAACTCAGGTGTTCATGCAAGACAACAAACTCTAATACATTGTGTTGCACAGGCTGTTAATATACTCACTTTGTATATTTTAGCGAGGTGCCAAAGTTTTCCCTAGACCAGTCATATACTGTATTAGGTAAAACCAGGTCATTGTCTATACCAGAACTGGGACTTCCATCCACCTAAGAGTGAGTCTTCCAAATAAGTAACGGAAGGTTTGTTAGCATGGGAAAAAATGACAAATTCGAAGATAATTTGTATTTTTCCCTAACTAATACAAACCTGGAGTTATTTACATAAAATGGCCCTCCATCACCTGTCCCTCAGAAGTCCTGCCTGCAATCAGAAGGGACATCTCTCACTGCTGTGAGAGTATATATAGAGGCGGCTGGGTACTTCCCAGCCACCCCCAGTCTACCCGCTCAAGTGGTTAGGCAGGGTTGCCACCTCGCAATTAAAGGCTAATGGCTACCTTCCAGCTCCTCCAAGAGATAATCCAAATAAATAACTGCAGGTTTGTATTAGTTAGGGAAAAATACAAATTACCTCTGAATTTGTCATTTTTAGAATCTGTCAGTGACTTTTTCCAATATTTATCATATGAATCAGCAAAATTTTGTGTCAGGTCAGGGCTATAATGCAGTGACTTTATTAACCTTGTTTTTATATGGAAGTGACTACTGACACTTTGATATAATGTTCTATGCCTGGATATATGAAAATATAAACATGTTTTTAAATACTGAAGTGTACGAGAAGAATATTAGAAGATACAGCTTACACAAAAAATTTCAAATCAGTATTCCTGTATATATTATTATGTAAACTGGTTTCAAGAACTAGTGATATAATTTCAGTTTAGTCCCATGCTGTACTGTACAAATGTTTTGATTATGGTCACTGTTCTATACTCTAATGTATTAAAGTGTTGTTTTTTGCACATTATGATCCCTGTTTCAATTATCAAGTGTTGAAGCTAGATCAATTTTAGTATTAGGAGCTTAATTGCATTGTATTAAACACAAGCTGTTAGAACGTTATTTTTTTAAAAACAAATATTTTAAGCACTGACTCTGCCATTTTTGCTTTGTTTATCCTCAGTTTCTTGAATCAACTGACTGATCGTTGGCGTGCATTTGCAGAGATGGCCCCTGTAGCTCAAGTTTCAGCACCAACAAACACATCTCCCATACCTAAGTCACAATCTGTTAACATGTCTGCCAATTTAGGTAAGTAAAGAATGCAGTGTTAGAAAATATTATTCAGATATATTGGAATATCAAGAAGTTCTGTTATTCATAGGTTTTATTAAGAGCATGGTATGTCTACAGAGTTGCCAGACATGGAAATTAAACTCGGCTTCTGATTGGTCCAATGTGTTCCACCGTGTAACTTGACGCACTCATTGGCCGAAGAGACTACGAGGGACTATGGACAATTTCATGACAGCCAACCGATCATGTCCAAGTAGATAATGTTTAATGGATTTTCTAACTTTACATGAAAGGATTTAAATAAATAACTTGAAATTCTTATGAAGCATAAAATTCTCTTCATATCAGATAGATTTTACACGAATTATATCAGTCAAGTTTAGTGAGAAATATCAAAACAGTGATCCTGTTGGGGCCAGACGTAAATATTACGCTCACGGAGGACCGAAAAGTAGTTCCATGTCTGGTTTAAATAATTTAACCTGGTAATATATTTAAAAGGTGATGGAAGTAAATAGGGAATCGCTACGATATACTAATCAAATATGTAAGAAAATAAATGAATAAACGCATTCTAATGTCCTAAGTACGATCTAGTAGCGGAGGAATACAGTGTCTCAGAGCCAAAGTAGACATGACCACCGCTACGGTGCTACCACTATTCATATCAGTTATACTCTAGCGCTTGTTGTGAAAGGAACCCGAGAATCGCCGATCCCCGCTTTTTTGCTCAGTGTTTCTGACCTCTGAAGTGTCAACATTGTGATTTTGAATGAGTAACAATACGGAATATGGTGGATGTTCTCGTCTCTCCCAAGATCTCTCTCAGGCGTGCTAAAACATTAAGTGTATGTTATTATCAACAAGATTTAGTTTTCCAAATAATAAGTAATGTGATTCGGCCTAGGTTTATATACATGACAGGAGACTATTTTAAAAATCGTGGTGAGAAAATATCCTCAAAATGGAAGAATAAAGGAAAATTCATATTGTTTATCGTCATAGTTTTTAAGCGGATTTCAATGCATAGATTTGTATATATAACAACGCGTCAGAAGTTTTTGTGTTTTTTTTCCTGTATTGTAAGCCAATAGATAAGAATTTTAAAATAACCTGTCGTTAAGTGTTATAAATCGTATCAAAAGTCTGGTTTTTAATGGTTTTCACTTTAGAGATGTTATAATATATATAAGCGTTTATTAAAATATAAATATAATTAATTTTTGGGCTCAAGCCATGTCGTCCTGATGGAAGTTCCTAAAGGGTAGCTTCCTTGGGTATATATAACTAGGGTGATATTCCCAGAGAATTTTCCTTAAGGTACCCAGAATTCTAACTCCTGGAGCGAATATCCCTAATAAAAGAACCAGGGATATCGTGAAATATCAGGACGTATTCTTGACACGCCACATAGCAATCTGCACCCCGAACAGAGTTAACACTTCGAAGGGGTCAATTGGCAAGAAAACGAAAAACGAGAAAGAAAGGAGAGCCGCTCACAAGGTATGTCTCCTCTCCTGTTTCGTAAGCGTGCATTGCGCAGCTCACGGCGCCATCTGTATTCCTTTTTGCGTAGCTCAACAACTCGGTGTTTTTTCCCTGTGTTATCTTGCAATTCTTGGATTATTTCAACTTTATAATGCTTTCTCCAACTTCTTCTGCTTCTGATAAGTTGAGTATTATTTCTTTTATGTATAAATGTAAGCTCTTGGTATTTTTAAAATGATTTGATAGTGATATCGTTGTTACAAGAGCTGTTGCCTACCGGAGGCGTCCTGGACGCTGTCGCTCGCTATATATGAGTTGTTTAGTTAGCCAGAGCGACGTTCCCGGCTGTTTCGCTTTAATAATTTTAGCTATTCAGCGTTACACAGGTTTTCTTTATATGATGATTTTAGTATTTCCGTTTTGGCGAAGGATTTGTCGATTCGGGCCTACGCTAGACCTTGTAGCCTAGTCGTTTGGCCCTAGTACTTTCCTGCATGATATTCAGATTTCCAAGTGTTTTAAAATTTTATTGAAGATTTAGGCAGTCTTATACATTTAAGATTATGTTGATTTTCTTCCAAGATAGTATACGAGTGAGTTTCGGTGATTTAGGTAATCGATTCTCTTCGCGCCTAGGCTAGTTGTCTATGGGGACATAGTATACTTTCTCACACTCCCCGGTTGCTCTCTTCTCTTCGGAGAATATGTGCAATCCCTTTCCCTCTGCTTAAGCCTTGGGCTTACCCCTAATGGTTTATCTGAATTGACTTTAGATACAACTATATTAGGGTGTTTCTGTTCTTTCCTGTTTCCAGTAAGTCTGGCTTCAGGAAGGGGGCAGGACATCAGAGTTCTTAGTCTGAGTCTATTTCTGTCTAGCTTGTGGTTGAGATTCCCTTGCTAGGCTGACAGCAGACATAGGAGGCTTAGCCTCCTTAGTTCACTTTCGAAGGTTTCTGTACGAGACGATTCCTTCTTTTTGTGATCTAGCAGACTAGTCCAGTGTTGTTGTTCTCGGTGTGGAGGATGAGATCCTCTTTTCTGTGAATAACAACGCCTTCCTTGCTTTGGTTCCGAGGGAGTTGGCAAGTATTGCTGGCCTCCCTCCTCGGATCTCCCCTAGGCTAAGATGAGTTTTCTTGACTGTGGGTGATTCATTATTAGAGCAAGGTTGGCAGGACCCTCTTCTCCCTTTCCCCCTCTTTCCTTTGTGATGGCCTAGCCATTGCATCCCTGTCCGTCATTCTACATCTGTACCTAGCATAGGTTAGGATGTGGGGTTGACTCAGTCCCTTGCCGGCCAAGGGTCTTCTGCTTTGAGTGCTGCCCGGACCTCCCTTGGTCTCTCATCCATGTTTGTCTGTAGAGCCAGATGGCATTGGTCAGGAAGCCTGAAGTTATATTCTCCCCTTCCTTATGTGCACTCTTTCGGGTTGCCGGGCTATGAGGCAGTACAGTCTCTTATCCCGGCATCCATTCTGTTTTTCTTCTAGTGTTTGTACCCTAGACCGGCTGCCGACCTAAGTGGCCGGCAGCCGGGCAGTCTGAGTTCTCTGGTTATTTTGCTGCCGGCCGGCATTGGTTGTATACCTTTGCTGGCCGGCTATATATCACACCATTGTTCTGCCGGCCGCTACGATTAGTGGCCGGCAGCCGGGTGCTGTTGTTGTTTAGCTGCCGGCTGGCAGTCCCCTGCCAGCCGGCAATAGAAACACACCGAGGTTCGGCCGGCCGCTACGTTTGGCGGCTGGCAGCCGGGTGCTATCTTGTGTAGTTGCCGGCCGGCAGTCACTGCCGACCGGCACGCATTTGAACCAGTGTTCTTCCACCTTATAGTCTATAAGTAGTATACTTCGGGACTAGTTAAGGTGTGTGCCGGCCGGCACATTACCTTCTATACTGTAGCCAGTATTTTTCAGTATAGTATATACTGTAGGGAGAAAACTATAGTATAGTATTTGTTACAACACTAAGTTTTTCTAACACTTTTGTGTTGTCTTGCACAGCCCTTTGGTGTAACCATACAGATAAAGAAAGTGAGTTCTTTCTTATCTACTATCCAGCATTTTAAAATCACTTATTTGGGTGTGAGCTACACCTGTTTCCTCTGGAAATTATTTATTGGTCGCTCTAGAATAGATTAACCATACGATTTTATTATCTGGAAGGTTGCAGCAATTGACTGTGCGGTAAAATACAAGTGTGTGTCTTTCCTTTCGAGTTTAGTTATGCTAAGCTATGTATATCCAGTGATATGTAGTTCACTTGATACTCGTGGAATTTTCTTCTCTTTACAGGATGACCATCCGAAGTGTGGAAGCGTTTTCTGCAACGTCCGCAGCAAGAACTTCTGCGGACATGACTTGTGTAGGACGCACGCAGCATGCGCAGTCTCCAAAGGTGATCTCCGGTATTGGGACCCGCAGGTATGTACCGTGTGCACAAACCTGATTACTGAGGCTTTTGATTCCCCTAAGACGGCGGAGTCAAGGGACGCAGCAAGGGAGAAGCTTCGTACCTGGGTAAGGGGCTTTCAGAAGAACACTTCTGGGCCCTATCTTCCAAGTGAGGAGATGAAGGCTTACCTTTTCCCCAAGGCGTCAGCTGAGGCAGTGATTCCCCAGCCTCAAGCGGAGATACCGTTGGTTCAGATCCCGGTGGATGCTGAAGTCGCGGACGCCCTGCAGGACATCCAATTGGACGATAGGATGTCGGAGGTGTCCGAGCGTTTGGAAGAAGAGCTTCTGGCAGAAGACCAGGAAGAAGAGCAGGCTCCAGACAATGAAGAGGAAGAGTTCGACGAGGTGTCGGCTACTCCGGTTCAGGCCCCTGAACCTATTCCCTCAACATCGTCCTCTCTCCCAGATGAGCTGGGAAAGACCCTTTCCTCCATCGTTGGAATGATCCAACAGATGCAGAGGGAAAATAATGAGAAGGCTGCTGCAATGAAGCTGGAGATGCGGAGACTTGCAGCATCACGTGGGCCCCAGAAGAAGCTCAGCATGAAAGACCTTCCCTTGTGCTCAGATGCCAACCCTTGGAGGTATGCCGAGCACATGCCTATGACGACGTGAAAAATCGTCTTTTCGGAGAAGTTGGGCTCAGTCCCCCTTGAGGAGGTGGAATTCTGGCCCAGCAAAGAGTCGTATCCGGACTGTTATGTCCGTCTAAGGAAGGAACCAGCCTCAAAGGAAGAAACGGAGCCGAAGGAGGTCATAGTTTTGGACCACGCTAAGGCTCAAGCTTTACTGTCAAGCTCGATGAAAGAGAGAGGCTTCACAAACTCAAAGGTACCTGCTTTGAGTAAGAAGTACCCTTCCTTTGTGTCTTCTCCTTCTAGAGCCTTCCCCTTTATGCAGAAAGGGTTTACGGCTGTGCTGAAAGCAATCGAGGCAGGTAAGCCATGCCCCTCCATGGAGGAGTGTAAACCTCTGTCTTTGGCCCTACCCATGGACCATTAGGACTGGAAGAACGTCCATCTTACCTTCTCAGTCGGGAAGTTGGAGGCTGATATTGCCGGACGTCAGTTCGGTGAGAACCTCCCCAAGCTGTCTGACTTTCTTTTGCGCAGGGAGCTTGAGACAAAAGAAAGACTTGCTGCCTCAATGTCTCATCAAACGACTCTGGAGACAATGGCAAGTGACCCCAAGGTCCATGAAATGTTTATGGTAGTGGCTAAGACACACCTAGCCACAGTGACGAAGGACCTTTATAGCTTCGTCAAAGCTAGGAGGGCTTGTAGGGAGTTCGTGTTCGCCTCGGCTGTGGTGAGGCACGAGCCAAGGAAGCTAATCTCCTCCAGCATTTGGGGCAAAGACCTCTTCCCTAGTGAAGCGGTCAAGGAGGTTGTAGATAAGGCCGCCACGGAGAATAGAAACCTTCTCCAGAAGTGGGGCCTATCTCTCAAGAGAAAGTCTTCCCCGGATGAGGGTCCCCAACCAAAGAGGAAGACTAAGAAGACTAGGCTACCCTCTCGGCCAGCCAAGCCATTCAGACAGCAGCAGCAGCAACAACTTCCTATGCCTACAGTGCCCCAGATGGTGGCACAAACCCCGACCACGTACCAGTGGGTACCCCAAGCCGTGTCGACGCAGTCTCCGGCATTTAACCCAGCGTTCGAAGGGCAGTCAACTACCTTTCGAGCGAAGCCTAGAGGAGCAGCCAGAGGTTCGTCTAGACGCCCCTCAAGGGGGAGCGGATTCAGGGGTGGTCGCGGTCAAGGAGGCAACACCTCAGGGCAACAGCAGCCAAAGTGAGATGATACCGGTAGGAGGGAGACTTCAGTATTTTCGGGATCGGTGGACCTTCGATCTCTGGGCCCACAGCCTACTCAAGAATGGACTGGGTTGGAGCTGGTACAGCTCTCCACCCCTGTGCCCTCAATTTTTCCAACACTCCACCCCCGTTCTGGAGGAGTACATTCAAGAACTGTTGGAGAAAAGAGTAATCCGAAGGGTAAAGTCCATCAAATTCCAAGGGAGGCTGTTTTGTGTTCCCAAGAAGGACTCAGAAAAACTCAGAGTCATTCTGGACTTGTCGCCACTCAACAAGTTCATAGTGAACTGCAAGTTCAAGATGCTAACACTGCAACACATAAGGACCTTACTGCCCAAGAGGGCATATACCGTCTCCATAGATTTGTCAGACGCCTATTGGCACGTTCCAATCAATCGTCAACTCTCCCCCTACCTAGGGTTCAAGCTACATCGAAGACTCTACGCCTTCAGAGCAATGCCATTCGGGCTAAGCATAGCCCTAAGGATCTTCACGAAGCTTGCAAGCGTAGCTCTCAAACAATTACGCCTAAAGGGAATCCAGGTGGTAGCCTACCTGGACGACTGGCTGGTGTGGGCAGCATCCAAGACAGAATGTTTGCAAGCTTCCCTACAGGTGATCCAGTTCCTAGAGCATCTAGGCTTCAAGATCAACAGAAAAAAGTCTCGACTTTCTCCATCTCAAAAGTTCCAGTGGTTGGGAATCCACTGGGACCTAGTGTCACACCAACTCTCCATCCCGGCGAAGAAGAGGAAGGAGATAGCTGGTTCTGTCAAGAGACTTCTGGATTCCGAAAGGATATCAAGACACGAACAGGAGAGAGTGCTGGGTTCTCTGCAGTTTGCCTCAGTAACAGACCTGGTGCTAAAAGCACAGCTAAAAGATGCAACCGGAGTTTGGAGAAGTTATGCATCAAACGCGCGAAGAGATCTGATAAGACCAGTACCGCTTCGTCTACGTACGCTTCTCAGGCCTTGGTCCCAAGTCAAGCAACTAAAGAAGTCGGTGCTTCTTCAGCCACCTCCCCCCTCGTTGACTATTCACACAGACGCCTCGAAGGAGGGGTGGGGAGGTCATTCTCATCGGAAGAAGGCCCAAGGAACTTGGTCCAATCTATTCAAGACATTTCACATAAACTTTCTGGAAGCTATGGCAGTACTCCTTACCTTGAAGAAAGTCTCCCCTCGTCGCTCGATCCACATAAGGTTGGTACTGGACAGCGAGGTGATTGTGAGATGCTTGAATCGACAAGGTTCGAGGTCACCACCACTCAACCAGGTGATGTTGGCTATCTTTCGACTGGCGGAAAAGAAGAAGTGGTACCTGTCGGCAGTTCACCTTCAAGGAGTCCGTAATGTGACAGCGGAAGCTCTATCCAGGTTCACACCGATAGAGTCGGAATGGTCCCTAGACGCAGGATCATTCTCCTTCATCTTGAGTCAAGTCCCAGAACTGCAGATAGACCTCTTTGCGACGAAAGACAACAAGAAGTTACCCCTTTACGTGTCCCCGTACGAGGATCCCTTGGCGGAAGCAGTGGACGTGATGTCCCTCGACTGGAACAGATGGTCCAGGATTTACCTGTTCCCTCCTCACAACCTTCTATTGAGGGTCCTCAACAAACTCAGATCTTTCAAGGGAGTAGCGGCAATAGTGGCTCACAAGTGGCCGAACAGCGTGTGGTTCCCTCTGGCATTGGAACTACGGCTAAAGTGTCTACCGTTACCAGATCCAGTTCTGACCCAGCGAGTTCAGAAGTCGACTGTCTGCGCTTCATCACAGAAAACCCGGAACCTGCAGCTCATGATGTTCTCTCCCTAGCAGTGAGAAAACGTTTCGGGATTTCGAAAGACAGTATAGACTTCCTAGAGGAATATAAGTGCAAATCCACTAGAAGGCATTATGAGTCATCATGGAGAAAATGGGTGGCCTTTGTCAAGGCGAAGAATCCGCAAAAGATCTCGACGGACTTCTGCTTATCTTTCTTCATCCACCTCCATGGTCAAGGGTTAGCAGCCAACACAATATCAACGTGTAAATCTGCTTTGACAAGACCCATTTTATATGCCTTCCAGGTCGACCTCTCTAACGATATTTTTAATAAAATTCCGAAAGCCTGTGCTAGGCTCAGACCATCAGCACCTCCAAAGCCCATTTCATGGTCTTTAGATAAAGTTCTTCATTTCGCTTCGCTGTTGAACAATGAGGAGTGTGCTTTAAAGGATTTGACCCAAAAAGTTATTTTCTTGTTTGCACTCGCGTCGGGGGCTAGGGTTAGTGAAATTGTAGCCCTCTCGAGAGAGGAAGGTCGTGTTCAGTTCTTGGATGGGGGAGAACTGAATCTGTTTCCGGATCCTACGTTTCTCGCCAAGAACGAGTTACCCACCAACAGGTGGGGTCCCTGGAGAATCTGCCCTCTGAAAGAAGATGCATCTCTATGTCCAGTGGAATGCCTAAAGGTCTATCTTCGTAGAACTTCAGACTTCAGGGGTGGTCAACTATTCAGGGGAGAAACATCAGGCTCAAATTTATCACTGAAACAACTTAGGGCGAAAATCACCTATTTTATTCGCAGAGCGGATCTAGACAGTACACCCGCAGGTCACGATCCGAGGAAAGTTGCCTCATCCTTAAATTTCTTCAATAGTATGGATTTCGAACATCTTCGCTCATACACTGGCTGGAAGTCTTCCAGAGTTTTCTTTCGTCACTATGCGAAGCAAGTGGAGCAACTAAAGAGGTCTGTGGTAGCAGTGGGTAGTGTCGTTAACCCTGCTGTTTAACTCTGCGAGGAACAGTGGATTTAATTGGGACGATTAATTCCGGGGTGAGTGTGTAGTTACGAACTGTTCTACAAACTAAGTTTTAGGGCACTGGGGCGCCCACATTGACTGTTCCATATTCAAAGGTGAACCTATCATAAGTGCAGATATGTGTGCCAAGCGTTTCCAACGCTAATGTAACTGATTAGTAATACAGACTTTTATGATTTTGATACCTCGGTTTGTTAAAAGTAGTGCTAATGTTCTTCTTTCAGATAAACAAGTTTTCTGTTTACTATCTTGCTTATGCTTATTTATTGGTTATCCTCCTCTTATATATGTATAATTGTTGTTTAACCTGTTTTATTTTATTGTTTGTCAATAAACTAGTTCTTGTGAACCTTGCGTCTCCTTCGCCTGTGTCATTTTACTTGAAATGATTTAGCATTACGTTTACTATGTATATTTATCTGGGATAATTCTAATAGATTGTTCCTTTATGCAAGCATTTTTGCATTGGTTTATGCTTTCCCCTAGCGGGAGGACTCCATGTCCTAAGGGGACGGTGGAGGATATGCAAGTTTTCCTCCTACCCGGATATAAACCTTTGTCCAATCCAGTAATGAACGGGGAACTGGTCGATATTTCATATTGACTCAGTGGTTCTTTACAAACTATGGTTTACATGATATAGGGTGAGACCACTATATTGGCTTGTCTGTTATTCATACATAGGTATATGTACTCTTCGAGACTTTTCCAGAGTCTAGTATGATTCCTCCCTGTAGGGGGCAGGAAGCACTAACATGGTCTATGGTTAGATGAAAAGATGTATGACGGTAACATCTTAGGTCTCTAGGTCTAGTTGGCCGGGAAATACCTTCGGGGAGTACGGCACGTTTTGAGAATCCACTGATATAGTAATGCTCTGGTATACTTCCATCAGGATGACATGGCTTGAGCCCAAAAAACGGATTTTGAGCGAAGCGAAAAATCTATTTTTGGGTGAGATGGTCATGTCGTCCTGATGGACCCGCCCTTCCCTTTTCTTCTAAAAAAGGCTGTAGGTCCCCTCCCTACATACAGTATCTGTAGCACCTCGTGTATCGCTACAAGGAATACAGATGGTGCCGTGAGCGGCGCAATGCACGCTTACGAAACGGGAGAGGAGAGATACCTTGCGAGCGGCTCTCCTTTCTTTCTCGTTTTTCGTTTTCTTGCCAATTGACCACTTCGAAGTGTTAACTCTGTTCGGGGTGCAGATTGCTATGTGGCGTGTCAAGAATACGTCCTCTGATATTTCGCGATATCCCTGGTTCTTTTATTAGGGATATTCGCTCCAGGAGTTAAAATTCTGGGTACCTTAAGGTAAATTTTCTGGGAATATCACCGTAGTTATATATACCCAAGGAAGCTACCCTTTAGGAACTTCCATCAGGACGACATGGCCATCTCACCCAAAAATAGATTTTTCGCTTCGCTCAAAATTCGTTTTATAACATACGGGGGAATAAGATTAAATATAATAGTATTCATTAATAGCATATATGTAATATTGACAATAGTGAGCATATAATTCCTGGTGGTTAATGATGATGATAAAGGCTAATTAATTCTCTTATCTACGTAGGAAATGGTCGACACTTAGAAGAAACGTACCGTTTTGGGTCTGTCTTGGGAAAGGGTGGATTTGGCACTGTATATTCCGGGTGGAGAGTTCGTGATGGTGCCCCTGTAGCTATCAAGCAAGTGGCCAGAGCAAAGATTACTGCTTGGGATATGGTGAGTATTTTAAATTTTGATTTTAAGTGTAAAAACTTTCCTGACTCGCTTGTATGGTGCAAAGTAATTATAATTACTAGCTACACTTTTTTAAGTCTAAAATACAATTTTTATTTCATATATGTGCCAGTCTGGAGTACATTTAGAATTATTGTAGTTGAGTGCTCGTGAATATTAATAGGAACATATTTTAGAAGTTACTATATTTTTTTTTATAGAATGTGGTTTTTATTGTAGTTTTAAATAGACTAATGTAACCTCTTATTTGTAATATTTTAACTAAGAAACTTGAAATATTTTGTTTATGGTTTTTAATATTAGGCGCTCGTGTTAAAGTTAAAATATCTATTGGTCTATTTCGCAGTATATGTAGTTTTGCAATTTTATACTAGATTAGAACATAAGTATATATGATCTTGTAATTTCTAGTCGAAAAAGTACTTTATACATTTATTAATACACGGGGTATATACTGTTTCAATTTCCTAAGTCTTATGCAATGGAAAATTACATTTTGTCCTCTCACGGTAATATTACTAAACTATTTCCTAATTGACCATCAAAATTATCTCTCGAGAATTTAGAATTTACGGAATTGGACAAGTGTGTAAATAGATGTATTGTGGGGGGGGGGGGGGGGGAAGACATCGGTGTGTTTACAATTCTTGTTTTGATCCTCCACGCCATCTCATGGTGCGTTTGAAAGTAGGCCAGTCGTCACATCATAGTCCACACTCACTTGCATTCCTCCTCGTCTCTCCCTCCCTCTCCTCTCTCCTCCTCTCTACCTTCCCTCCTGTGTCTTGACTGTCTTGCAATATTATGGCTTTGGTTTTAAGGTTTTCATCTGCTGCATGTGTGTTGTTGCTGAGATCTTGAAGAATTTTGATGGTAGCCAGCATTTTTTTAATTGCATGAAATTTTAGAATTTAAGTTGTGGATAATTTTCTTTTGCATACGTGTTTATATACATAGAGAGAGAGAGAGAGAGAGAGAGAGAGAGAGAGAGAGAGAGAGAGAGAGAGAGAGAGAGAATACATAGAGAGAGAGAGAGCGAGAGAGAGAGAGAGAATACATAGAGAGAGAGAGAGAGAGAGAGAGAGAGAGAGAGAGAGAGAGAGAGAGAGAGAGAGAGAGGGGGGGGGGTGTTTCAGCGGGTATGGGGTTTGGTCTAGTTGGAGAGGACGAGGAGTGCTACCAGTGGATCGATATGAGCCGACTTGTCTGGAGCGAGGAGAGAGAGAGAGAGAGAGAGAGAGGAGAGAGAGAGAGAGAGAGAGAGAGAGAGAGAGAGAGAGAGAGAGAGAGAGAGGGGTGTTTCAGCGGGTATGGGGTTTGGTCTAGTTGGAGAGGACGAGGAGTGCTACCAGTGGATCGATATGAGCCGACTTGTCTGGAGCGAGGAGAGAGAGAGAGAGAGAAAGGGGTGTTTCAGCGGGTATGGGGTTTGGTCTAGTTGGAGAGGATGAGGAGTGCTACCAGTGGATCGATATGAGCCGACTTGTCTGGAGCGAGGAGAGAGAGAGAGAGAGAGGGGTGTTTCAGCAGGTAGGGGGTTTGGTCTAGTTGGAGAGGACGAGGAGTGCTACCAGTGGATCGATATGAGCCGACTTGTCTGGAGCGAGGAGAGAGAGAGAGAGAGAGAGAGAGAGAGAGAGAGAGAGAGAGAGAGAGAGAGAGAGAGAGAGAGCAAGTGGAGAGGGAGGGAATGGATATATATAGAGAGAGAGAGTGGTGATAGCAGCGCTCTTACAGGCGTGTGTGGCCTTGTGTGGGCTGAAAAGATGCGTGGGCGTTTGTATGTATACAAGGGTGCTATTGTAAAGACTCAGATTGCAAAGAAGCTCTTGGAAGCCCAGTTAGGATAAAGATTTTTTTTTCCTGCTTGGTTTTGAGAAGGTCTAGTTGTTTGTTGTTGTTGTTGGGCTGTTTAAAGCATATGTTTGGAATCTGTCCTGTCCTTTGCTCTAGTCAATGCGCTCATGTGAACCTTATCCTTGTGGGTGGCAGGGGAAATTTTTGCCATGAATTTTGGCCCACTTTTCCTCTAGGTCAGGGATGGGGAACCTGCGGCCTTAAGGCCGCATGCGGCCTTCTGGACCACCAGGTGCGGCCTTCTATGACCTTTTAATATATATACAGTGATGCCTCAGGATACGAAATTAATCCGTTCAGGATGCGGTTTCGTATCCTGATATTTTCGTATCCTGAGTCGCGTTGTACATGTAAATAGCCTAATCCGTTCCAAGCCTTATAAAAAGTCACCTTTTCTTTCATAAACACGCTAAACTGTAGTAATAAACATGCAATGCAGCCATTTCTATCATTCAATAATTAACACAACCGTTAAAAACAGCCTAATCCATTCCAGAAACCACTATGAGATTATTCAATAATGTAGTTATAGCCAAGTTATCCCCCCCAAGCCCAAAGAAAACAGTCCGTTTTCTTTACTACTGTATAAAAGTTACGGTACTGTATCTACGTAAAGCATTTAGATCACTGAAGGTGTATTGTTACCGGTACGTACACCTAAATTAAGGATTGATACCTGTACACTCTGAAAAAAAGGTTACAGTTAATTAGTGTAACAAAAAAGTTGAAACCTACCTTTTGATTGAGACGATGTCCGATAGCGAAGTCGCGGCAGAGGAGGATGGCATAAGGCAGAAAACGTAACAAGTGACAGACTACGTACAGTAATTTACACACTTAACACATTAACACTTAAACTTTACGAAATAAAAAAATGGCAGAAATAATTAACACTTAACATTACGTATGGAAAACTATAAAATGAAAGAAAAAATTACTTCAACACTTAACGGTAACATAAAACTTAAAATTGAATTTTTTTTTTTGCTTTTTTATAACTTTACGTTTTTCTTATTTTCTAAATCTCTTCTACTTCTTCATCACTTTCTTTTTTCTGTTTCTTTTCTTTACTTTCACCTTCTACTTCTTCATCACTTTCTTTTTTCTGTTTCTTTTCTTTACTTTCACCTTCTAATTCTTCATCCCTTCCTCTTTTCTGTTTCTTTTCTTCACTTTCACCTTCGTCTTGGCCTACTAATACCGCTGGCCTCTTTAATAAGAAACTATCCATTGAAGCTTGTTTCTGCCTACTTTTCAACACATTTCTAAAATGCGTTAGGCAAACGTCATTGCAGTGTTGAAGCGCACGGTTGGTATAAACTTTTTCTAGATGTTCCTTTTCGACGTAGTCTGCCATTTTATGGAAACATGCAAGAATTTCCTTGATGTCTGCCGTTTTCAAAGGTGCAACATCCTCCTCATCACCGATAGAGAACTGCTCTTGAACATCACTCACTTGCATCGTCTCCAACTCCTTCAAGTCGTCCGTCGTCAACTCCTCGTGGTGCTCCTCGATAAGTTCATCTATATCTTCCGCGCTAACTTCCAGCCCCATGGACGTACCAAGATGTACGATGTCAGCCACCTCAGACTGCTGAATTGGTTCAGGATCGTCAACGATCTCGGCTTCGCCTCCAGGCTTCCCGAACCCCTCGAAGTCTCATGCAGAGACAGCATCAGGCCACAGCTTCCTCCAAGATGAGTTTAGGGTACGCCTCGAAACTTCCTGCCAAGCGAGATCGATGAGTTTGAGGCATATCACGATGTTGAAGTGATCTTTCCAAAATTCACGCAGAGTGAGGTTTGTACTCTCTGTGACTTGGAAACATCTATTGAAGAGATGCTTCGTGTACAATTTTTTAAAATTAGAAATAACTTGCTGGTCCATGGGCTGGAGGAGAGGGGTGGTGTTAGGCGGTAGATACAGGACCTTTATGAAGGAATACTCTGCCAGAAGATATTCCTCGAGGCTAGGAGGGTGAGCTGGAACATTGTCCAACACCAGCAGACATTTCATAGGGAGGCGCTTTTCTTCCAAATATTTTCGGACAGTCGGACCGAAGCAGACATTCACCCAATCAATGAACAGTTGCCTCGTTACCCAGGCTTTTGCATTCGCCTTCCACATCACGGGAAGGTTCTCCTTAATGACTTTGTGGGCTTTGAAGGCTCGGGGATTTTCTGAATGGTACACCAGCAGGGGCTTTATCTTGCAGTCCCCACTGGCGTTTGCACAAAAAGCAAGGGTAAGCCTGTCCTTCATAGGCTTATGTCCGAGTAGCCTCTTCTCCTCCGCCGTGATGAACGTCCGACGAGGCATTTTCTTCCAGAAAAGCCCAGTTTCGTCGCAATTGAAAACTTGCTGCGAACTGTAGCCTTCCTGCAGAGTCAACTCGTCGAACGTTTTAACAAAGGCTTCGGCGGCCTTCGTGTCCGAGCTGGCTGCCTCCCCATGCCGTACCACTGAATGGATGCCAGTCCTTTTCTTGAACTTCTCGAACCACCCACGAGAAGCCTTGAACTCTGGGGGTTCCTGCTGGGATGTTCCTTCTCCTGCTCCTTCTTCGGCCTGAGCACGCACGAGATCACCGAAAATGGCGGAGGCCTTCTGGCAAATTGTAGTCTCAGTGATGGTGTCTCCTGAGATCTCTTTTTCCTTGATCCACACAAGAAGCAGCCTCTCCATCTCGTCATGCACGTGCGTTCTCTTGTTGGAGAAAATAGTGACGCCCTTAGAAGGTGTCGCTGCTTTTATGGCCGCCTTCTGCTTCAGGATGGTGCCTATCGTAGATGGATTCCGGCCATACTCCTTGGTGATCGCATTTAAACGCATGCCAGACTCGTACTTTTTAACGATTTCAAGTTTCGTTTCCATCGAGAGCATCGTCTTCTTCTTCTTTCCTTCGGCAACATTCTTGGGACCCATGGCTACAGTAATACGTAATATAATACACTATGTAACGTTATATACAGTCTATGTATAGTAAACACTAATACAGTACAGTGCACAGTAACGAATGTTTATTAACGATAACACGTGGCGTACGAATGTACTGTATATTAACACTAAGTCAAACAAGCGAAAGCACACAATGTCTGTTAACGATACCGCGGTCGGAACAAAAAGAGAGAGAGAGAGATGAACGCCCGTGCGTAGGCAAGCTGGGATAGTTGCCGACCAATAGGAAAGCAGGATCTTATGGCGTCAGCTAGCGTCTAAGTAGGGAGATAACCAATGGGTGAGCGGGAGGCTGTAAGTTAGTCTACTCAAGTTCAAAGTCAGGCGGCGCGCGCTTTTTAAAATTACTCTCGGCGAAGAGTTGGGATCTCGTAAGGTTTTCGTATCCTGAAATTTTATCCGTATCCTGGGGCATAAAAATCTTCGAATCACTTTTCGCATCCTGAATTTTTCGTAAGCAGAAACTTTCGTATCCAGAGGTATCACTGTATATATATATATATATATATATATATATATATATATATATATATATACATATATATATATATATATATATATATATATATATATATATATATATATATATATGTGTGTATACATAAGCTATATATATTTCTTTTTTTCATATTGAACATTTTGTCTAAAATCTTTATCCAGGCACATACACACATTTTATATATATATATATATATATATATATATATATATATATATATATATATATATATATATATATATATATATATATATATGTGTGTGTGTGTGTGTGTGTGTACTTACAGTACACCAAAGTGCACACAAATACACAAAAGGAAAGTTATCTATGTATAGTGATGTCGCTCCAAGATATTGGTAGCATTTTTCTTTTGTGATACTGCAATTGTAACGGTTAAAAAATTAAATGCACAGCAACACTGTGCTCTTCATAAAGAAAATAAATATGCCAAATTAGAGGGTGACCCTCGAAAAATAGCACTGCAAGAACTGAAAAATGGAAAACAGATGCAAAAACAGTTTTTCCAGTCTATGTTACAAGGGAATGCTACGACAGAAGCAAGCTATAAAGTTGCATATTTGCTTAAAAAAAAGGTAAGCCATTCAGTGATGCAGAACTCATAAAGGACTGTATTTTAGATGTGGTAGGATGTATAGATCCCGATAAACTTAAGTATAAAGAGGTGCCTCTTTCATGAAGGACTAACACAGATCGACAGCCTGAATTGGCCTGAAATGTAACAGAACAATTGAAAAATATAATAGAAAAAGATAATATATATTACTCAGTAGCTTTGGATTAATCAACAGATTCCACTAATTCAGAACAAGTATTGTATTTTATGAAGAATTGCTTGCTTTAGGCACCTTTAAAGTAAGGACACGGGGGGATAGATATTTTTAACAACTTCAAAGAGCAATGTCATAAAATAGGACTAAATTTGACTAATTTGGTAAGTGTGTGCACGGTTGGTGCTCCAGCTATGATGGCTAAAAATGAAGGATTTTTTGGACATCATAAGAAAAAAACCAAGAACCAAATGCACTGATTTCTTTTCATTGTATTTTACACCAGCAAAATCTCAGTTTAAAATCTGTAACTTTAAATGATACTTTGCAAAAGATTATTAGCATTATTAACTATATTCGAGGGAATGCCTCAAAGCATCGTCCATTTTAAAGCATGCTGATGGATGGAGGGCGAATTAATTAGTGTAGATTTGCCATATCACTCAAAAGTACGCTGGTGCTGGTTGTCGCAAGGGAAGGTATTGGTCAAATTTTTTTCTTTATAAAGGCAAATTATTGACTTTTTCCAAGAAAACAAGTATTGTGATTTATCAGATCCAAATGTTTACAGAGATGTTGCCTTATTATATGATGTGATGTTAAAACAAAATGAGTTCAGCACTTCATTGCAAGGCAAAAATAAATGTATTTATGTGGCAGAAAAATCAGGCATTTAGAAAGAAACTGTTGCATTTCAAGTCCTTTTTGGATCAATCAAAACTTTCAGAAGAACACTCCTCAGCTTACGAAAGTAATGAGTGAAACTGAGGATATCTATGGATATTTTAAAGAATATGAGTTGATTTTAGACACATTGATTGAAGAATACAATAAAAGATTCAATGATTTTGAAAACCATAGCATCACACTGAAACTTGCTTTTTAACTTCACTTTGTTGATGTATCAGAGGCTCCTGAAGAGTTACAAATGGAGCTTATTGAAATATCTGAGGATAATATCTTGAAGTCTATGACAAGAGAGAAAATCCCGTCGAAATTTGGAAAAACGTGATAGAATATCCTTGTCATCGTGAACATGCACGACGATTAATTTCCTGTTTTTCTTCAACATACTGTTGTGAATCCACATTTTCGTACTTGGCGCAAATCAAAAATTCACTGAGAACTCAGTTGACAGATGAGCATTTGGAGGACTGATTGAGACTAAGAACCACTATGCTAGAGCCTGATACCGAAATGCTTTCTCAAAAGAAGCAACCCCAAAGAAGTCATTAATATGTATAAAAAAAGTTCATGCTTGCTTACTGTTTATTGAATATTGGAAATATTTTACATTCTCGATGCTTATATATAATTTTTTAAGGTTATTATTTCTTTACTTGTTCCTTGAATACAAAAAACCTTCTCTCTTCATTAAAATAATTTGAAATGTCATGCTTTCGATATTATTCATCTACTTATTACCTTGAAAACTTCTTACATAAATTAAATTTGTTCCAACACAGAATACTTACCTCGAACTAATTTCTTAGGAGTATCTGGGATCTCCTCCCAACCGACCAGAGTTTTGTGTAGTTTACCCCTAGTCCCGTTTTCTATGAGGGGTAACCTCAGGTGGAGTGGAACCTGCCCTGAGGCTATCCCCCAGGTCAGAGAGCATGCTTGCTCAGGTCTCGATCTCCAGTAAGTTCTCTGGTCGTGCCGTGATAACATCTCGGCGCTCTCTCTTACCCAGTGCGACCCTGTGTCCCCGACCCCCCTTTTTGTGTCTTTCGAGGTCCCCACGTGGACTTATTATTATTATTATTATTACTATCCTAGCTACAGCCCTTTTTGGAAAAGCAAGATGCTTTAGGCCAGGGGCTTCAATAACAGTGAGGAAATTAAATAGGAATTAATAGCTGAAGAGAACAATTTAACATTAAATCATCCTTCCTCCCCTTATCCTCTGTGTTCGTCGTGTAGGGGCAGCTTATGTTCTCCTACAGCCACGTGTCCGGAGTGCTAGTCCTGGAACGTAGTGCAGTGGTGCGCTTCGGCACTAAGAGGAAGAATGCATCCAAGAGGTCTCATAGGAAGACGAGCCTCTCCTCGCCGCTTACTTCTCCCGATGCCTCGTTGAATGGAGCTTCTCTATACAGCCATCTTCCCCTACCCAGAGTAGGGGACGTGGTAAGTCAGTTGTGGGGAAGTGCCCATTGCTCTTCCCCAGGAGTTTGAGTGGTGGCGGTATAGTACCAAGAAGAAGTAGGCGACGAAGAGGTCGCCTAAGAAGACTAGCGCCCCTTCCCCCCTTGCTTCGCCGGGCGTCTCGTCTGACAGAGCTTCCCTACCACCCTCCCCTACCCAGAGTAGGAGACGAGGTAAGTCCGTTGTGGGGAAGGTAACTCCTAAGAAAGTAGTTCGAGGTAAGTATTCGTGTTGGAACAAATCAAAAATTTTAAGTAATTTTTATTTTTCCTAACATGCTTACCGAGAACTACTTTCGGGAGTGTGTTGGGAGACGGAGTCCTGGTGCAAGCAGGCCACGTCTCCTCTGATGACCCCATGTGGGGGAAAAATGTCCCTAATTCTTCTCCAGCCTCTTTGGCGTATTTTTCAGTCACTTCTGCAGCCGAGGACGTCGCCGAGAAGGAGCCTCCAAAGTCTGAATTGCAGCGTTCCCCGGACCGGCAGTCCAAGGATTTCTCGCCACGAAGGCCATCCTCCAGACGCAGATATGACCCTCGCAGGGAGAAATGCGAGAAGGCCTCTTCAGGTAGGCGTAAGGCCGCGAAGCTTCCGGTTCACCCCGCCAGCGGGGGGAACCGTGCTTCCTTACGGGCAGCCTGGCCGAATCAGCACAGCTGGTTCAGCCCTCGGACTTAAAGGAACGGTTCCCTCCGTCGGGTCAGCCCACGGGGATCCGCGTCCTCGTCCCCCAGAGAGAATACACGAACGGTAGTCCTCGCCGGCACGGCGATGCCAGTTCTGACCCCCGAACCTGGTGCGGAGGCTTCCGCCGGGGAAGACCGGTACCACCGCAAGGGAGTGCCTGGTATTCCAGAACCGAAGCGCCCGGTGGGGAGTGCCCGGTGACCCGGCTCCTCGGGATCAGGCCGTAGGTTCTGCGGACGGTAGAGAAGGTTCGTTCGTTCCGACGGGGATGCCCGCCCTTCAACGTGAACCCCGACAACCCTACAGCAGGCTCTGGCAGACCGGCATAAGTCCTCCAAAGGCCACCTAGCTCGGCACGAGCGCAGTGGACCCAGGACGGAGGCCCCCGTTCCAACGGTGATGCCAGTCGACAGGCGTAAGTCCGCGAAGGGTCCGGCTCCATCCGCCCAGCGGAGAGAGTCGCCCCTTCGGTCTGGCAGTCGAGTCCTGACCTCCAAAGGCCACCTAGCTCGGCACGAGCGCAGTGGACCCAGGACAGAGGCCCCCGTTCCGACAGCCATAAGCCCGCGAAGGTTCCGGCTTCTCCCGCCCAGCGGAGAGAGTCGCCTCTTCGGACTGGCAGCCTTGTCCCGGCCTCCGGTCCTTCGATGGCCAGCCCTGAACGGAGGAACCAACCAGCCAGCACGGGGAAACCCGTGGCTCCATGGATATCCGCAGGAGCTCCATCCTTCCAGCGGAGGTAGCCGCTGGATCGACCCGGCAGCATGGCTTCCATACCCGGTACCACGACTGCTCCATTCAGGATTCGTGGTCAACCGCTGGTAGGCCAGGGTACTCACACCCCACGGATTCCCTGGGAGGGGGTAGACCCATGATCCAAGCATGGGAGGTGACCACGGACACACCCATGATGGCTCCCTCCGCCCCGGCGGCTCCATCCGTGATAGAGCCAGCCGTGCCATCGTCCTGGTCAGCCCCATCCAAGCATTGGAGGTGGCCGCTGACACTCCCATGACGGCTACCTCCGTCCTGGCGGCTCCATCCGTGATGGAGCCAGCCGTGCCATCGTCCCGGCCAGCCCCATCCAAGCATCGGAGGAGGCCGCTGACATGGCAGGGTACTTAAACCCCACAGATCTCCCCGGGAAGGGGTAGACCCATGACGGGTACCTCCGTCCCAGTGGCTTCATCCGTGATGGAGATAGCCGCTCCATCGTCCCGGCCAGTCCCATCCAAGCATTGGAGGTGGCTGCTGACGCACCCATGACGGATACCTCCGTTCCGGCGGCTCCATCCGTGATGCGGCCAGCCGTGCTATTTGTTCCGGCCAGCCGCATCCAAGCATCAGAAGAGGCCTCTGACATGGCAGGGTGCTTAAACCCCACGGATTTCCCCGGGAGGGGGTAGGCCCATGACGGCTCCATCCGTTACGAAGGCAGAGTGGTTTTTTCCCAGAGCGGGTCGAACGGGGCTATTGCCTCTCCAGTGCCTGGCTCGGTGGCCCCTGGAGAGGGAGCCCCGCACCCTTGCCCAGTGCCTCTTCGGCTCCGTCCGCCCGTCGGATGTAGAAGTTGGCACACGTAATCTTTCCCTTGGCTTGCCCCCCGTAGGGGAGCTTCGACTCCTCAGTTAAACCTTCAGACCCTACTACTCAGACTCTAGGAGAGGGCGTTCAGGCCGCGGCTCTCGAAGGCGCCTCAGGTGGGGGGGATGCCTCAAACGATATTGGCAAGCATGGCGGGACCACGGAGCGGATCCGGGGACCGTAGCAGTACCAAAGGAGGGGTACAAGCTTCCCTTCCTAGCGGACCTCCGCCTCGGATCCCAGATCAACAGGCGGAGTGGTTGGCATCCAGAGACCCCTGGAGAGTAGCAGTATTGCAGGAAGAAGGCTCGGCAATGCTGGCGAAAGGTGCAGTAGAACCAGTCGAGAACCGAGTCCAGGGTTCTACGACAGCCTCTTCCTGGTGGAAATGGCGACAGGGTTCTGGAGACCTTTCAGCCCTCAACAATTCGTGTACAACACCGGCTTCAAGATGGACACTCCGAAGTCGGTCCTAGCGACCTTGAAGGAGGAGGACGGCTGAGGTCCATAGGCCTCAAAGCCGTCTACTTCCGGGTCCCAGTTCATCCCTCCAACAGGAGGTTCCTAAGGGAAAATTGGAGTTCCAAAACATGGCAGTTAAAAACCCTATGCTTCAGACTGTCGACAGTCCTCAGGGCTTCACGAAGGTCTTCTCAACAGTTTCAGGCTGGGCGTACGAACAGGACGTTTGCCAGATTCGGTACTTAGGTGACTGGTTGTTGCTTTCAGTCCCAGAGGAAGTACTGAGGGAGCAAGACGAGAAGCTCCTGCAGTTCTACAACGTCTTGAGTATCATCATCAACCTGGAGAAGTCCCGGCTGATTTCCTCCACCAAGAGGACCTACCTAGGGTTGGTTCTAGACTCCCGGGTGGCGAGGGCCTTCCCCTCCGCGGAGAAACTGGACACCCTGAAACAGATACTCTGGCCCTTCCTGTCGGGCCAACCAAGGAGAGCCAAGGTCTAGCAAAGACTGAGAGGACTCCCCGCACTAGGTAGTCCTGGTGTCCCCAGAGACGAAGGAGGTCCTGGGGTGGTAGCATTCGGAACGAACAACCGCAAGGGAATGCCCTTTTCTGCCGACTCTCCGGAGATGCTCCTGTTCACTGGCGTATCCAAGGAGAGATGGGGTGCTCAACTTCTCGACAAAATGGCAAAAGGTAAATGGGAAGTCGAGGAGACGAACCTGCACATATACGTGCTGGAGATGAGGATCGTCCATTTACCCCAGGGAAGCTCCGGGTAGCCGGGGTGCGACAATGCCACGGTGGTGGCCTACGTGAAAGAGCAAGGAGGACTAAAGTCGAAGGAACGGTGCAATTTCACGGTGGAGTTCCTAGGATGGGCTGAAGTGGAACAAATTAAATTCCTCTCCGGGGAAGAGGAACGTCCTGGCCGGCGGCCTCAACTGGAAGGATCGAGTGGTAGGGCCGAGTGGTCCCTACACCCGGGAGTGGTCAAAACCCTCTCCCTGAAGTGGGGCTTGCCGGTGTTCGACCTCTTCGCCACGAGTCTAAACGCACAGCTCCCTGTGTTCTGTTTTCCTGTGCCAGATCCAGCGGCAGCGTTCGAGGATGCCTCCCAATGAGACGGACGGCCAGCCTGTGGGTGACTTAGGTAGCGCCCTGGTGGCCAGAGAGGGAGTGGTTCGCGGATCTAAAGGAACTGGCATGCCTTACACCTGGGACACTTCCAGACAGACCAGACCTTCTCCGGCAGCCTCACTTCCAGAGGTTCCACGAAAACCCTTGTTCCCTCCTTCACGTGTGGAGGTTTTTGGGCGTCTCCTGAAAAAGGAAGGATTTCCGTCGAGGCCAGCATCAAGGATGGCAGGGTACCTGAGGCGTTCGTCAGTCGAGGTGTACCTGGCGTAGTGGGCTACCGTTTCTAAGGGGTGCTCCTCGAAGAACATCAGGCCATTAGGGGCCTCCATTCACGAGATAGAAGACTTCCTGGTCTATCTCAGGGACGAAGTGGGCATGTCCATCCCGAGTCTTCCTCCTGAAGGACATAGACCTGGGTGCCTCCAGGTAGATCTCGACGCTCTTCAAGAGCTTCGAGCAGTCGTTTTCCTTCAAGCTGTTTGAGTGCCCCAGGGGGATGTGGCTAGGGTACTTGAAGTTGATTTTGGAACCTCCCTTCGAGCCTCTAAAAGACATTCTAGACAAGGAGCTCACCCTCAAGGCAGTCTTTCGTTTAGCTCTGGCATCGGCAAAGAGTAGGTGAGATTCCTGGCCTGTCGTACGAGATCTCACACTCGAAGGTTTGGCTAGATTCTACTTTCAGATTCTTACCCTCCTTCGTAGCCAAGACTCAGAATCCAGTTGTTTGGGACCCCAAAATGGAATTGTTCCCAGTGCCAGCCATCCCTCGCTCGGACAACCCGAGGGACTTGCAGTATGGCAGTATTTAGAAAGGACAGCTAGACTTCATCCCGAGATCAAGAGTCAGTTCATTTTCCTCGGGACTGTGAAGGAGCCAGTCTCCAAGAACACTTTCTTCTTCTGGATAAGGCAAGTGATCGTCAGGCCCTACAGTAGTGCAGGGGTCCCCTTTCCAAGAAAGCCCAGACCCCACAGCATCAGGAGTCTAAATGCTTCTTTGGCATTTGAGAAGAACATGGCAGTGGGCCAAAGCCTGCGGGCAGGTACTTGGTCTAACCAGTCGACCTTTACGGCTCACTGCTTGAAGGACTACTCGAGAAAGTCCCTGGGCGGGTTCTCACGCGGTCCTGTCATTTCCGCGCTCCAAATGGTTTAAGGGCATAGCCCCAGTGGTAACTGCGGGTAGCGAGTACAAGAGACACAGGTTCCTTCCTGAGCCCTTGTTCTTCCTTCCCCTATTTCCTTACCGGAAATGGCTCGGGTAGCCCCCTAAACTGCCATGGGATACACTATCATTAGAAGAACATGTCTCCTAGGATTCTGGCAGAAGTGAGTTACATAGACACTAAGATGGTTTTTTGCGTAGTTTTCCCTTGTTCTCTTGTTTTCTTTGAGGTCAGCAGAACCTAGTCTCCTACCTAGGTTCCTCTTCTATTCTCGTCACTGTCTCTAGGTCCTGAAGGACACTCCCACCTCCTAAGGTATAAGTCTCTTAAGAAAGTAGTTCGAGGTAAGTATTCTGTGTTGGAACAAATCACAAATTTTAAGTAATTTGTATTTTTCATAACAATACTTACCTCGAACTACTTTCGGGTAATGGCCCGCCCATCCTACCCCGAGTGCCTTGCTGGACTTCATAGATACCTAAGCTATCAAGAACTTACTGGAGATCGAGACCTGAGCAAGCATGCTCTCTGACCTGGGGGATAGCCTCAGGGCAGGTTCCACTCCACCTGAGGTTACCCTTCATAGAAAACGGGACTAGGGGTAAACTACACAAAACTCTGGTCGGTTGGGAGGAGATCCCAGATACTCCTAAGAAAGTAGTTCGAGGTAAGTATTGTTAGGAAAAATACAAATTACTTAAAATTTGTGATATTTGAAAATTCTGTTTTTGATATTATTCATCTACATATTAGTTGTATAAAAAGTACATACTTAAATCAAAATATTTGAAAATATTATACCTTCGATTTCTATAAACCTATTCTTTTTATTAGATTACTCATAAATTACTTAAGGGATAAAATAACTTTTAAAAATTTCTATGCGGCCTTTATGAGGGATGATGAATTGTAAGATGGCCTTCATGCACAAAAAGGTTCCCCACCCCTGCTCTAGGTTATTTACAAAGTAAAACTGCTTAATTAAAAAACTGTAACGTTACTTTGTGCATTTAACTTAATACCATCTGTATACCCTCCCAGAGTACATGGTATACTTATGATGTAAAATTTATTGTTATTGTCTACTTATTGCTGTACTCTAACTGGACAAAGTAAGCTATTTTTCCCCACTATCAGTAAATACTGTTGTAATAAAGACATTTAAGTTTTTATAGCCTGTGTTACTGAAAGGGACAGACAATTTCCATCATCAGAGTACTCTTTTAATGTCTTTATAAGGATATTCTTTGCAATAGTTTGCCTCGAATTGGGTCGCATGTAGACCTAGGTATGCTTTGCATCTGGAACAACATTGCATCCTTTGCATTTTTAAATGCAACAGCCTCTTATTATTGTTGTTGCTCAGTAAATCTCACACCTACGTGTCTCTCGAAGTCTGCTCTGCTGAGCCAGTCACTTTCCTCTTTTGTTTTCTTGCGATAAGCCTCCGTGCCACCGTTTGGGACCCACACAAACACGCCAGTACTCTGTGTATAAGCTCTATAAATAGTGTACACTGTCGCTCTTTGTGGGGTACAAGTTTAGCACACCATTCATATTTTTTTCCCCTCTTCATTTTCCATTGTTACTTGTTTGCCAATTTGCCCTTCATTGAACACCGCTATAGTCTCAAACAATACTGAAATGGCCTGTGTGTGTGATCAGGGTGAATGGGTGGTATCATTTTTGGCGCGAAAGGAAATCGTAGTAGTAGTAGTAGTGGTGGTAGTACAGGAAGGGAAGGTTAGCATGGGAGTTGCCGATGCATATATATGTAGCTTAGGAAAAAAATTCTATATACTGTATACTTTGGAAATGGCCAAAGTAATTATAGTTCTACAGTTTTAAGATACAGAAATAGTTTCTAATGTCCTAAGGTACACACCAACTGTAAGGATATTTAGACCTATGAATGTGTACCTTAGTATTTAGTAGCAAGTCTTAATTTATATTAACAAGATAAGAATAAAATAAACATGGAGGTTATGTTAGATTACAGGACGGGAGCTGAGACGTAGTAGTAGTAGTGGTTCTTTCATGGGTTTTTGGGCTGGTTAGTGTGGGGGTAACGACCCTGGTAGCGTCATCTACTTCGCAGCTCGCACGGGGGGATATAGGGGTGACTTTGCGAGGAGTGTGTTCGTATGTGTGTGTGTGGAATCCGGTCGAAATCTATACCGGAGCAGCGAAATTTGTCGTTGAAATTTGTTGAACGTTGTAAATATTGGTTTTCTGGGTCGACCTGTGACGGCCGGTGAAAAAGTCCTTCTTTCTACTTTTTCTGATATAAATCTTCCAAATATACCAGAGAAAATTAAAAGCATGGAATACAGAGGTTACAACCCTCGCGCGAGCACTTCGTGAGTGTCGTGTATACATCAGGGGCGTGTGAAAACCACTGTTCACAGGCTGTCTTCCATTTAGATAACTCCTCCATCAAAGGGAAGGGCCATAACAAAGACCCCAGAAACCACACTTGGGCCACGCCACATCACCCACACGAACGCCTTCTAGGTCATCCTTCTGTTTTGGACTTGCCCGCATAGTTGATAAGTTTTGTATAGTGATTTTCGGAAGTGGTTGTCGTTAATTCAACATGACTGATGTTGCTACTTCACCTTTACCAATGTTAAGTGCCATAGTTTGTTTTGACAGTTTGTTTCAGTACCGGGCATTTGTTCCTTTTCCAGTATTGCGGATATTAGTTTTGGAAGCGGTTGGCCGGCCTCGGTGCCGGCAGTCGTTTTGGGTGTTGTTCGCTTCAGTAGATTTTCAAGTTACTTTTGCCCATCTGGTGCTCTGTCATCTGGATTATGTCACTTGCGGTTTTTGACCCATTTTATTGTCATTATTTAATGTTCGTTTTTACTATGGTATTTATTTGCTAGCAAGTCCAATTTGGACCTACGAAGAATAGCGATTTAGTCTTTGTTATTGTTATGATCACACCTCAGGAAGGTGCTCGATTTAGACTATATCTTTATGTTTATTTGTTACGTTGTCGTTATTCTTCGTTCTTGGTTACTTTACTAAGGAAAAAGCAATCAAATTTATTGTTTTTCTTATTTTATTGTGTGATGTTAGTTGTTGTTATGTAACCTTGAGAGCGTGAGCAGTGTGTGCTCGCTTTCTGTTTCTACAGATATGAGTTACCCCCTTCTCTCGTTTTCTTTATTAAGCTCGAGTAAGAGAGGTAGATTTCCCGTTTTCCGTTTTTATACGATAACGAGTTATTCCTGCTTCTTCTTATTCTCCGAGTTGATGTTAATACGTTTAAGGATATTCACGTTTTATTGTTGTGGTTACTGTTAATAGAGCTAGCACTATTAATAGGTTACGTTAGTGTATGAGTCATTATTTGGAGTCGCTTTATGCCAACACCCTTAGCTCCGCCTTGAGCTATACTCCGCTATAATGGATACTCATTAGGTGTGAACTAGTCAGATATTTGGAGTGCAACGGTCAAATCCGGCACTCAGACTCCGGCTGAGGCCTTTTGCACACGAACCTTTGTCATGATTGATCACAATTACATTATTACGGTCCCTTTTTTCATCGAATCTCCGGCTTCACTGGAGATAACACAGACATTCAGTATTGGGGAATGTTATCGTACCGATGAGGATCACGATTTCACGATGACGGACCTTTGTCACTGGTTTTCTGGTACAACAGAGATCAATCAGACTATCAGAACCGGAGTTAACATTTTGATCAATCAGACGATCAGAACCAGGGTATGAACCCTTTTTTCAAGAATAATCACAATATCGTTATTACGGTCCCTTTCATCGAATCTCCGGCTTAACCGGATATTGTACAGGCGTTCAGCATTGAGGTTAATATTAGATTTCCTCTGGTGTTCACGTTGTCACTATGACGGACCTTTGTTACCGGATCTCCGGTAGCAACAGAGATCACTCAGACCACGGGTGGCAAATCTTTTGTTTTAGCTGTACAGGAAAGGATTTAACATGAATACAAAGTAAACTGTACTTACTTTAATGACACTTTGAATTTGCGTTGGTAATATTCATTAGCTATTCTTGAAGTCCTAGTGAAAATATATGAACATAATTATGCCTATATTTATGCATATATTTAATTCTAACTATGTATAAATATGGATAAATATCCATACAACATCGTGTTCAAATAGAAATAAATTAATTATGCCTATATTTATGCATATTCAATTCTAACTATGTATAAATATGGATAAATATCCATACAACATCGTGTTCAAATAGAAATAAATTTCCACTCAGTACTTGGAACCGAACGTTGGCCCCTTCTAGTGAAGGGCCACGTCGAGACCAACCATGCCATGAGAGGCTATCTACTGTTCCTTGAGAGACTGGTCAGTGAACAGATGAATCAATAGAATACTAATAACCAGTAACCACATAACATGTAACCATAAACCTCATCGGTAAAATAATGTTAGCCCCGGTTCTGAACGTTTGAGTCAGGGGTGGCCAACCTATGGCGAATGCACCAACAGTGTCACATTTCATGAATACAAGTGTCGCACTATACCCCAAAGATAGTAAATTAAATGACTTTTCTTTAAAATTGCTTTGTATGATTTATACGGCTGATCCCAGCCTGTGAATAGGATCATTAACCAAAGTTTCAAGGAACATCCAGACTTATGTCCCCTTTCTTTTACAGAAGGTCCGCCTACATGGTATGGTTCCCGGAGTCATGCGCGTTCTGCTGCGAGATGTCCTCGCTACTCCGGACCCATGGTGTAAGTTGGTTCTAATATGTTTCCTTTTGGTACCCTTTGGCGATGCTTTGATCCGGATTAATGTATGCATTGCTTATTGAGGAGAACGGTCTTCTCCTTCATCACTAATCCCCTCACTTCTTTCAGGATGATGATGAATCTCTCCGGCCTGCAAGAGAGGCTCTCCGCCCTTGGGTATCAAGGTTGGGAAGGAATGCTCCATCTAGAGGTCCCTATCTCCTCTGAGTGTCCTCTCTAAGGTTGGACGTCGACCCCATGGACGGGCAGGTAGGTGGGGATGAGTTTTGAGCCTTCAGCTTTGCAATTACCTGCGTCATCGACCTAGGACCCTTAAAGGATCCTGATGTTCATGTTACCTTGCATAAAACCGTGACTGCTAAAAGCAACACATTCTAGGGAAAGCCAAGGGGCTATGACTGAGCTCAAAGATATGGTGGTGAGTCGGATCCGTTGAGGAACTCGGATGCCTCCCCCTACAGCCCCAGGCGTATCGAAGTAACCTCCTTCGATAAAAACAACGCATAGAGATTTGCCTTACATGTTCCATATATAGATGGTACCATAACTCTGGATGGCATAGACGTCCTCCCTCTGGGGGACCTAGATTTTACTCTCAGGTACTAGAATTCCCATTCAACGGATTCGTTCGATTGAAAGAGCATGCCTTGGTTAGGTTAGACAAGGTACCGAAGGTAACGGTATTATTTCCTAAAGGGCAGGCCCTGGACCAGGACCAGGATGTTGTCGGTCTGGGGGGTACGATAATTCCAAGCTCACCCCACACAATGGGGAATACGCCATATCTACAGCCGCTCTCATCGTTGCCTTGTCTATTATGGATAAATGGACAGGTCTTACTATTCAAACTGACAAAGAAGGTTTGGCCATACCGGCTCTTAAAGAGCCGGACCCCACCTCGGGGAGACCCTAGCCTCGATTTATCCCACTGAGGCTTTGTTTCGGATATTCAGGAAGAACCCATCTCTGCCCTTCCAATTCGACTTACACGTTTGGTGGTCTGATCGGGTTAGTTGTGGGAAATACGTTCTGTCTGAGGCCTCTATCAGACAGGAATCGATAGTCGGTTACCCACTCGTCATCACAGTCTTCCTCTGATTCGACGTCTATGCATCCGAATCCCCCTCATCAGGTGGTCTACCTCACTGATTCCCTAGGTACACAGCCCAACCCCGTTGGGATGTCCTCGCCTGCATACAGCCCTAGATCCGAACCCTCAGGCTCCTTTCGTGGACACCAGAGAGGAAGCTACAGGAGTAGAAGACAGTCCCGCCATCGAGGCGGACCTAGGAAAAAGGGGGCTCGGAGAAGGAAAGGACCTAGATTCACTCCCTCACAACGAGGTGGTCCCGGTAGGGGGGAGACTTTACCACTTTCGAGACCATTGGACCTTCGGTCTGTGGGCTCATAGCATAATCTCTAAAGGTTTGAGGTGAAAATGGCCACAAGGTCCTCCTCCTCCACCAGTGACCTTCTCCCAGAAATCCACTCCCATCCTGAAAGAGTACACCACAGAGTTACTCAAGAAGAAAGCAATCAAACGGGATCGATCACTGAAGTTCCAAGGCCGCCTGTTCACAATTCCGAAGAAAGGCTTGTCGGCATTGAGAGTGGACCTGGACTTGTCAAGCTAAACTCTTACATTCTCTGCGACAAGTTCCGGATGTTGACTATCTCTCAGGTACGGACCTTACTTCCCCGTGGGGCCGTCACCACCTCTGTCGATCTTACCGACGACTATTATCTTGCGCCTATAGCTCGATACTTCTCTTCTTATCTGGGTTTCCGCCTAGGCAGGAAAGCCTTTGCGTTCAAGACATGCCCTTCGGCCTCAACGTTGATCCCAGGATATTCACGAAACTGGGAGAGACAGTGTTAGGACAACTCAGGAACCAAGAGATACAGATCATTGCTTATCTGGCCGGTTGGCTCATTTGGGCCCGGCCGGCCATAGAAGGCAACAGAGCTACGAAGGAATTACTTCGATTTCTCTACAACCTGTGATTTCGGGTCAATCTCCAAAAGTCTCGCCTGCAACCATCAGGCCACTTAGAATGGTTAGCCATTCAGTGGGCCCTTCCGAAGCACACGTTGTCTCTCCCTTCCAAAAGGGTAAGAGGAATAGTTTCCAAGATCAAGAATTTTCTCAAACACAAACAGGTGTCCAGAAGAGCCTTAGAAAGTATCCTCGGCCTTCTCCAATTCACTTCAGTAACAGATCTCCTATTAAAAGTGCCAAACTCAAAGACATCAATCGAGTTTGGAGAGAAAGAGCTACAGTACCTATAAGAGACAAGGTCTCAAAGATCCCCTCTGTCTTGAAAATGAGACTACGCCCATGGTCCGAACCGAAGAACCTCTCCAAATCGGTTCCTCTACAATTCCCACCTCCACATGTGACATTCCATACAGCCGCGTCTCTAAGTGGATGGGGGGATTACTCCGAACATCAGATGTTTCAGGGCTCTTGGTCACCCGCCATGAAACAGTCCCATATCAATGTTCTCGAAGCCATGGCAGTGTTCTTGACCCTGGAAAGAGACTCTCCTCCGAGGTCGACCCACATCAGAGTAGTGTCAGACAGCACAGACGTAGTACACTACGTCAACAGGGGAGGATCTAAGTCACCCAACCTGAATCAGATCCTGGTCACTATCTTTGCCTGGGCAACAGAACAGAACTGGTTCCTGTCAGCAACTCACCTAGCGGGAGGCCAGAATGTGAGAGCGGACTCACTATCCAGGACGAATCCACTGGAGTCAGAATGGTCTCTAGGCATAATTTCATTCCGGTGATACTCAGGCTGGTTCCGGGCCTCCAGGTAGATATATTCGCAACTCAGATGAATCACAAACTTCCTTGTTATGTGACCCCAACCCTGGACCCTCGGGCTTATGCCATGGACGCATTACCCCGGGATGGGAACCATTAGAAGAAGATTTCCCTATTTCCCCCAGTGAATCTTCTAAAGAAACTTTTACACAAACTACGCTCCTTCCGTTGCGCAGTGGCTTTAGTACCACCTCACTGGCCAAGAACAGTTGGTTTCCTCTCCTCCTCGAGTTGAAACTCCGTCCCATCCGGATCCCGTTTCTCAAACTGACCCAAGTAATCCAAACTCACTGTGTCAGATTACTCAAGGATAGCCAAAACTCTAATTTTGTGGACTACAGGAAGTTTGCAGCTCGTAGAGACGCGAACATTGAACCGGAAAACGATCTCTTCATCAAATCGGACAAAAGGGACTCGACAATTCGTCAATAGGATTCGGCCGTTAACAACTAGCAGATTCCCTAAGAGTTCAGACCATACTCGTATGTCCCCGAATTTAGCCATCTCTTTCTTGAGGTTCCTATTTGACAAAGGCCTAACAGTTAGCACTTTAACCACCATCAAATCAGCTTTGAAGAAGCTCTCCTTGTTGGGTTCAACATTAACCTAGCTGATTCCTATTTCTCATCAATTCCAAAAACCTGTGCTAGGCTTCGACCTTCGGTTCGGCCATAAAAGGACTTTTGATCTCTGAACGGTGTTCTCAAACTTGCGACGGACACGGACAATGAATCCTGCTCTTATATCACTCTTATTAGGAAGACTTTATTTCTAACGGCAATGGCCTCAGGTGATGGAACATCAGAACTAGCAGCTCTCTCCCGAAACCCGGAAAACATAGATTTCCTCCCTTCAGCCGAAGTATTCCCTTTTCCAGACAAAGCTTTCCTAGCTAAAAAATGAGGATCCGCAAAATAGGTGCTCCCCTCGGAAGGTTATTCTTCTTCCCCAGGATCTTTTCTCTGTGTACAGTCACTACTCTCAAAGCCTTTTTAGCTAGAACTGCCACCCGCCCGTCTGGCCCCTTGGTTATCAGGGAACAAGGAGGTACTATTTCCATTCACGGTATCAGGCAACAAATCCTCTACTTCATTAAACATACTAATCCGGAATCATTTCCCCAGGCTCATGATATACGGACAGTAGATACCTCCAACAATGACTTCCAGAACAGGGACTTTGATGATTTTAAAAAATATACGGGTTGGAAATCCCCTATGGTTGTCAAACGCCACTATCTAAAGATCTTACAGGCCCTTAAATACCTGACGATGGCAGCGGGGAGCCTTATCCCTCCCCATTAATCTCTTCTTCTTCCTTTCTTCCATCTCTTCTCTTCTCCCTCGTACCCGCCACTCACACCACGTCGCCACTCTCCTGGGTAGTTCGTTAGCCCTATGATATTTGCCATGTTTAATTCCTATGGTTTAACTGTTATTGTAGTTACCGTTCCTTTAATGTTCAGATATGCTTAGACTTGTAAGGTTTGATGCCTTTTTCGATTCGACACTCAGTTGGTTCCTTGTCGTCATAATTATTTAGCCTTACGTTCCCTATGTCATTTGGCTAGTTGGTAATTGGACGGTTATTTACTTTATTATATCATATTATTGTCGTACATGGTGATTGTATTCTCCTCATTATGTTATTACTTTATTGGGCTTGGAAGGCATTCTCTTGTACATTTTCACCGGCCGTCACAGGTCGACCCAGAAAAGGGATTTTGACGAAGGAAAAATCTATTTCTGGGGAGAGACCTGTGACGCCCGGTGAAACCCTTCCCGGTTATTTTTGTACGGACCCACCCTTTCCTTGCCAAGCCATATGATCTTGCAGAAAGATGACCTAGAAGGCGTTCGTGTGGGTGACATGGCGTGGCCCAAGTGTGGTTTCTGGGGTCTTTGTTACGGCCCTTCCCTTTGATGGAGGAGTTATCTAAATGGAAGACAGCCTGTGAATAGTGGTTTTCACATGCCCCTGATGTATACACGACACTCACGAAGTGCTCGCGCGAGGGTTGTAACCTCTGCATTCCATGCTTTTAATTTTCTCTGATATATTTGGAAGATTTATATCAGAAAAAGTAGAAAGAAGGACTTTTTCACTGGGCGTCACAGGTCTCTCCCCAGAAATAGATTTTTCCTTTGTCAAAATCCCTTAAATATTTTTTTCTTTTATTATTTTTATGTTTGGCTTATGAAAGCTTTTCACTACTTAACGTTTTCTATCTCTACCTTCACCCAAGGTAAAATGTCCGGGGTTAGGAAAAAATAGATTAACTGATGGTGAAACCTGATATAAGGAGGAAGGAGAGAGGGAAAAGGTTGAGTAGAGAGAGGGAGAGAAGAGAGAGAGGGGGGGGAGGGAGAGTATTTACACTCGCACATGGGGTAGTAGGCCTTTAGGCTTATTCAGATATTTTGATTATCCAACCACACACCCATAGTCTCTTGGGTCCGCTAGCGAGATGTTCCCTATTGATAATTACCTTAATGGTGATTCTTGTTCGCTTGATTGATTTATTTAAAGACATTTTTATAGGTGTTTTGTTTATAATTACTGTAACTTGAAACTTGGAGAATCTCTCTCTCTCTCTCTCTCTCTCTCTCTCTCTCTCTCTCTCTCTCTCTCTCTCTCTCTCTTTATTGGCCACATATACACACAACTATATTAACCACACACAACTCTGTATTAATCACATACACTCACACTTCTCTATTAGCTCCATACACACACACACACACACACACACACCTGTATTAGCTACATGCACACATGCTCAACTCTGTATTAGCCACACACACACACTCAACTGTATTAGCCACGTACACACAAAACTGTATTAGCCACACACACACAACTCTGTATTAGCCACAAACACACACAACTCTGTATTAGCCACAAACACACACAACTCTGTATTAGCCACAAACACACACAACTCTGTATTAGCCACACACACACACACACATAACTCTATTAGCCACACACACACACAACTCTATTAGCCACACACACACGCAACTCTGTATTAGCCACACACACACTCAACTGTATTAGCCACATACACACAAAACTCTGTATTAGCCACACACACAACTCTGTATTATCCTAGCACGAGTACTAGTAACTATTTTTAATCATTAGTGAAATACTACTAGTCGTAATTTTTTTTTTATCTGGTTTCCACTATGCCTCTTCCACACGGAACGTGAAAAGAAAGTAAACCTCAAGAAGGGATTATTGCATAGATGCAAGAAGGAGGGAAGTATGTGGTCAATCATAGTGTTGCAAAAGGAGGAGGCTGAAATTTCAACCCTACATTCTTGCTAGTCTCTCCTTTCTATGGGATGTCTCTTGCAACTATGATTAAATTGGCTCGTAAGATTAACTGTAAACAGACAATTGGTCTCTCTCTCTCTCTCTCTCTCTCTCTCTCTCTCTCTCTCACCTGTATTTAAGGATAATTTTATAGGTAATTTGTTTATATACTATAACTTGAAGTTTGGAGAATCTCTCTCTCTCTCTCTCTCTCTCTCTCTCTCTCTGTCTGTCTCATCTGCATTTTTATAGATAATTTTATAGGTAATTTGTTTATATCCTGTAACTTGAAGCTTGGAGAATTCTCTCTCTCTCTCTCTCTCTCTCTCTCCTCTCTCTCTCTCTCTCTCTCTCTCTCTCTCTCTCTCTCTCTCTCTCTCTCTTCTGGTACATATACTCTATTAGTATGGTGTGGACGGGATCCTATTTCTAATATACCCCCTCTTTTTTTCCCAGTTATTAGACATAATGTAGTATGAAAAGATAAGGAAAATGTCTAAGTTATCAAATTTTCAATGCACGGCCCATACGAAAGAGAGAGAGAGAGTTGTCCAGTAGTGGTTGTCAAGTATGTGAATGTTACAACTGGGAGAGGGTGAGGGGTGGTCCGTGGGTGCTCCAAATACGGTGAGCGGCCCCTTTTTGCGCCCAAAAGTTTAAGGGCGCGCTCCGCTGCCCCTTTTCACGGGCGTATTCCCGAGGTGCGCCGCCGTGGCTAGTGTCGGTGAACTGGTCGGTATTCCCTTGGCTGCGGGAGTCATGGTTAGGCCCTTGTGCCCGCAAGTCTTCGGGTCCTGTGTACTGCCTGCATACCAAGAGGTCTTCAAGAATACAGAGATTGTAGGGGGAGCAAGACGGGTGGGGGTTAAATTGGGGTGGGGGATAGATTACATATCTTGGTATAGGGATTGTTTCTAACATTTGTCTCTCTCTCTCTCTCTCTCTCTCTCTCTCTCTCTCTCTCTCTCTCCCCACGAAATTCCAAGTAGACATTCCATATAACTGTTGTTTACATAAGCATAACTTTTTAATTTTCAGTTATTTCCCTCTATAAAAACAATTATTTTATAGAATTTCCTTGACTTATAATATTTTTTAAGCATTTCTAAACCTATTTAACCTCAACTTAATACAATGTTTTTTTAGTAAACAGTTAACTTGTGACTGATGTTAAAACTAAGAACGTGCGAATTAATGTCTGTTCCCCGAGCAGACTTCACAGTTGCCGCCTCTTGGGTAGGCCTACACCAATTATCCTTTTGGAATTTGGACTCCATTAAATAGTATAAATCAGTGTGGGTCATCTGTATACGTTAAAATAGCAATAGTTTGGTTTTTATTTCTGATTTATTGAAGGTTTTGAGTTCTGGTGTTATAGGTAAAGTTTGTTTGGAAATTTCATGCAATAGTTTTATTTCTTTATACGTTAAAATGTAAATAATTCGGTTTTTATTTCTGATTTTTTTAAGGTTTTGGGTTCTGTTATCTTAGGCAAAGTTCATTTGGAAATTTCATGCAACAGTTTTTCCATATATCCTTTCCTCACTGTGGTATTTTTCCCCGTTGGAGCAATGGGGCTTATAGCTTCCTGGTTTTCCAACTAGGTTTGTAGCTTAGCGAGTAGTAGTAATAGTGCTACTATAAACAATAGTAATAATAATAGTGCTACTATCATTTAATGTAATTTTCTGTCTGTGTTTCTGAAATAGTCACAGATCCATTTCTCGTACTTTAAACTTGGTTTTCCTCTTTTAGAGTAAAGCCCAGCTGCCATGAGCAATAGTTCATAACCCTTAATTAAGTGTCTGGTCTAAAGGACACTCATTTCCAAGCTTCTTCACGGCCCGCTTAACAACGGTCGCAAGTGATGCGTAAGGCATTGCTCACCACGACACCACCTGTTGTTCTTACGTCTTTGGGCTGGAAAGAATTTAAAAAGTGGTGTTTTCCCTTAAGGAAAAAAAAATAAAACATATTTTTTTTAAGGAAAATAAATAATTTTTTAAGGAAAATAAATAAATAATTTCTGGGGCGACCTGTGACAGACGGTGCAAAGAAGTCCTTCTTTTCACTTTTCTAATATAGATCTTCCAAATATACTAGAGAAAGATAAAAGCATGGAATGCAGAGGTTACTACCCTCGCGCGATCACCTTGTGGGTGTCGTGTATACAACAGGGGTGTGTGAAAACCACTATTCACAGGCTGTCTTCCATTTAGATAATCCCTTCATCAAAGGGGAGGGCCGTGACAGGCCCTAGAGAACACAGTTGGACTACCCCACTGACACCTACCATGCACGCCCTCCAGGTCATCCTTCTGTTTTGGACTTGCCCGCCAAGTCGTAAATTGTTTTGCTCGGTGTTTTCACAAGTGATTAGTCAGAGATTAAAGGAAGTTACACTTCAGTTTATTTTATACGATGCAGTATTCTTTACATTCGTCGTAGCGCACGATTCTATGTATCGTTGTTGCTTTGGTGGTTTTCGGAATACTAAATTGTTTGTATATTATTTGTAGATGTTCCAATGATGCTAGTGATGATTCATCTTTTATTGGAACCCCTTAATTTAAGGGTTTATTTTAATGTATAAATATTATATCTATTAAGGTAATTTTTGATATTTGATATTTTGTTACATTTATATGGGTTGCTTTCCCATTCAAACAATTGTCCAGTGACAGAATTATAAGTCTCTCCCTACGGAGTTCATTTCCTTTGAGAGAGTGTATACTTCGTCTTTCAGGTAATTATGAAACTATCTTTGTGCCAAAGAGTAAAGTGCAAATTTTTTAATGATAAATTGTGCAGTGAATATTATTCAGTGGAGAGTGCTTCTATTCGGACCTGTCGTTATCCTAGCCTTAGACCTCTATCGAGCTCCCGGACCCATGGGAGAGGTTGAGTCAAACGGCGAAAGGAATCGAGAGGGTAACCAGGCGTTACAATCTTTTAGACCCGAAATGAAGTCCTCTCGAGTGTTTTCTGTCGACCACCAGAACGCTCACCCTCGCTATAGATAAAGCGAGGTGTTAGTGTTTTCAAAGGCGCTAAGCTGAAAACAAAATTAGATTCGTTTTGCGTGTACAGTATTACGTTTCATGCAGCGCAGACGCAGTGCCGCCACCCCACATGTTGGGTGTCGTCTCTCGACAGTGGCTAGCACTATGGATTTGCTGTCTTTTCTGCCTGCCGTTAACAGTGCGGTTGGGTGTCTCGATTCCGGTCTTTGACACGGACGCACAGGCGTCGTGTCTTTAACGGTGAGAACTCGTTGTCGCACAGGCAGCCTACCTACCGCAATGTTCAATGGTGGGGGAAAGTGGATGCTTTACTTAGAATGCTCGATGCAAACCAACGGATCATAGCACCTAGTATTAGTCTATACAGACGCGGCGACGTTCACCAGGCAGCAGAGCCGGCGAAGCGTCATTGGAACGGTGTGGCAACGGAAACGGAACGTCGAAGGAATGGAGCGAAGCGCCACGTCAGTGTGGACGCTTCAGCGTCAGTGTTGATGCTTCTGCGTCAGTGTAGACGCTTCTGCGTCAGTGTAGACGCTTTCAGTGTCAGTATGGACACTTCAGCGTCAGTATGGACGCTTCAGCACCAGTGTGGACGCTTCAGCGTCAGTGTGGACGCTTCAGCGTCAGTGTGGACGCTTCAGCGCTAGTGTGGGCGCTTCAGCGCTAGTGTGGGCGCTTCAGCATCAGTGTGGACTTTTCAGCATCAGTGTGGACGCTTCAGCGTCGGGGTGGTCGCTTCGCTACCTATGACTATAGACTTTGATGTCTACCTGACCATGAACGTCTAGTGGTCAGTTATTGTTGCTCCAGGCGCTATATTAAGAAATAAATCTTAACTAGAAAGATTTTATATTCTCGGTCCAAGGCCTGCTGGGCTAACTCTTGGGTGTGAGAACTAGAATTAAACCTCTAAGTATTGAGGTCCGAATTCAGAATCACAAGGAGTGGATTCCTAAGAATCAAGACTTCTCTTCCTAGGATAGAGATTGTTAAAGGAAGGGAATAACTTTCAGAAACTCATGAGAATTTTTCTAAAGAGTTTCCCTCATATTTTTTACCTGCTGCTCCTCGTTTCAACTTCAGAGTTTTCGCTAGTTGAGTTGTTGGTGTCGCTATTTATTTTATTTCATTTATATTAAAAGCCAGCCACAACCCTATTTGGGAAAGCAAGATGCTTTAACCCAAAGGGAACGATGGCCTAGTAAATTAATGGTAAAATAAAGTAGTGAATTAACATTAAATCATTCTCAGGAAAATAACGAAGCTTCCTGTAGAGATGATACAGCGCTTGCAGCTGCTACAACAGAAAGGGCATTAAGGCCTTTATGAGAATAGAACGTTAAAGTATATCTCCCACCACGGGCAGATCTTTTATGATTTAATGTTCTATGTTTTTAAACCGCTCTTGTTAGTGACTTGTTAACATAGCACAGTGCTCTGGAGGAGGTGTTTGTTCGTTTTCACCTTGCCCCTAGTCCTATATCTCTAACTTACCTTCTGAGAAGGAAGGTCGGTAGGCTGAGGTTCTTCGTGGACCTTGTGCATTAAACGTCTGTTCCGCCAAGCAATATTGTTGATGCAGTCCAAGACGGTCTCTCTCCACTTTGGAATGATGAGGTAATGTTCTTTTCTTCGCTTATGATTGGCGAGCTATGACATCACAACCATGTGACATAGTATCTTGAAAAGAGCGGAGCTGGAAGGTCTTGAAGCGATCAGATCGTCATCGTCATGGTATCATGGATCTTGTAACTTTACTGCATATTAGAATGCAGTTTCCTGACGAGAATAACATTCTACGTTTTCCCTGTCTACCAGACTAGGTAATTACTCGTCATGTATGCACGCGAACAGAACTTACCTTCACAGCAGTCGGGTTTTGATGCGTGAACAGGAAGCAATTGAGTGTGTTTTTTCTTCCGCGAGAGAAGCGGAAGTCAGACAAGTCACATACAATCCTAGCTCTTCCTCTGGATTCTGACTCACTTTCAGGGAGGAAGGACTTTGTCCTCATCGAAGGACCCATAACCTAGAATTGGTAGTCACCAATCGATTTGTCCAAGACCTTTCAGGAGTCGTATGTTTTTCTTTTAACTTATCCTGCAGTATCTAACGTTCGCCGGAAGTTTTTCCTTTTCAGAAGAAGGCGACGTGTCAGCACCTGACTCTTGTAAGACACATAGTTCTTCGGGGGAAAAGGTGCTCAGTTTGCTTCTGTTCACACTTCTTCTCCTTCCCCAGTTTGGAGAAAGGTCTATTACTTTCTTCTGAGGTCTAGCGACTACTGTTGACGGTATCTCACAGCATTGGATACGTTCAGTTCGCGCACAAGGCGCGCTTGAAATGTCATAGGGACTCTCCCAGGTCGCTCTCAGGACTATGATTGATGCTCTCTCCCGGCCTTCGCCCACGCTTGAGTTGGCGCACTTCTAAATAGTCTAAGGACTACCATAGATCAAAGAAATGGTTTTCCGATTAGTGTCAGAAGGCATAGTTCTCCTATGCTTAGTAACGCTTCCTTGCAGAAATATGCTCGTGTTATGAGAAGCATTAGAACGGGTGCTTGTAGCAGTCTGGTCTCTCTCTTATGGCAGACGTCGTGCAGACACAGACGCAAGTTCTGGTCTCTCCCTCACACAGTCCCAGATGCAGACACCAGTCTGGTCGTATGCTGGCCGCTAACAGTCAAAGTTGATCCTTTCAACAAGTTGTCCCTTTTTCGCGGTCTGCGGGACGCGTGACTATCACTCATCCGTACGCATCCCACACGTGGACAACTCTCGGCTATCAGTTCCGTCTTTCCGTCAATGACCGGACGCGATGCTGTCGCCTCCACACTGCACGCTGTAGATTTACAACAAGCCGGGCACACACACAGCACTGTACCCACATGACAAGGTGAACGCATATAGCACACTGACACCTTACGGAAATGCAACCACATGCGATTTTATGGTCGCATGCTAGACGCATACAGTCAAGTCTTGTTCTCACAGCAGTTTAACCAGATTATTGTCTCTCCTTCGCGTCTCTCTGGCCTCGCAGCTAACGCTCCCTCTTGTCAAGCTTTGGCTTTAAGTTTGTTGAACACTTGCTGATTCCACACGAATCAGGTCTTAACCTCACAGCATGAGGTTCACGTGGTTGACGCTTCTTTTCAACGCCTAGCTTTAATATCGGTTTCTTGCGACCGATATGGATGAGTTTTGGGAGGCGGTTCTAGATTCCGATTCTCTCTCACGACATGTTGAGTGTAGGCAGCATACTGGAACCGTTCTGGACTCATGCTGGGACCATGCTGGGTGCATGCTGGAAGCATGTCTTTAGTCCTTTTCCCCGTGTCGGGATCACGAACGTTTTATGTTAAACCATCAAGCTTTAGGTCTAGCTGCCTCCAGTATTTCGGAAAACCCCTAAGATCTAGAGGGTTGTTCGAAGGAGACAGCTGAGGCTTTCGCTTGTACAAAGGACTTTTGACTCAAGGTTTTCCAACCCAATTAGAGTGCTTTATGGAGTGGTGTAGAGCTAGAGCCAGCTCTTCATTAGGTAACTCTAACACAAGTGGCCTATTTTTTCTTAGACCTTAGAAGAAAACACATTTTCTTCCCTCCTCGACCATCAAAGGGTACGGGAGTATGTGGGCATCTGTCTTCAGATGCAGAAGATTGGATTTATCAAATAGAGACTTTATAGATCATCTCAGATCATTTGAGAGGACTTGGAGGCATCAGCAAGATGCTCCAGCCTGAAATTCAGGGTTCGTTTCTGGAGCTTCGCGGTAGTGACAGATCCGACCCTTTACACTTGGTTTCTTTTTTAAGGCCTAACTTTGGAGACTTTCTGAGTAAGTCTACCATAGTTGAGAGTCAGTGAAGTTCACTCTTTTAGCAAGAACATGGACTTCACATTGGTTAAGCCATAGGTACCTTGCAATCTGGATTCTTGGTTATTAATAAACATCTTTCTCATCCATAGCCTAAAATTTTCGGGATCACTATTCTCTCGAATTTGGTTTGTGATGGGCTGAGAAGAGTTTTTTGCCCGATTAAAACGAAGTTTTATTGGGACAAGAACAAAGAAGTTATGAGTCTTTTCATAACTCTTAGGTGCATGGTCAAGAAGCCTGCGCTATCCATGTCTAAACATTCTGTCATCTCGTATAGACTTTGATTACAAAGGTTCTTCCACATGGTTGGGTGACAGATCATAAGACGTTGAAAGAGTAAAGACTCACGAAGTTAGAGCTGTAGAAACTTCTGTAATTTTTAAACTATACTGTTCTATGCAAGCATCACGTATACAGTCTTGTGAAGGGGTAATCCTGTATTCGTCTTGCTTTACTTTTACCGTGTCCAGTCTCTATGAAGACGTCTACGTTTTGGGATCACTTGCAACGAGTGCAGTAGTAGGTGAAACATTCTCCACTACATTTCCCTAAATTCCTAGTACCCCTGTTCTTCTCTTGGAACTGTTATATATATTTTTATGATTGTACGTGAAGATTGGTCGGCAATCTTCAGCAATCTTTGACCTAGTCAGGTGGTCATTTTGTTCCTAGAGAGCGCCCGGAACAAGGGTATTAGTTGACGTCCTATCATGTTATAGGTGGTTGTACCGTTTGACAGCTCCTAGAGATCATCAGCCCCGAGTGGATCACTGGATCTCCTAAGGATAGCAGACAAAATGAGGCAGAGCATTGCTGTCGGCTTCCTTATCAGGTTAGAACCACTTAAGTTGTTTAAGTGAATTTCCAATTATGCAGCTGTCTCTGACCCGCCACCAATGGGTGTCAATCTGCTATTATGTAACCAGCGGGTAAGTTTTATATTTAAAAATGATATTTTCATAATAAAATAAATTTTTGAATATACTTACCCGCTGGTTATATAAGATTTAGACCCACCCTCCTCCCCTCTAGAGACCATGGGGCATGGAAAATCTGAATTGGTTGAGCATAGTTCTACCTGGGGTACCGCGAGGGCGCTGGGGTACACCTGGCTTATATGCACTAAGCTGCGCAAGAGATTTTGAATTTTCTGCCGAGGCGTTGGGGACTTAGGCTATTATATAACCAGCGGGTAAGTATATTCAAAAATTTATTTTATTATGAAAATATAATTTTATGACAAATTTTATTATCATTATTTATTATTGTTTTTACTATGGTAATTATTTGCTAGCAAGTCCAATTTGGACCAACGAAGAATATCGATCTGGTCTTTGTTATAGTTATGTACACGCCTCAGGAAGGTGCTCGTTTTAGACTATATCTTTGTTTATTTGTTACGTTGTCGTTATTCTTCGTTCTTGGTTATTACAATTTTATCATTATTCTTATATTATTGTGTGATTTTGGTTCTTTATTATGTAACCATGAGAGCGTGAGCATAGAGTGCTCGTTTTCTGTTACAGTGAACCCTCGTTTATCGTGGTAGATAGGTTCCAGACCCGACCGCGATAGGTGAAAATCCGCGAAGTAGTGACACCATATTTACCTATTTATTTAACATGTATATTCAGACTTTTAAAACCTTCCCTTGTACGTAGTACTGTTAACAAACTACCCTTTAATGTACAGAACACTTAATGCATGTACTGTACTACAGTACCCTAAACTAAAACAGGCACAAATATTAAAGGCGATTTTATATCATGCGTTTCCTAAACACGCCAAAAAGCACGATGAAAAATGGCAACCAATGTTTTGTTTACGTTTCTCTGATCATAATGAAGAAACAAACGCATTTACACATCTGTGTATAGGTTAGTTTTTGCATCGATTATATTGATTATTCAGTACTGTACAGTATGTTGATTTTGTTATTACCTACCAATGTTTTACTTAATTTTTCTTAGGACTTCCAAATGAAATGTTTTTCTTTATCGCCTGAAACGACGGCGTCATAAAGTACGCTCATTAAACAAACGAAGTCATTTAACGCGCATGATGAAAGTGATAAATAATGATATTACAGTAAAAGCTTTTAGAAAATATGTTATTACAAATATAATTTACCGTATCTATATAAAATCATACATACGTAGCAAAGCAGGAAAACAATTTACGAAAGAGAGAGAGAGAGAGAGAGAGAGAGAGAGAGAGAGAGAGAGAGAGAGAGTTGTTTTACGTACGTAAATGTAAATTTTAAACAAAAAAGAAAGCCCCATTTCTTATAAAATAGGTTATTACAAATATTTTACTTTATCATATTACAGTAGTCTGTATGATACTGTAAAGTTCAGTACAATATGTTGTTGTTATAGTCGTGGCGATGAAATTCTCACGAAACAAAAACACGGCATTCCATTACAACAGCTGATTCATTCTCTCTCTCTCTCTCTCTCTCTCTCTCTCTCTCTCTCTCTCTCTCTCTCTCTCTCTCTCTCTCTCTCTTCGTGTTATACAATACTTGGATATAGATGAAGAAACTAAAATTAGTTGTCTTAGTGTCAATTAAATACGAAACGAAAAAATTATGCCGAGTTTACATCCATTTCAATCGTTGCTAAAAATACGGCATCCGATTTCATCAGCAAACCACTATTTTTTGGGAAACATAATTTTATTCTGGAAAATTGCTACTCTTTAAATAGTTAATTGCACATTAAGAAAGCGTCTACTTTTGTTTTTAAATTTCGGGTGTGTTTTAAAAATCGAGTATTGTTGACTTCTTTTTGTTTTACTTTTGGCTGTGATTAGATCAGCTGACGTCTAGCTGCCGCTCTTGAGAGTGTACGAATACACTAACAAAGTATCGTTTATACCATTTCTTAACTTATTCAAACCGTCTACAGTATACAGTTGATGTTACATAAGCACCAATGTGTTATAACCTATCAAATTTTTTTTGTTTGTTACATTTAAAACAACACACACACACACACACTCTCTCTCTCTTTCTCTTTCTCTCTCTCTTTCTCTCTCTCTCTCTCTCTCTCTCTCTCTCTCTCTCTCTCTCTCTCTCTCTCTCTCTCTCTCTGTGGGCTACTTTTCACTACCTCCCATTCCTTACCTCTCTCTATCTCTCTAACAAATGATATCTTTGTTGCTCCTCAAAGTTTCATTTATATTGAAAATCAATCATGATTCAATTTTCCTTACTTTCTCCAATCTCGCACCATCGGTCACATCGCGGTATTTTCGAAATTACCGGAAAATCCGCGATTTTTGTATATACATGCGTTATGAAAAAAATCCGCGAAGTGGTGAATCCGCGATGGTCGAACCGCGAAGTAGCGAGGGCTCACTGTACTACAGTTACGAGTTACCCTTTCTCTCATTTTCTTTATTAAGCTCGAGTAGGGGAGGTGGATTTCCCGTTTTCCGTTTTATACGATCACGAGTTATTCCTGCCTCCTCTTCTTCTCCGGGTTGATGATACTGTATTACGTTTGATGATATTCACGTTTTATTGATGTGGTTACTGTTAATATAGCTAGCACTATTAATAGGTTCCGTTAGTGTATGAGGCATTATTTTGGGATCGCTTTATGCCGACACCCGTAGCTCCGCCTTGAGTTATACTCCGCTATAATGGATACTCATTGGGTGAGAACTAGTCAGATATTTGGAGTGCAACGGTGAAATCCGGCACTCAGACTCCGGCTGCCGCCTTTTGCACACGAACCTTTGTCATGATTAATCACAATTACATTATTACGGTCCTTTTTTCATCGAATCTCCGGCTTCACTGGAGATAACACAGACGTTCAGCATTGAGGTTAATATTATCTTACCGCTGAGGTTCACGATTTCACGATGACAGACCTTTGTCACCGGATCTCTGGTACAAACAGAGATCAATCAGACGATCAGAACCGGAGTTAACATTTTTTTACCGATGAGGTTTATAGTTACATGTTACGTGGTTACTGGTTGTTAATATATTAATTTGTTAGCTAACATATTACTCACACATAATTAAATTTATTTGTTTCTGTTGATTCATCTGTTCACTGACCAGAGTCTCAAGGAACATCCAAACTTATGTCTTCTTTCTTTTACAGAAAGTCCGCTGCGCTGCCAAGGGCTGCTCCGCTGCCTTTACTGATCCCCTGGGCCATGATCTATGCCGGTCCCATGCACATTGCGCCATATCCTTCTCTCGGGAACACGGACAAGCCCCCTACATGGTATGGTTCCCGGAGTCATGCTCGCTCTGCTACGAGCTGTCATCCCTACTCCTGAGCGAGGATGTAAGTTGGTTCTAGTTTGTTCCTGTTAATATCCTTTGCGATTAATTAATTGGTCTTTATATATTTACATCGATTATTGCTTCATCATTAATCCCCTCACCTCTTTCAGGGTGATGATGAATCTCTCCGGGAGGCAAGAGCTGCTCTCCGTCCGTGGGTGTCAGGTTTTGGGAGGAATGCGCCGTCTGGCGCACCCTATCTCCTTGATGGAGACATGGCTTCTCGCCTATTCCCGGGCTCTACTACTGCAGCAGTTCCACCGGAGATAGCGCCCCTGTTAATTGAGGCAGTTAGAGCAACCATTCCAACGGAGGAAGAAGTTTTATTGACGGAGGACGCGTCCTTTCTAGATCTGGACGACGAACCCATGGATGAGCAGGTAGGTGGTGATGAGTTGGTGGACCCCCTTTCATCCCTCACTCCTTCCTCTACTGCTTCCTTTCACGGCTTTGATAAGCCTACGGCTTCTCCTCGGGATCCCTCCGTTCATGTACGACCCAAGGTGAAGCCACTACGTATCTTTAAGCCTTCAGCTTTGCCATTATCAGTGTCACCGGTTCCAGGACCCTCAAAGGTTCCTGATGTTCATATTACTTTACCTAAAACCGTGACTACTAAAAAGACGAAATCCGCTAAGTCCAGGGCTTCGTCAGCGGATCGGGCTCGGGAGCCCGCCTTATCCGCCGCCAGGGTCAGGGATATTGTGAAAGAGCAGATACAACAGCATCTACAACAACATTCTAGGGCAAACCAAGGAGCTATGACAGACCTCAAAGATATGGTGACGAATCTGATCCGTTCAGGAACTCAGATACCTCCTCCTTCAACACCAGACGCGTCGAAGTTACCCCCCTTCGATAAAAACAACCCTTGGAGGTTTGCCTTGCATGCTCCATATATAGATGGTGCCATAACTCTGGAGGGCATAGGCACCCGCCCTCTAGAGGACCTAGAATTTTACCCTCCGGGACTAGAATCCCCATTCAACGGCTTCATCCGATTGAAAGAACATGCCTTGGTTAGGTTAGACAAGGTACCGAAGGAAACGGTAATATTTCCTAAAGAGCAGGCCAAAGCTCTCTGGGCCAGGACGTTGTCGGACTGGGGGTGCACTAATTCCAAGCTCACCCCACACAAAGGAGCCTACACCATATTTACAGCTTCTCCCGTTATTACCTTACCTATTACAGATAAAGTGGCAGGTCTTACTTTTCAAGCTATCAAAGAAGGTTCTGCCATGCCGGCTCTTAAAGAGACGGACCCCACCTCCATGCTCATCCCGAGTACCGCTACTATCTGGGACGATGCCCCCTCTACTTTCACAGTAGGGAAGTTAGACCCAGACTGCGCCTCTAATCTGTTTTCCGAGAAGCTTCCCAAATTACCGGAAAATCATCTCAAGACTGAGTTTGAGGCACGGAATAGGTTAGCTAGGTCTCTCCACTCCATTACCTCCGTGGAGTCTCTAGCCTCGCTTTATCCAACTGAGACCTTGTTCCGGGTATTCACGAAGAACCTGTCTCTGTCCTTCCAAATCGACCTACACGAGTTTTGTTCGGCTCGGGTTAGTTGCAGGAAACACGTTCTATCAGAGGCCTTGATCAGACATGAACCGAACAGGCTGATAGCTTCCCCCTGCTGGGGTAAGAACCTTTTTCCTCAGGAGGAGGTGAACAAGGTTCTACAAGACGTTGCGAGAGCAAACCAAAATTTACAAGCGATGTGGGGCCTCACTGCCAAAAGGAAGGTTGAAGGCCAAAAGCAAACCTTCTTCAAGAAGAAACAGAGATTTGCCCCTTACAAGATGAACCGAGGTCACTACCATCAATCGTCTGTTACCCACTCGTCATCACAGTCTCCCGCTGTTTCGTCGACTCTACAACCGAATCCCCCTCAACAGGTGGTCTACCTCACTGCTCCCCCAGGTATACAACCCAACCCCGTTAGGATGCCCTCACCCGCATACAACCCTAGCTACGAACCCTCAGGTCCCTTTCGTGGACACCAGAGAGGTAGCTACAGGGGTAGAGGACAGTTCCGTCAACGAGGCGGACCTAGGACAAGGGGTGCTCGAGGAGGGAAAGGACCTAGATTCACTCCCTCGCAATGATATAGTCTCGGTAGGGGGGAGACTTTACCACTTTCGAGACCATTGGACCTTCAGTCCGTGGGCTCACAGCATAGTCTCCAAAGGTTTGGGGTGGAAATGGTCACAAGGTTCTCCTCCTCCACCAGTGGCCTTCTTCCAGAAACCCACTACCATACTGAGAGAGTACACCACAGTGTTACTCAAGAAAAAAGCAATCAAACGGGTTTAATCGCTGAAGTTCCAAGGCCGCCTGTTCACAGTTCCAAAGAAAGGCTCGTCAGCATTGAGAGTGGTCCTGGACTTGTCAAAGCTAAATTCTTACATCCTCTGCGACAGGTTCCGGATATTGACTATCTCTCAGGTACGGACCTTACTTCCCCGTGGGGCCGTCACCACCTCTGTCGATCTTACCGACGACTATTATCACATACCAATAGTTCGAAACTTCTCTCCTTACCTAGGTTTCCGTCTAGGCAGGAAAGCCTTTGCGTTCAAAGTCATGCCCTTCGGCCTCAACATTGCACTCAGGATATTCACGAAACTGGGAGAGACAGTGTTAGAACAACTCAGGAACCAAGGGATTCAGATCGTTGCTTATCTGGACGATTGGCTCATTTGGGCTCGGTCGGCCCTGGAATGCAACAGAGCTACGAAGAAAGTACTTCGTTTTCTCGCCAACCTGGGATTTCGGGTCAACCTCCAAAAATCCCGCCTATTACCATCAGACCACTTCGAATGGTTAGGCATTCAGTGGGACCTTTCAAAGCACAAGCTGTCTCTACCTCCCAAAAAGGTAAGAGAAATAGCTTCCAAGATCAAGAATTTTCTCAAACACAAACAGGTGTCCAGAAGAGCCTTAGAAAGAATCCTCGGCCTTCTTCAATTCACTTCAGTAATAGATCGACTATTGAATGCCAAACTCAAAGACATCAATCGAGTTTGGAGAAAGAGAGCCACAGTACCTTTAAGAGACAAGGTCTCGAAGATCCCCTCTGTCTTGAAAAAGAGGCTACAGTCATGGTCCGAACCGAAGAACCTCTCCAAATCGGTTCCTCTTCAATTCCCACCTCCACAAGTGACAATTCATACAGACGCGTCTCTGAGTGGATGGGGGGTTATTACGAACATCAGATGTTTCAGGGCTCTTGGTCACCCGCCATGAAACACTTCCATATCAATGTTCTCGAAGCCATGGCAGTGTTCTTGACCCTGAAGAGACTCTCTCCTCCGAGGTCGACCCACATCAGAGTAGTGTCAGACAGCACAGCCGTAGTACACTGCATCAACAGGGGAGGATCCAAGTCGCCCAACCTGAAGCAGATCCTGGTCACTATCTTCGCCTTGGCAACAGAAAAGAACTGGTTCCTGTCAGCAACTCACCTAGCGGGAGTCCAGAATGCGATAGCGGACTCACTATCCAGGACGAAACCACTGGAATCAGAATGGTCTCTGGACATAATTTCATTCCGGTGGATACTCAGACTGGTTTCGGGCCTCCAGGTATATCTATTCGCAACTTAGCTGAATCACAAACTTCCGTGTTATGTGATACCAAACATGGACCCTCAGGCTTATGACATAGATGCATTAACCCTGGATTGGAACCATTGGAGGAAGATTTACCTATTTCCACCAGTGAATCTTCTAATGAAAGTATTGCACAAACTACGCTCCTTCCGGGGGCCAGTGGCTTTAGTAGCACCTCACTGGCCAAAGAGCAGTTGGTTTCCTCTCCTCCTCGAGTTGAAACTCCGACCCTTCCGAATTCCATTCCCCAAACTGACCCAAGTAATCCAAACACAGACTGTGTCAGATTCCTTAAGGATAGCCAAAACCCTAACTTTGTGGACTTCATGAAGTTTGCAGCTCGTAAAGACGCAAACATTGACCCGGAAAACGTTCTCTTCATCGAAGCGGACAAAAGGGACTCGACAATTCGTCAATATGATTCGGCTGTTAAGAAATTAGCAGATTTCCTAAAGAATTCAGATCATACTCGTATGACTCCGAATTTAGCCATCTCGTTCTTTAGGTTCCCATTTGACAAGGGCCTGGCAGCTAGCACTATAACCACCATCAAGTCAGCTTTGAAGAAGATCTTCCTTGTTGGGTTTAACATTAACTTGGCGGATTCCTATTTCTCATCTATTCCAAAAGCGTGTGCTAGGCTTCGACCTTTGGATTGGCCATAAAAAGTCTCTTGGTCTCTGAACGATGTCCTCAAACTTGCGTTAGACACGGACAATGAGTCCTGCTCTTATATCACTCTGCTTTGGAAGACTCTATTTCTAACAGCTATGGCCTCAGGTGCTAGAATCTCAGAACTAGCAGCTCTCTCACGTAACCCGGAAAACATAGATTTCCTCCCTACAGGCGAAGTACTGCTTTCTCCAGACAGAGCTTTCCTAGCTAAAAATGAGGACCCGCAAAATAGGTGGTCCCCTTGGAAGATTATCTCTCTTCCCCAGGATTCTTCGCTGTGTCCAGTCAGTACTCTCAGGGCCTTTTTAGCTAGATCTGCCACCCGCTCGTCTGGCCCCTTATTTATTAGGGAACCAGGGGGTACTATGACCATTCAAGGTATCAGACAACAAATCCTCTACTTCATTAAACATGCTAACCCAGAATCATTTCCCCATGCTCATGATATACGGTCAATAGCTACCTCCATCAATTACTTCCAGAACATGGACTTTGATGACCTTAAAAAATATACGGGTTGGAAATCTCCTATGGTTTTCAAACGCCACTATCTAAGGAACTTACAGGCCCTTAAATACCCTACGGTTGCAGTGGGGAGTCTTATCTCTGCCCATTAATCTCTGATTATTCCTTTATTCCATCTCTTCTCTCCTCCCTCCTACCCGCCACTCACACCACGTCGCCACTCTCCTGGGTGGTTCGTTAGCCCTAAGTTATTTACCATGTTTAATTCCTATGATTTAACTGTTATTGTATTTACCATTCCTTTAATGTTTAGATATGCTTAGACATGTAAGATTGATACCTTTTGCGACTGGACACTCAGATGATTCCTTGTCTTCATAATTATTTTAGCCTTACGTCCCCTATGTCCTTTGGCTAGTTTGTAATTTTATGTTTACTTACAGTATTATATTATTGGCTTACATGGTGTTTGTATTCTCCTTATTATGTTATTATTGTATTGGGCTTGGAAGGCATTCTCTGGTACATTTTCACCGGCCGTCACAGGTCGCCCCAGAAAAGGGATTTTGACGAAGGAAAAATCTATTTCTGGGAAGAGACCTGTGGCGCCCGCTGAAACCCTTCCCGATTGTTTTGTACGGACCCACCCCCTTTTTTCCTTGCCAAGCCATATGTTCTTGCAGAAGGATGACCTGGAGGGCGTGCGTGGTAGGTGTCGGTGGGGTAGTCCAACTGTGTTCTCTAGGGCCTGTCACGGCCCTCCCCTTTGATGAAGGGATTATCTAAATGGAAGACAGCCTGTGAATAGTGGTTTTCACACGCCCCTGTTGTATACACGACACCCACAAGGTGATCGCGCGAGGGTAGTAACCTCTGCATTCCATGCTTTTATCTTTCTCTAGTATATTTGGAAGATTTATATTAGAAAAGTGTTAAAGAAGGACTTCTTTTCACCGGGCGTCACAGGTCTCTTCCCAGAAATAGATTTTTCCTTCGTCAAAATCCCTTTTTTAAGGAAAATAGATAATTAATTTTTTAAGGAAAATAAATAAATCATCCTATTTTTTATTGGTTAACATCAAAAGATTTTCTAGTCTCCTTAAGATCTTCAATATATTAAATTCATATCCCCCGAATTACGACAAATCCATGATGTTTAGGGAAGCTGCCAACAGATGGCGTTTAAATACATTCCAGAAACTACGTAGAAACTGGACAGTAATCGCCCGCAGAACTCTTCTCAACAGTTGTGCCCTTAGGCTTCTTGCCGAATTCTTTTTGGGGGGGAGAAGTTTATCTCATTCCAATCATTTTTTAGGGGTGTTGAGGATATAGTTGTAATCATATATTTGATGGTTTTATCCTTGTCCTGAATGGCTGAAGGCAGTGTTTGTGCGTACGTAAATGTGTCATTGGGCCGTAGCTTATCACCACCTGGTACGGAGAATATTGCAAAAAAATATAACCTAGTCTTCCCCCAGGGGGATTTAATATTATATGTAACATATCTCTCTCTCTCTCTCTCTCTCTCTCTCTCTCTCTCTCTCTCTCTCTCTCTCTCTCTCTGGTAATCCAAAATCTCTTGCAAGTTCTGTGGTATTGGTGCTCTTTTGGGTGTAAAATTTTTGGAAAACGGTTTAGTTCCTACAGGAATTTTTCATGAGTCGTAGATCTCTCTCTCTCTCTCTCTCTCTCTCTCTCTCTCTCTCTCTCTCTCTCTCTCTCTCTCTCTCTCTCTCTCTCTAACCTACTGCCTAATGATCAGTAGAGTCCTACGTAAAAGGAATATCTCGACTTAACACAGAAGTGGTATCTTCGATACGCAAAAGAATGTTACTGTGTATGGGACTCCCTTGGGTGGGGTGCCCTTGGGCATGGTAAAGGGTTGGGGGGGGGGGTGGACGTAGCGGCGTCTCCGTCCACTTTCGTCGAGGCCTTGTCTGGAATGTGGTCTTTTTTGGGAGCACTGGCCTTCCAGAATCCAGTCTTGGCGAGTTGAAGAGCTGTTGCCTGCTGGTTATTTTCCACCGTGCTTATTAAGTGTTTCCTAAGACGTAGAGTGGAATGCTTATTTATTTAGCTTAGTATAAGTGTAGTCTTTGCTAGTTAATAGCGTGGGTATTCAAGTGTTAGTTATGTAACTAGTAACATATTTTGTAGTGGGTTATGTGTTTTTATGATTGTGTAACAAACAAGTTTTGATGTCCATTATTACTCTAGGTTGGTTTTGGACATGAGTTTGTTTACTCTAGGTTAGTTTTGGACTAGAGTTTGTTTACTCTAGGTTAGTTTGGGACTAGAGTTTGCTTACTCTAGGTTAGTTTGTGACAAGTGCTTGCTTACTCTAGGTTAGTTTGTGACAAGTGCTTGCTTACTCTAGGTTAGTTTGTGACATGAGCTTGCTTACTTTAGGTTGGTTTATGACATGAGCTAGTTACTCTTGGTTGGTTTAGGACATGAGTTTGCTAACTCTAGGTTGGTTTAGAACATGAGCTTGTTTACTGTAAGTTGGTTTGGGACATGAGCTTGCTTACTCTAGGTTGGTTTGTGACATGAGTTTGCTTACTCTAGGGTTTGACATGAGCTTGCTTACTCTAGGTTGGTTTATATTATGACATGAGCTTGCTTACTCTAGGTTGGTTTATGTTATGACATGAGCTTGGTTACTCTAGGTTAATTTATATATTAAAGGTTATCAGACATTTATTTGTCACTCTTAGTGATTTTTTTTTTAGGTTAAATTTAAGTCGAGATTTTCTCGTTGGCAGAAACTTTTAATTTTTTTTTTCTTCCTCTTCCTCCGCAGGTCGGTGGACGCCGCGCCCCACGAGAAGTGTCCTTGTTGCTTCGAGTGGCCCATGTGCCGAACGTGGTCAAACTCCTCGACTGGATTGAGAGAGAGGACTCCTACCTCCTGGTCTTCGAACGACCGGAGCCCTGCAAGGATCTCTACGACTATATCACTGATCACAAGGTCATTCCTGAAACAGAGGCTCGGTCGCTCTTCAAACAGGTAAAGTATTATTATTATTGTTATTATTATTATTGTTATTATCATTATTATTATTAGGTAAGCTACAACCCTAGTTGGAAAAGCAATATGCTATAAGCCCAAGGGCTCCAACAAGGAAAAATGGCCTAGTTAGGAAAGGAAATCATGAAATAAAAAAGGATATAGATAATGAACAAATAAAATAAAATATTAACATTAAAACAGATATTTGATATATAAAATATAAAAGGACTTATGTCAGCTTGTTCAACATAATACCATTTACTGTAAGTTTGAACTTTAGAAGTTCGACTGATGCAACTACCCGATTAGGGAGATCTGGTGTCTTTGAATCCTTAATCCTAATTGCTCTCCTCTCTGATCCTCCGCAGGTCGTTGAGATCGTCCGCGACTGCCACGCGGCAGGTGTCATCCACAGGGACATCAAGGACGAGAACCTCCTGGTCACTTACGACAACAAGGGCCGACCGATTTTCAAACTCATCGACTTCGGCTCCGGCGCCCTCCTGTCCGAGAAGACCTACACGGACTTCGACGGCACCCGCGTCTACTCCCCCCCGGAGTGGATCCGCTACAACCAGTACGAGGGCATGCCGGCCACCGTCTGGTCGCTGGGCATCCTCCTGTACGACCTGGTCTGCGGGGACATCCCCTTCGAGCACGACGAGCAGATCGTGGCCGCGAGGGTCCAGTTTCGAGTGGCCGTGACGGATGAGTGCCAACACCTGGTCAAGTGGTGCCTGCAGGTGCGCCCGAGCGAACGCCCCTCCCTCGATAGCATTCTGACCCACCCGTGGCTCAACCCCCCGCCCGCCAGAACGAGGCACCCGAACCAGCAGTCCCTCGACAAGTGTTCGACCTCTTCGCAGAAATCTCTTTGATGGCGGCCCAAACTAGTGGTGCTGTAAAAAGAGAGAAAAAAAAAATAAGCCACGTCATTGCTGCACTTCCCGCCACCACTCCCCTCCCCCTTGTTCCCCCTCTCCCCCTGAGGAAAGTCACTCCCCTCTCCCTCCCAAGTTAATAATCTTGTCTTATTTATTTTTTTCTCGGAGATGACTTGACTGCGAAGGAGCTGAGGGATTGACTGTTAAAAGATAAAGAAGGGGTGTGTCTTGCAGACGCATGTATTATACCGGAACTGTTCAGCTCTGAAATAAAAAAAGCCTTTTAAAAAAAAAAACCCTTTTGCTTTTAACTGTTAATCACTCTCTCTATCCCCTTAACCCCCATTCCTCCATACGGTGAAAAAGCAGGGGCGTGTTTTTTGTGTATATTGTCTCCTGTTTAGTCAAACATGTAAAGAAAACTATGGCCATAAGCATTTGAAGGTCAACTCGTCTGAATGTGTCTTTGTACATGTGCGCGCGCATGACCTTTGGTCAGTTTGTATGTACGCAAATTACCCCACTTCCTCTAAACCTACCCCCTCCCCCCCAGGTTCGAGATTGACCTTCTAAGCTAGGGCTAATAACTTCTTGATTGTATCCAAAAGAGTGAATTTTTTTCGTTGGTCCTGTCTGCCTGAGTTGAGACTAAAGACTCCTCCCAAGATATATATAAAACTTAATTTATTTATTTTCATATTTTTGAAAGTGCCAAGATTTTCAATATGTTTCACTTCCGACGATATATTTGTGCTTGTTTATTTTTCGATGTTTGTAAATATTTTTTTATGGTCCTCATCAATGTTTGTTGCTGCGCAGTGCGTGTGTGCGTACATATGTCTTGGGAGGAGTACTTTAGTTTAGCAACCAGTGCAGTGAGTGGGCTTACAAGCAGAGGCATTATAGAGAAAAAATCTTTTTTGTGTTGACTTGTAAGGAAATGAAAGACGTATTTTTTTAAAGAAATAAACTGAAAGCAAATGGAATCTGTCTTTTGATTGCATCCTTTTTAAAATGTTCATTTTTTTATTTGAATGACTTTATACAGTGTATTATTATTATTGTTACACTGTTAAAAAAAAATATTTTAATCGGAAATTCTCTAAAAATTTTCTCCACCATAGGCTATTTCAGTAAAATACAGGTGACTGTAAATTTAACTTTATCATCTTTTACTTCAATATATCCGTTATGAAAACGGTAAAAATCCTGGAATAAATATTGCCAGACATTTGCCGTTTCTTTAATGCAAATTTTTAAGTTTATTACTTGCTAGGCTAAAACCCTAATTGGAGAAGCAAGATGCTATAAACCAAGGGCTCCCACAGGGAAAATGGCCAAGTGAGGAAAGGAAACTAGGAAATAAACTACAAGAGAATTAATAAACAATAAAAAATTAGATATTTTAAAAACAGTAACATTAGATTAGATCTTTCATATATCTTCACTTTCTAAACTGCTTGTTAAGGCATTGCAAACAAAAGGTCCTATACCTTCAGTATTGACTCAGAATTCATAATGATCATCCTAGATAATTAATATGAGATCTGGGTAAAAATCTGCTCTGAGACTGGTTCAACATTCACGCTGAATGACTAGACTACACAGTATTCTAGAAGTTTTATTCCAGCTGTGACCAAGTTGTGGAATGATCTTCCTAATCCGGTAGCTGAATTGGTAAGTTAAAAAAAATTCAAAATTACAGCGAATGTTTTTATGCTGAACAGGTTGACATAGGTCTCTTTTTATAGTTTATTAATGAAAGATTATATTTTAAAAGTTATTTTAGCTGTTCATTACTTCTCATAGTTTATAATTTCCTTTCCTCACTGGGCTATTTTTACCTGTTGAAGCCAATATAGTGCGTATAGCATCATGCTTTTGCAATTAGGGTTGTAGCTTAACTAATAATAATGATATAGTACAATAATAAGGATATTTCTGGTCTGGCTGTAAAGGGCTTTTGTGACATCCAAAAGGGGGACCCCAAATTCATAAAATATGATCCAACCAAAGAAAAAAAAAGTTCCAGATGCTCTGGCCATTCATAATTATTTTTGGAATATTAAAATAAGTTTTATTAGAATGCAGATTGGTAAAGCAGTTTCCATAAAATCAAGATGCTTTACCTTACCCTCCTGTGAGAGATGTTTCAGAACGTGGAGGCTCTTGCTCAGGGAACTTAAAACCCAATTGTTTGCGATAGTGGGATCATGAGCAGAAATATATCTAAAAAGAAATAAAGGGAGTTGTTGTTTTCAAGATAAATCACTCATTTGAGATGGTGGTGTTTCAAAGCTACTTCTGTGTATCTCAACGAGGTGCACTGTTACCTTTACTAGGCCCCTACCTGCCTCGGTTTCATTCTCCTTAGCCAATTTTGCTGCCCAGTCTGTCTAAACCTTCTACTTCCCAGTAAAACTGGTGGGTTTTCTCACTTTTACATCTATGAAAGGGCTCACAGGTCCCATCGCCATTTTGTTTTGAACAAATTCTCAAATATAACAAATGCTGATCATGGCATTATCCACTATTACCTCTCAGAGCTGTGGTGGCTTACTGGAAACATCCGAGCCTAGCACTCTACTGGACTGGGGTTTGAGTCGAGCTCAAGTTTGATAGTTTGTCTCTAACCTGACCATCCTTGTGAGCCTAGGATGGGGGTTTGGGGGAGCCTAGAGGTCTACCTGCTGAGTCAGCTGTAGCTATTGCGTGGCCCACCCTAGTCCTAGCTAGGATGGAGAGGGGGTTTGGGTGCTTATCATATGTATATATGGTCAGTTGCTAGGGTATTGCTATCTGCTGAGCTATCTTCAGCCATTGCCTGGCCCACCCTAGTCCTAGCTAGGAGGGAGAGGAGATTTGGGTGCTGATCATATGGTTATATGGCCAGTCTCTGGAGCATTATCCTGCTAGCTAGGGCAGTGTAACTGTCCCATACCTGGTATTCATGAGCGGCCT